>NC_042493.1:82619043-82672155 GCF_005508785.2 Acyrthosiphon pisum
AAATTATATGGTTTCATAACAATAGACTTGATAAAAAATTTAATCTATGACAGTAAAGGTAATACAATTTTATATATCGATGAATGATTATGTTTTATTTTTATTTTGTATAATAAATGGATATTAAACAAATTCAAAAAGAATTAAAAAAAAAAATTAAAAAAAATGTTACATTTGAAGATCAAACACAAAACAATTCCAAGGTAGGAAATAATTTAAAAAACACATCAGATGTAAAGATTCAGACAATAATTAATACTAAAAAAAAATTACAAAATAGATTTAAAGATAAATTTTTTAAACCTAATGAAAAAGAGACTGTTTTTATAAAAAAAGATGATGAAGATGAAGATGAAGATAATATTAAAAAAGAAAAAAAACAACATAAATCTACAGATGTAAATAAAATAATTAATGTTCAAAAAAATTTACATGATAGATTTAGAAATACAATTGTAAAACAAAAACATGTAATTGAAGAACAATTTTTATTGTTAGTATTAGTATTATTAGTAAATAATAACTATATTAATTTTTAATTTTTAATTAAAAAAAAGAACGATTTTATATTGTATTATTATATTTTATGATTGGAACATAATATGGATAACTGCCATAGGCGTATTTAAAGTTCATATTTTCGTGGTAAATCGGTGTTTCTGTACAATGCCCATTGCCGGAACATTCTATTAAAATGGCCGGACAATATAAAAAATCTTTAAGCTGCAAATTGTAACTATTCAAATTTCCCATAAAATTCCCGGCTAATGCAGAAAAAGTCTCAATTTTTAGTTAATTTCTAGTCCTAAAAACTTTCGCTAAAATTGCAAACTACAATGGAACATTGGAACTAGTCGAACGGATATCTGCAAATTAGCTCGAAAAGTCAAAATGTTTTCAAATGTTTAGTAACTGGATTATATAGTAGGTACATAATATTATAGTCAGTTTTTATAAGCATTGAAAGTTCTAATTTCGACAAAAGGCATAATACAATCACGAAAATGTGCAAATTATTTTGAGTTAGAAACTTTTTCTTTTTAAATCTATCATATATATTTTTTTTAAATTCCTATACTTGATAAAATTTTCAAAATATTTTGGCTGTTCAAGGACATTTTCAATATTTTCAGTTTTTTTTCCATAAATATTAATACAATTTTATCTGTTGTGTCAAATAACGTGAAAATTTATTAAAAGGCTCCTGATATATTGTTACAAAAGTAATAAAAAAAAAATTAAAAATACATAGGCAAAATTTTTTTGAAAGCATTAAATTCAATTGTTGACAACATTTATCAAATTTTAAAAAAATGTTGTGGTTAAAGTTATATAAAAGGTTCAACTTTTATAGTTAAGAATTGACAATTTAAAATAAAGTTCCACGTAAGTAGGTTATTCTGTAACCAAAAAATCTCAAAATATAAAAATGCAGTTTTTTGTTGTTCTAATCCGGACGAAATTACATATTAAATAACCAAGAATAACGATTTTAGTTATTTTGTTGTAATTTTATAGTATTAATTCAACTTACCCGCTACCGTATTAATAATAAGTAATAACAATATAAATTATACACTGACAAATCGTCTCCGCTCAGAATCGTTTTTCGTATACAATGATATGATATCATTGAATTAAAATTTAATACTATAATCCATTATACAGTGACCCACTTGTAACCTACTGTACAGTAGAGTGACATCCACTTACCAAGGTTCAGAACTTGACTTGTTGTACTAAAAATTATCGAAATATGCAGTCAAAATTCTCAAAATATGCTTAAATATATGTACTATGTAGCAACATTTTTATATTATTTTTGAGAAATCATAAAACATATTGCAATTTTGGTAATAAAAAACTAAAAAATAAGTAGGTATATAAACGTGATAAATAAATAAATAAATAACAACTTATTTTTTAAAAATACGGACATAGAATACTAGGTTAATAAATAAGTAATGACGAATAACGTGATATGCGAACACCGTGATAAACGAACACGTACTGATGTTCATTCATTCGTACAATCTACAATCTAGATGTCAATTATAGTTTGAACACAGTTTTGTCACAAAGAGACTTATGAAATCTTACATATGCGAACATAGGGCCAACTGTAGCGAAGCTCCACCAATAACTTTAACAGCCCTCCACCTCTCTCAAACATTTACTTAATTTTTTTAAGCTCATTCAATTTTATAATAGTATGGTATTAGGCTTTGGCCTCCCCAAATCTCAAAATTATCGCCTATTGTACCTAACCAAACATAATATTTTTTAAGATATTTTTCAATGTTATCCAAATATCATTTTTCCCGACAATTGTATGTACATTTAAGTTGAAAAGTACACAAATATGCAAATTCAAACTTTGTATTTAATTTCGTCATTACATAAGACAAATTTATAACTTGCAAGCAGTCCCAAACCCTATAAACAATATATTTATTAGGAGGGAAAATGTCAATGGGGGGGGGGGGGGCTCAAACACCCAAACCTCACATGGCTACCCCACTGAGTCTACCAATGGGTTTAGCTCATAAAATACAACTGTACAAGTTTGAAACTTACCTAATAAAACCGTTATATTTATATCATAATCTATTTTTCTTTTCTTTTTATCGTAATTTGTAGGTACTATCCATGATAGTTTACTCAATTATAATTATAATATTAAGAAATTATATATTCAAAATTAAATTAGTACTCACAAACATCAGTATTTAAATACCTACCTACACTATCACTATGCCCAAAACTAAAAAATCATAATATTTTCCTTAGTACCTTATTATTCTGTTAAGTGTTTCAAATAAATATTGAAGCCTGAAGGTGTACACATAGTTATAGCAAAGATGATGTATATGAATTAATTATATATTACACCCAATGAACACAATTTCTACATTTTTTTTTTTTCAAAAACGTTTTTTGAAAAATAAAAATATCTTCTTAGAATCTTTCATTTACAGTAGTACTACAGGCATCTACAGTACTATAGCTGAACATGGAACCTTGCTTAATCTAAATAAAATCTTTGATGGCAGGTGCATATTTTTATTTTTTGTAGTGCACAAATTGTGTTGTAACTTGTAATGCACATTGCACACAAAAATAACCACTGCACATTACGACATATTATATCTAGTCTGGTGGATATAGATTTCAAGCGTAGATTTACCTGCAGCATATTATTGCATATATAAATATTATTATTTACCTTCCGTGACATGACTTACGTCAATATACATATATTACAAAATAATTTGCTGAAACTGCTTAGAAAAGGTTATGATGAGGCTCTGTGCAAAGGTCAACAAGTAATACTTTTTTGCGTTGTATAGGAAACAAGTAAAAACGTACTTGTAGAGAGGTATGCCTGAGGGGACTTGGTGAGTCATATAGGTATACACACGTTTTCCAATACTATATCATACGTGCTTATTAGTTATTAACGGGAGGCCCCGTAATTTTTTTCTATTATACGTAGAAACAGTTTCTTTTTGCGTGGTAGGGAAAGTAATAGTTATAATATATGTATTACTAATCTTTGTAATAAAAATTTAAATATAATCCCGAAACAGATAGATCAACAATGCCGAATATACAGGATATCGATGATACTCGTTTACCGGATTACCAAGTCTTTGGATTTTCAGCAAACATTTTTTAAAATTAAAAAATTATCGATGAACATCGCATTTGTTCAAGCAATTGAGAAACATCAATCATCACACTGATTATTTTTATAAACATACTGACACTGTATTTTATTGTATCTTTTTATTAGGGACAAAATAAAATTTAAATTCATAAAGAAATTAAAAATATATTACTTAAACTTTTTGAACCTGTTTATGTAGTTTTGTTTTCACTATAATACGCAGTGTTTGGAAGGAACGGATTCCTGGAACGAATTCCTTTTTATAAAAAAAGAACGAGAAAATGAACTAGTTTTTGTTTTTAAGCAAAAATAACAAAATTGTTCATTCCTTTCTAGTTCCAATAATTTACACAGATAAGTAGGTATGTAAAAATTTAAATTAAGATATATTTTTTTAATGTGTATAATAGATATTCCTAATTAGTGATTGTTATCGAGTATCGATGTTAAGACAATCGACATACGTTAGCCAACAATTTAATTTCGAAGAAAATCTCAAAATATATAATAATATATCGCATAAACAATAAAAATACCTATTTGTAGTTATATATTATAAATAAAAATTAAAGAAGTATGCATAATACGAAAAAAAAACCATTAATGATTAAATAAGAATTTTTATTTTATTTGGAACTAAAAAAGGAAATCGTTCATTTTTCAAAAGAACAACAAAGGAACAAATTCTTTTTTTATAAGGAACTTGCTAAACACTGATAAGTGATAATACGTCTGAATATAATCTATTGGTAGGTCGGAGATACATACTAAAATATACTTTAATACTTATATATTATATACTATATTATATATTATATACTTATTATATATTAATAGTTATATGATGTATGTAATCATTATAGGTTATGCCAGACACTAGTTATACTATTGTTTATTATTTAAATTTATCCAACTATATTTTTTCAGTGTAAGTTCTAAATATTAATTATTAATTATTAATATTTAGAACTTACATTGAAAATTATTGTGGTTATAAAGTAGATTAATATAGTTTTACTACCAATGTAATTATATGTAAGCGTTTATTAACAACTGTATTCCGTTTCATTAGCTATTTAAAAATGTATGACTAAGAATAGTGTAGTAGGATATGTACACTATTATTAATACCTACCTACCTTTAATATACGTTTAAAACCTATATAACATTATAAATGCACAGGTTTATTATGAACATAAAATATTATAGGTTATACCTATAATATAGGTATTTCTTTTTTCTTTATAATACGTACCTACATTATAAATTTTTCTCGGTTCATCGAGATTTTTCCGGAATCTCGTCGAGCCTGTCAGGGCCTCTGACCTACAATATATATGCAATCAACCTGGTGTAATATCGCGCCAAGTAAATCGACCTATTTATAAAAAAGTTTACATTGTTTACGATCTACAATATATACATTTATACCTAATACCTGTATATATATATATCAATAGTCACTGGTAATTTCGTAACATATAAATTATACATATTATAATTATAAACAACATTGTGGACTACATATAATATTATATTATGTTACACGTATTTAGCGCCAAGCATGTCTTCGTACATTTTGCGATCACAGTGTAGGTAGTCTATAGTATATTACTGAGTTTTTTATATACTGTTTAATACCTATCGGTTATCACTACCTATTTAAATATATTATATATATATTTTATATGATTTTCTTTCCTTCGCATATTACCATTTATGAAGTTGATTATTATGGCACGCGTGTCGTTATATATATTAGCGCATACCTTAGCGTTAGTTGCAGCCTGTAATGGTACATATAATGTATTATCCGTGATCCGTAAAATTGTCCGTTCGTTTGTAGTAAAACAAGAAGTTGGAATAGTAAAAAATCAGAGACTTGTATAATATACATTATATAGGCAGTATAGGCACCTATTAATAGAAATTAATGGATACCTAAATACCTGAATTATAGTGAATACCAGTCACAAGCTATATCACTATATCAGATATTATATGCAAAAATATTTAAATTAACACGTATGGGCAATAACAAACGGGTTTTGAATCAGCGATTTACTGATGGAGCTCAAATTAAATAAAAATAGTAACGCTTACTATTATTTAGGGTGTGTGCGTATATTTCACCATATATATGTTTACTATAAAGTATAGAGTATAGACTAGGTATAGAGTATTATAGGTATATATAACACAATATACTATACGTTTACGTTAAGACGGTTTTAAATATACACGAATACACGCCTTGAATTGAAAATTACATTATTATCCATGGATTTAAAACTATTTTAACGTTACCATAAAAAGTGTAAGCGTAGTTATTGATATGTACCTTAGGTAGGTACCGTACTACGTCCGTACCTATATACAAATAAACGTAGGTAATGTACTTAGTACTTACGCACTAAAGACGACAGTATAAGCAGCAAAGCAATTGATGCTTATTGCTTTAATATCTATAATATAATATGGTATATAGATAGTAGATACTAGAAAACCATATTACCAAAAATATATTTAAAATTTAAATATATATGCATATATTTATTATTTATTTAAGGTATACCGTATACGTAAAAATTGTTGAGCTAATATTAGGTACATCTAAATTATAATAATAATTGCGAATTACACTTAAAATTAAAATTGGTATAAAATTAACTATTACATCTCCTATTCTTATAGACTATAGATTATAATATAATCTAATATATCATACTATAAAATATATATACTTGGCAATCGGAAGAAAATCCACAGGAAAAAAATCCCCGAAAATAAAATCCAAAATCCCCAAAGCAAATACTTATATATTATATATAATTGTACATCATAAAATAATAAATACACTCATAACTCGTTTTAAAATTAAAATATAATATAAAACCTTAAGATATTGCCTAGATCAGTGTTTCTCAACCTGGGGGTCGCCAACTTATTATTTAGGGTCGCGTATGAATTAAAATTGTTTGCGTATTATATGTATCTGTAAGTATTTGGTATACATTTTGTTGATTAAAAATAATTATAATATTATATGTTGTATATTTATATATAGTATTATATTTTATGTTGTGTACAATGTACAGTAATTTTCGTATTGATTATTAATAGTATTTTTAAAAATATATGCAGGGGGTCGCTAAAAAATTGAAATTCAAAAAGGGGGTCGCCACAGTAAAAAGGTTGAGAAACACTGGCCTAGATAATAATCTTATCTTTAAATTGCATGAGAAGTCAATTCACTCTAGTGGCGTATATAGAAATAATTTTTGTGGTGGACTTTAATGCTATATGATATGATTGACAATTAAATGATACTTTAATTTTACAGTAAAATCTAAACAAATTTGTTACTTATATAGTCGTCGAAATTACCTCCCACTAAATATAAATAATTGCGGTGTTTTTACTTTATTTCGTCTAGATAATGTTATTAGTTATGACTTTTATTATAAAATTGATAATCGTAATATATTACTTATTAACACTTTAGTTAAAAAATCATTTAAGATGTTAGGATTCATAAACAGGAATACGATTAATTTAAAAAATATTAACTCATTTATAATATAATATTATTTAATTTCAGTATAATATTTGTCAAATTGAGATTCAACTTACTATATCTACTTTTCATTATTATTACCAAAGGGTATACCTATCCGTTTGTAAATAAACAAATGAATAAATATTTATATAGCAATATCATATAATATTATAATATGTACCTATTTATCAATATTATAATAATTATCTTTCAAATTATATATATTTTTATTATTATTAATTAATATTTTTGACAGCTGTACCCAACAGTACGGTTAGGTATAGCTTTGAGGATTTTTTTTCCTTTGGATTTTTTTTCGGGGATTTTTTTTCCTAGATTCAGATACGTATAGTGTCAATTATTAGACAACAATACGATTATTGTTGATTCATTTTCTGAACCAAACTAAAAAAGTAGTACCGTTTTTAAATATGTAATATGTTTGTGACGTTTATGTAAATTGCAGAATGTGGACATTTACCATCGACAAATAATTCATGAATAACATTTAATAGTTTAAAATTACTATATTTTATTGCCAGAATCCCGAACGAAAAATTCGGGGACAAAAAGTCCGGACTCAATTTTATTGTTAGACAAAAAGACCGAAAATACAAAATATTCTATTACATTTTGATTAATAATTGTATAATAGTTAATACTATATATTTCATGTATAAATATATAATTAGCATTCATTAAAAAAATTTAGGTGATTAATATTGTTAGTGTTTGGAAGGAACGAGTTCCAAAAGGAACTGATTCCTGGAACGAATTCCTTTTTATAAAAAAAAAAAACTAGAAAATGAACGACTCCTTTTTTTTTTTTGGAAAAGTAAAAAAAATTTTCGTTCCTAGTTATTTCCATTAATTTACACAGATATGTAAATAATTGAAATTAAGATATAATTTTTTAATGTGTATAATTAGTATTACCAATTAGTGATCGTTATCGAGTATCGACATTAATTGTTACTCATTAGTCATTAGTCACTTTATTAATGTTTCTCATAAGTTATAAGTTATAATTATTTATATAGAAATGACTAATGAGTACTTATATAAAATATATATTTATAACAATAAACGATAAGACAGTCGACATACGTCGGCCAACAATTTAATTTTGAATGAACTCGTTATTTTTCCAAAGAAACGAATTCTTTTATTTTATTAAGAAACGAGGGACTGAACGAATTCCATTTTTTAAAAAAAAGAACTAGGAACGGAACGAATATCTTTTTATAAGGAACTTGCTAAACACTGTAATTTTCTTATACAGTATTAAATATTAATATAATATTATATTTGATTACTATTCCTTTTACCTACAGCTTACAAAGTTACAAATATTATAGTTCTATACAAAAATTTAAAATAATGGATAATTTAAATATAAGTTCAAAATATACATAAGAATTAAGAAAAAATATAAACCTTTTAGGTTTTAAAAATATTATAAACAATTTTCAAAAAAATAGTCAATACAAACAGATCACTCTACAAATAATAACAATAATGAATTATTTTGAATAACAAGTATAAGGAATAATAGTAATCCTGTTACATTTTTTAAATGAATATTAATTATTTATATTATATGTAACTATATTATATACATAATATATTTTATTATTAATTATATGTATATATTTATAAATGAAAAATGTAATAGAATATATTATATTTGTAGACTTTTTTTCAAAACAGACTTTTTGACCGATTGCCATATTGCCTTTGCTTTGCCTATCTATATTATATGATAAGCTGCACTTAGCAACATTAATAGATGATATTCAAACATATAAACCAATAATACCACGACGCTATTATATTTTATAATACTTTAGTATTGTATAGGTAATAGGTATATTAATAAATCCAATTGATTTGGGAGTTGTGAATAGGTAATAACTATGTATATAATACCTTGGTAGTAAAATAGAAATATTACAAACTGTACCTAAACAATACCTATGTCCTATGCCATACACTGCATGTCTGCATGACAAAATGCCAATAATTATTTAGTATTTACATACCTACCTATAGGCTATATTATGTTTTCAGTTTTGTGATAGCCGATAGGTAGGTACACAATACACATTTTTCGAACAAGGTATCGATCGGTTTCCGGTCGCGCATCTGTCACGACTCACGAAACGTCTGTCGAAAATAATACCGTTCACGGGCCCGCCTGATTGCTATAGCTATATCCTGATTCCTAACATTTTCTTAACATTACTCATAGAAATATAAAACAACAGTTATCTCAAATCACTTAGAGTTTAGACCCATAGGCCATAAGGACTAAGAGTATATATGGACTACATTTAATAATAGTAATATATATGATTTAACTATCGGTGGTAGCTTATACTATATAAATTGGTATTGCTAGTTATTAAATAGGTAGGTAGTAGTTTATATATGTAATATGTTTATCGTAATAAATACTCAATCCATGCGGTTAAATTTTATCGTTTATAACTTTATGACTACCTTACGAAGTTACGAATAACGATAATGATACACCATATACCGCGTTGTTCAACTACAGCTAAGCTATTTACTTTAACAGAATTTACAAATTATTATTAACAACTTTCAATATCGTTTACATCATGACAAATTATATAGGTATCATCACAGCATTTTGATACGTATCCTCTGCTCTTTACTTCACCTATATCGTAGTTCTCCACTTCTTATTGGCTGTCAATCATATACATACATATATAATATAGAACAAAATCATTCAATGAGAAGTGGAGAACTACGATATAGGCCGGATGTGAAAAAAATGAGTATCTACTGCGCAAAACTAGTACAACTGTGATGATACCTATATAATTTGTCATGGTTTACACAAAGCTTGGGTATAGGTACCTATACGTATAGATAGTTCAAGTTCTTATAGACATTTAAGTTACTTACCTACTAAACTTGGTAGTTTTAACAGTTAACTTTTTAACTTAAGTTTAAAAATTAAAATAATGTAAAAACCAATGAGATAAAGTTCTTAGTTTCTTACCTTTAAGTTTGATAATATGAATATAAGGTAAATTCACTCTTTTAGTCTAATATTTAAGTCGAAAAGACAAAATTGGTTCTACTGAACTCAAATTTGATAGGTAGGTATGTGTTCTATTGGGGTTTTTTGTTTGTATTTATTATTTACACTAAAGTACTTAACGTATTTACGGGGGGGAGGGGGTCCGGGTCTCAACCCCTCCAAAAAATGGAATAGTGTAATTATTAATTCATAACTTACAAAACTCATATGTAGGGCTTGGTTTGAGACTTCTTGCATTAACATGTCTTTTATAGTGGTCGAACATTATTCAAGGCAAGTTATACATTTTTTTTTATGAAATGGCAAAATTAAATACAAAGTTTGTATTTGTATATTTTTAAAAATATCTCGTCATATTTTAGGAAAAGTGTATATTTGACTATTTGAGCAATTTTTTGCATATTTGTGCATATTTCAAATTTTTTTTTATATTTTTGTGTACATACATCTGTCGGGAAAAATCATATTTGGATAACATTCAAGAATATTTCTTAAAATAAATGATTGGGTAGGTTAACATAGGCGAAAATAATATTTGAGATTTGGGGAGTATGAAGCCTGAAGCCCTATTATTATAATATTGAATAAGGAGGAGGCTTGGCCCCCAACCCCCCCCCCCCCCCTATTTGCGAGTATTTGCGGAAGGTAGGTAAGGTACGTAAGATTTTATGAGTCAATTTGTGACAAAACTTTGCAAAAAACTAATTAACATCTACATTCTAGATTATACAAAGAAATGAAAATCAGTAGAAACCTATCACGGCCTAATTCTCGAATATTTATCCACAGATACCTATTGGCTATTGCACTAATGGATAATTATACAAGGTGTTGCATTGCACTTCCACACATCGATCACCTAATTCGGTGACTCGTCACTATATCGGCAACAAAATCATATCTACGCTGTAACTGTAACGTTGTAACGCTGTAACTAATATAACTGATCCATAGTATATTATAATCTAAGGTTATTCCTTAACCTAGTAGATATTCCGGTACTTTTAAAAATTAAATTGTTTTATCTATAACGATGGTTTAAAAATGCCTAAGACATGCAATAATGTCCATATGAATCAATATATATTATATTCGAATTAGTAAACCCGTGCATAAATTATTTTTAATAGTTTTTAAGTATCTACTTATATAAGAGTTTTTTATTTCCAAAATTGTCATATTATGTTTAATGCATTTTTCGAAAGTAATATAAAAATTTAGTTACTTATATTTAAGACTGCATATTTCGAACATTTTTATAAGACCTGAACTCTACATATATATGTATTTTCATCATATTATACACTTACTTATTTTTTAGACCCCTCCCCCCCCAAAAAAAAATGAAAATACGCCATTGCGTAAAATGATCGTTTTTAATTGAATTTTATATTTATAATCTTTTAGATCTTTTTGTAATTTTTATATATTTATATAAAATATAAATAGGTATTATGTACCTACGTATCATTGTCAAGGTGCAATGAGGAAAGTGCTCTTAAAAATAAACTACCCAGTGGCTAGCGTTCAAGTCAAATTCATACAATTTAACCAAGAATAATTTATATTATGGAAAACAATGTTGTAATCTGTAGACGCCAGAGTGCCAGACGATATAGTGAAATAGTGATTATTATTTGTGTATTATTAGTTATTACATAATAACACACAAAATACAAATATACAATCCATAAAAATGTCAATAACAAAGTAGGTACAGTAGGGTTTAGAATACATTTTCACGGTCCAGATTTTTACTGATTTAAATTTTTGAAATTCCAGACATTCACAGTCCAGATTTTAACATTCCAGGTTTTTACGCAGGTTTTGCTGTATGCTTATATGCCTGCATTTTATAGTAAATAATTTAAAACTGTAGAAAAAATACATAGGCACAATTTTTTTTTATAAGCACCTAAAGTTCAAATATTGACAGAATTGACGAAAATTTGCAAATTATTTTGAGTTAGAAATTCATAAAAATTTTTCTTTTTAAATCTAAGATTTGAAAATGTAATACAGGATTCTCTGTAAATTTGTCTACCTTTTTCAAAAAAAAAAAATGTCTACAAGAAAGTCAAATTAAATTTTTATGAACGTTTCAAATTCATATTTTTACAACATTTGATGTTCACTCGATTTCTCATGTAACGATTTTCTTATTTTATTGTAATTAAAAAACGAATGACTATAGATATTTGAAAATTTCAAGAATGTTTATATTAGCATTTTCTATACTCGATAAAATTTTAAAAATAATTTGACACTTTTTGAACTGTTTACAGACATTATTAGTTGTAAATTTTTTTTCTATAAATATCAATAAAATTTTATTTGTTGGGTAAAAAAGCGTGAAAATTTAATGCAAGGCTAATAATATATTGTTACAACAACAGTTGGAAAATATTAAAAATACATACTAAATAATAGTATACATAATAACTGAATTTAAAAGTTTTATTTTCATAAACTGTACTGATTCTATGATACTCAAAATACAATTTTTAATGATTTTAGTAATATTTAACATATTACTCCATGCCCGGATTAAGATAATTTTTGGCCTGGGGCCAAATTGTAATGATATGTATCCGTTATCCATATATTATATTATATTATAGGAAACGTATTACTCGCTATTGTTCAATATTCGTTGTGGGCCCGGCTGCCCGTGGCCATGCCCCCCTCCTTAATCCGAACTTGGATGTTACATAGATGATCTACTACAACCAGCTGGCAAATGACAACGTCGTTGAATATAGGTAGGTACTCATCTAGTTTATCTATTCACTATTAATATTTATTGGTAAAAAAACATAGGTACTTTAATTGCACAATTTTAGTGTTTAGAAGTTTTTTCATGTTTATTCATTAACATTAACATCACATTATTTTATTGCTTTTTCTTGGTACTGTAAAAACATTTCAATATTTTATCATTACGATTTACGAAAATGTTTAATATACTTTTTTACTCATTGTAATAGTAATATATTCAATATTCTATATTGTTATTATCACAAACTGTACAAATACCAACATTGACATTACAACATTGTAAAGAGGTTTAAAAGTTAACTAGTAACTATAACTTGTGGATTGTTGACAAAACAACTTGGATAAAATACTTCATAAAATTTTTCCTAACTACTACATATACAATTACGTTAATTTTAATTTTTATTAAATATTTCTTAAACTAATTTAATATTTTGTCACCCCCAGGCATGTACTCGGTGCTCACCGGTGCTCGTTCCCTAAATTTCGCCTTCGTATATTGATTTGCTCTGAAACATAGTAATAATAAATAATTACCTATGTGTTTGAGCAATTGAGCTTTTATGACTTTTTAAGAGTTTATATATATTTGTAAAATTGTACTCACTTATTAATTTAGTTTCAATATATGAATGAATGCTTGATGTTTAAACTTAAAAGACCGAAGTGTGAGCTAAAATGGGTTTGAAATAAATAAAATGTTAGGACAACTGCAGTCTGCAACTACTGCAGTACCTACCAATCCGACATTTTCGAAAACACGAACAAAACAGAAAGTCTAGGTGTTTGATTTTATTTAAGTATTTAACTACAATTTATCGTAAAGACACAAATATAATTGATTGATGATTGTCGAACAACATTTTTTGCACCTACTACCTTCGACCTACCTATATAGTATACATTAGTACCCAATACCTATATGGCTAATGCCTATATAATATTATTAATTACTAGCTGCCCGACTTTCCTCCGGAAGAAATTATTTTTTTATAATTTAATTTAAAAACATAAGACTATTTTTGGCTATACAAATAATATAATATAATCACATATTGTAGTTATTGTTATTGCTAAGTTCTGAAAATAATATATCCTACATTTTGAATTCAACCACTGGAGTGGTAAATTTTAATCTTTTTATTATAGAATAGAGATAAGGTAGAAAAATATGTAACAATAAATTATTTGTTCAATGAATAATATATATTTCAAATGGAAAAGTGCAAGTGCAAACAAATAAATAAATAATTGATAATAATATAATAATAATAATAATAATAATAATAATAATAATAATAGTAATAATGATAGTAACAATAATAAATAAACAAACAAACCGGTTTCCTTCGTCTCCAAAATAAAGTTAGATTCTTATATATATATAGATTGTCACCAAATTGTTTCCAATTTTGTTGCATACTTTATGAAAAAACCTAACAAACGTTGCTGCTTGGCAGGCCTTCTAAAGCTAAACATAATTACCAATTTACATTAATTATAAGGATTTATGTGAAAATCTATAGTCTAAATAAAAAAACGAAGTTGCTGTCACAGCATAATAATACATACACGGTAACACTTATATGATACCTACCCGCACAAACAAGCACATAATGATTCAATATAATATGGGTTGCCTACTTACTAGGTAGTCGTTATTGAGTATTTGAATGCTTGTATTTAAGTACCTTTTTATTCTTTTTGGTATTTCAAATACTTTCAAAATACTTTTTCTTTATATTTTATTCCAGAATACTAAATACCTTTTTATCTATTTTTACCGTCGTATTTCAACGAACAATATTTTTGTTTTGTATATTATTATTTATTATAATTATTTTAAAAATTGGTCTTAAAATAATATTTTATAATGCTTCTAAGAATATTTAAGATTTCACTAAATACACAAATCACACAATACCTACCTTAAACGCATATCTATACCTTGCGCACCTTGCTGAAGTTTAACTGCGGACAATAAAATAGGTTTGTGTATGTGACATCTGAAATTATTTAAGCAATTAAAAATGTATTAATATTATTAATAATTATTTATTTCTTAATAGTCGTAAGTATACATTTTTTTGTGATAAACGTACTAACATTTCAACATACTATGCAAATAAGTATATTGTTCAACAAAACATTTTGTTTAAAGTATTTTGAAATGTTGAATTGGTAATTTCAAAATGTATTTGTCTTTATATTCAAATACTTTTGAAAGACAGATGACAGTATTCAATAGGTACGTATTTCAAATATTAATCACACCAAGCATTCAAATGCGTATTCTGAATACATTTGAAAAGTATTCTTAACAAAACTCTTACAGACTTACAGTCTTACAGTCTAAGAGCCTTACTAGGTACTACGTACCAGTAACCAGCTAGGTACTGTAGTATGTACATCGACAAACAATATTATTATGTATCACTGTATCAGTACCTATATCTAGAATTATCTATCTCAACGAGTATGTGTAAAATATAATCAAAATCTCCGTAGTTTGTTTTTGATATACCTACCTATTGCGAACGATCCTCCACAGCGAGCGATGCGTTTTCTTGTAGGACGCGACTGCAGTGTGACAATCATTGCAACTCAAGGACTATGGAGTTCAAGGTATCACTCCTACCAGGTGGGGTGACCCGAATTCTACAGAACTACTGAAGCGTGATCAAAAATATTAGATAATATATTATTGTTATACATGTCACGATGCATCAATTCAGGTATATAATATCGTAGGCTTAAAAACTCACTAGTCACTAACTATAAAAATTGGCTTACGATTTTCTGAAAGATTTAGAACTCCATATACATCACGTTATAGTGATTTAATGGCCAAAACCAAATACAAGTAGGTATCTTTGGATAAAAAACTCATTATTGACACATAGTCAATTTTTAATATTTGAAAAATAATGTACCTAAATAAATAATTTGAAAACGGAGGAAGTATAGGTGTCCGCTCTGCTGTGCATACCCATAGGTATCGAGTACTCGAGTGTACCATAATTGAGCAAGTATAAAAGTGTGAAGTACGTATGTGTTAAATTTTAATTCAATGATAAATCATTGCATACATATGAAAAACGACTCTAAACGAAGACAGTCCTAAGTCTGTATTACTAATTATCAAATAAATGTAATAACATATGAATTTTTAAACATTTAAAAAAATATATTTCGACTATGTATTTTTCAATTGGTGTATGATCAATATATTATTATGAGGAACCTGAAATTGAAAATTATTTTCAAAATTCTTGACCAAGCGAAAATGTTTTAACGATATTTAAAAGAAACTAATTTCTTGATTATTTTAAAAAATAAAATGTTTTACTTTTGCCCCTTAAATGTACCAACTAGATTCAATTTGCTACCAGAAATCACTCACAAAGTTGAAAATTGAAGCATTTTTCCTTCTAAAAAAACTGAAAATTAGTCTTCTGACATAATAAATTTAAAATAAGGTGAGTAAGTGGATGTCGCTCTGCTGTACAGTAAGTTACAAGTGGGTCACTGTATAATGGATTGAATTTGAATTCAATGATGTAAATATTATATTATCATTGTATACGAAAAACAATTCTGAGCAGTGGCGGTTTGTCAGTGTGAATATTTTATATCATATTTATATTGTTATTACTTAATACCTATAGTTATTATTAATACAGTAGGCTAGTAGCCGTAACAGTTGAATTAATATTATAAAATTACAACAAAATAACTTATTCGTTATTCTTAGTTAAATAACTATATAAAAAAAACAGTGTTTTTATATTTTTGAAATTTTTTTTGTTACAAAATAACCTACTTACGTGGAACCTTGTTGTAAGTTTTTAATCCTTAACATAAAAGTTAAACATTTTTAACTACAAAATCATTTTTAAATTTTAAATTTGATAAATGTTGTCAAAATTCGAATTTTAAATGATTATAAAAAAATTGTGTCTATGTATTTTTAATATTTTCAACTGCTATTGTAACAATATAATATCAGGAGCTTTGTATTAAATTTTCACGTTTTACCCAACAAATAACATTTTATTGATATTCATATAGAAAAAAAAATTAAATAATTTTAAAACTGACAAATGTCCGTAAACAGCTCAAAATGAGTCAAAATATTTTCAAAATGTTATGGTTTATAGAAAATGAAAATATAAACATTTGTGAAATTTTCATGTACCTATCTACAGTTATTCGTTTTTTTAATTACAAGAAAATAACAAAATCATTACATGGGAAATCGAGTTAATATCCAATCTTGTAAAAATATGAACTTCAAACGCTCATAAAAATTATATTTGATTTGCTTGTAGACATTTTTTTTTTATGATAAAGGTAGACAAACTTATGAGGAATCTTGTATTACATTTTCAAATCTTAGATTTAAAAAGAAAAATTTGTATGAATCCTTAACTCAAAATAATTTCCTAATTTTCGTGATTTTTCCGTATTTTGTCAAAATTTGAATAGATATGCGAAATAAACAACCAGTGAAAATGTCATATAAATAAGTTTGTTTTAGAATTACACCAAAAACCATTCCTGTTTTCCCTTAATTTTATGTTGTTTTTCCTGGTGCTTTTAAAAACTATTGGGAATTTCAAATTTTGACCTCCCGAATGCACTAACTAGATTCCCATCGAACAAGATACTGTTGAAGAAAATCGAAACAGTTTTACTGCCCAAACGGTGGTGACAGACACAAAAATAAAAAAATAAAAAACCCACATCATTGTAAAATCAATATACATTCATCGCTCCGCTCAGAATCTAAAAGAACACACTATGTAAAATCAAATATCAATATTATAGGTATATTGTATTCGCTCAGAATCTAAATTTTATCAAAGTATTATTATTTGATATTTATTTATTAGCTATTACCCAACATTTCAGTTTTTGCTGTTGGTAAGATTTTGCTTGAAGCCGACGATATTATCTAATTCCAATTTCCAATATCTTAATATCTATCTAGATAACCGTATCTATGAGCGTCACAGACGATACACAGAATAGATAAAATCTATTATTTACATACATTTTGTGGTCGATATAATATTTATCCTATAGGCCATAAAAACCTCCGTCGATAAAATATATTAGGTAGCAACAATATGCAGACTACTCTAAAGTTTTTACCATGAATCAAAATCTGAATTTATTTTCCAACTTTATAGTTTTTACGATTACGATTTTCCAAATCTATGATAACAGCATTTAAGCGTTTAATTTCACGTACCGCGCTATCGAACGATTTTAATTCCGATAGTGAGTTATTACCGCCGCTGACCGAACACGTTTCGAATAATAATTAATCATTGAATTAACGATACTGATAACTCTGATATTATTTATGAATAATCATCAAACTATTATTATGTATTCACCTCCGATACGACGATACAACGATTAATTTATTAAACATACATCGACCAATCGGCAGTAACTACGACGATTTCGAATAGGTACTAATATCGAATGGTTATCCATAGCTGGTTTCCGATATCACGAATGATAATAATTTAGAAAACATAATATGATTGTTGTGTTGTTCTTGTGAAAAAACGTTAGTTTAATTTGTCAGTTAACTATTTTCTAATATGTTGTCGTTAATGACGTTTTCGTAGTTTCATAACGTTGCGCGCCCAAATGGGAAACATTCTGCGTAACTATCAACCAGACGGTCAGATTTATCGATCTCACCATTGCATCATAACGCAGTGTCAATTGTTCTTGTTTTAGGTGAGTATTCAATAGCCGTTGAGCGAATTTGTATAGATTCCATTCGGTTTGAATGATTTGCACCTATATTATCCTAAAACCCATTTATGCTGTTAAGTTACGCCAAGTGGTTATTCGTACCGATGTTTCCTTAGCGTTTACATTATTGTGCCGCTTACATGTATTTTCAGGTTAATTATTCCTTTCTGTTAGTATACAGTTTTTATAACATTTATTCAGAGTTTCAGTTGATATTACTTTTATAATATAATATACAATTCACATTTAGTAGACATTTGAAGTATTACAAATAACCTTGTGTCAATTGTAAATGAAGTGAAATTGGTAAGTGTATTTTCTGTAGCGTCTGTAGTACTATACTCACATTCCTTATATTCTTATCTACACACTACACCTTCATGGTTTGGTTATATTTTTATTTGTTGATAGTATTCTTAGATCATATATAATGGATGGAGTCATAGCATATTACGCGTATAAAATGAGTTGAAGCCAACATAACTATAGGAACTATAGGACCTGTGACATCTGCGCTTGCGCAACTGTTTATCTTAACTGCGCGTCTGCAGCACTTTGCGCCAAACATTAATGATAAGAGACCAAGCGCATGTGCATATCACTGAGGTCCTACAGTTATGTTGGCTTCATAAATTGTTTGTATGACTCTATCCATTGTATATGATCTAAGATAGTATTACATTGGTACCTATACTAACATTTAATATTATCATTTTTTGCCTTTTATATTGAATGATTAACAATGCAAATGTAAAATCGATCATTTCCAACAAAGTAACACAGATACCAAAGTCATATTCCGGATTAATATTAATTAGACGTTAATTTGTTTATTATATTCCAGGTTTGATAGGTGCATATACCTAAATTAATATAAAACCGAGTATAAAACTAATATGGTGGTGATACTGATATTTTATTTTTTTTCTGGTTGAGGAGAAATCGTTTGTACATCTAAAATACTCATAACTCGCTTTAAAATTAAAATGTAATAAAAAGCCCATGGTATTGCATAGATAATAATCTTACCTTTAAATTTTATAAGAAGTCAATTCACTCTAATTTTTAAACCGACAGAGCTTAACGTGATCTGCTGAGCGTACAATTTATATTACGCACTTGTAAGACGAAGACAAAAAATGTTGGTGTAATGTCCTCTTAGTACAAACTCTAATTTAATTTGAATGTAATATAATATTAACAAATTATTTTAATGTTGATTTAATGTATTTTATAGTAGGTAGCTTGTCAAATATGGAACTAGATATTGATGAAATGCCCGATAACTCTCATCATAAAAAGTATTCTAGTGAATTAGCTACCCAAGGTATATTATATATATGATTTACTTATGTTCCATACTATCATTAATTTTAAAAAAAAATATTTTTATTTAGATAAAATGATTATTAGAATCAAAAAGCAAGAACCAGACGTTGACATCGAAGGTAAAGATTCATCCACAGAGCATGATGAAGTTGTGTAAGTTTCAATACAATTGATTAAAAAAATACACAATTTAATAATCTGGTCTCAGATTCTATAGGATTTGATAATTATTATAGAATACAGAAACAAATTGCAACGTCAGCTATTTTATTACATTTATTGAATCAATAGTGAGCTAATGGTCCTTTAAACATGATTTAATGGCTCATGATTGGTCTATTAAATTGTATTGATCCATTAAATTAGTTCATTTTTATGCAACCTGGCATAAGTGTTTAATATTTATTCATGGGCTCAGTCTTAACAGTTTTTTCTGCAATATTTGAAAAAAAATTACTCTATTTATTATTTTTTTTTTATTTATTAAATAATGATATTTTATGTATCATGAATTATTTATCAAAAAAGCTTCATACCTATTTAAGTTAAAAATATTTTAGACTATTAAATATTAACAATCAATGTATTTTGATGAATATAAAAAAAAAGTTTTTTAATAAAGGTTTAACAAATAATTGTATTTTAATTTATAGATTTTTATGCTTACAAAACTTTCATTGAAGTATTATGAAATAATAATTTTATATAAAAATTAAGTTCGGAATGATTGTCTATATTATAATTGTAATATGTAAGCATACAATTATTTAAATACTTCAAAACGATTGAAATGTCGTTATCAGATGAAGTGTGCTGTGCTGTATCAATTGTTATATTACCCTGTAATTTATAGACGTAATATCAAAGCTGATAAACGTAAAACCAGTGGTTCCCAGCCGGGTAGAATAGTGATGATGAAATAACAAAAATTTTGTTGTTAAAATAATTATGTCATTTTACAATCAGCAAAATTGAAAACAAGAAATTAATTTTACTTATAATTTATTATTAATTACTAAGTTAATAAGTCATTTTAGTTGTATAATATATAGTTATTTTTTATCACTAAATAAAAAAAAAGGTAACCTGAATAAGAATGTCATAAGCCCGACCTGCGTGCAGTGAACCCGTTTAGGTCGGCCGCCCGAAAACGTTCTTATTCTGGATAGAGTATAGAACTATTTTTATTTTTAAAATAATCTTGAATAGTAAAGCTTTCAGTTTAAAGATCAGTTCAATTAAAAATAATTTATTTATCTTTTTGTAACTATATAACATAAAATGTAATCAATAATAACTCATATACAAATACAATTTATTTTTGTTGCTATTTTCTATATTTTTCATAAATGTAATATTTTATTTTTATTTAAATTTAATAGGTTGTGTTATAGTTCATTTAAATCAGAATATTATTTAAAATAAAATATATATACAAATTATAGGTCGTACACGTGCGAATTTGTTCAAAAAGTTGATGAAACTGAATCAGAGTTGATTGACATATGTGATGAACCAATTGAATCTATTCGTCAAGATGAAAACTATAGTAAGTTAATTCAAAATATTTGTTTTTATTATTTTGATTTAGTGAAAATCAGAATAGTTTGTTATAGCTTAATTCCAGATTTATATGTTTAAAGTTTTTTTACATGTCATTATTGAGGTTATATAGTCTTAAAAGAGTAAAATAATGTGGATGATTCATTGAACAGAGTTCATAGGAAAATTTTTTTTTGCATATTTGAAAATATTTCATGAGTTAGGGAATATTTAGCATATTTTGTAAATTATGAAGAAAAAATACTCATTAATTTAATTTTTAATATTATGGTACCTAAAAAAATATTTTACCAACCTTAGTTTTTATAAAATATAATTTTAATTAAAAAATAACACTCAGCTATTATAGTACTATTATTTCTCTGTGCCATCATGTATTACTTTACCAAACCTATACTGATAACAAAAACTTATTTATTTATCAAAAGTACAAAAATATTTTGGGTTTGCAATTGTGTGTAATTAAGTTTATAAAATTAATAAAATAAAAAATCTACAAATAATTATATTTATTTATAGAACCATTTTACATAAAATACCCTATTTTAACTGTTTTAACTTTTACTAAAATGCAATTATTCCATTATGCTAGTATAAATCTGACTATTCTAAAAAAAAAATTGCATATTTAAGCATATTATAATAAGATTTATTGATTATTTTTGCATATTTTGTCTAATTTTTGAGAGAACAATATAAGAACATTTGTAGGTTTTTGATATGTAAATGTCTTATGGCTGGGAGTACTTATGGCTTATCCGTACGTACTCACAACTCTCCCTTTTAGATTCTGAGTGGAACGATGAATGTAATGATTTCACAAAGATGTTTTTTTTTTTAATTTTTTTTTTTTGTGTCTGTCATCACTTTTTAGGATAGTAAAAGTGCTTGGATTTTCTTCAACAGTATCTTTTCTGAAAGGAAAGTGAATCTAGTTGGTACTTTGGGGGGTCGAAAGTGAAAATTTTACAGTAGTTTTCAAAAGCGCCGTGAAAAACAAAAGAAAAATTAAGGAAAAACGAGAATTTTTATACAAAATCTGTTTTCGAGAAAATTGACTTTGGTTTTTGGTGTAACTTTACAACAAATGACCGTAGATACATGAAATTTTTACTGAATGTTTATATTAGAATTTTCTATACGCGATAAAATTTTGAAAAAAAATTGACTCTTTTTGAGCTGTTTACGGATATTGTCAGTTTTCAATTTTTTTAGTTTTTTTTTCTATAAATATCAATAAAGTTTTATCTGTTCGGCTAAAAATGTAAAAATTTAATACAACGCTCCTAATATATTGTTACAATAGCAGTTGAAAAATATTAAAATTCTTATGTCAACTATATTCAGTAGAAACAAGACATATACATGTACCGATGTATCTGTATGTAGTGTAGATACTCTTAGTTTTTTTTTTTAGAGAAAATCAGCATCGTATTTAAGGTGTTTTAAGAGAATCTAAATCCGGATTTAGTTGTAACCTACCCATACATTGTAATATAATATAGTATGAAATATGAATATGAGATAAATATTATAACCTTGGATAATATAAGGTAATTTAAGTACCTAGATCAGCGGTTCTCATCCTTTTTATACCCACGTACAACCTAATATACTCTGTTCGCCGAGAGAAAACGCCGCGGCCTGACAAAAATTGGTTCGTTCTGCACATTCCCTCACGTCACTCACCCATAGCTGCCAGCGGCAGGATGTGACTGCCGACAGACCAGGCATCTTGGAGGGGAAATAGAGCCTCGGCGAGCCATGTGCAGAACTGGCGTGTTCTCTCGGCGAACAGAGTATATACAGTTTAACAATTATCGTAGCCTCTTATAACCAAATAATCTATTTTATTTTTTTATAAAAATGTATACGTTATTTTACATGACATATAGAATTGTATTTTATTTTATAACTACAAAGTTATTTTGTTATAACAATATAACAAAAATAAAATGAAATATGTATAATTATTATTTATATCAAATAAACCAAATAATATTTAATATAAGTTATGATCTATTGACAATTCCTTTTTTTGTTTTAAAGGAAAATTTTCTTCGCTTACCACCTATAAGCCTTCCGTGTACGACAGAATAGAAACGCTGATCTAGATATTTGACTTCTTTATTTATTTGTTTTAATCATTATTACAATATTCATAGCACCTGCATAATATTACCAATCCTATAAAACATACTGGGTATTAACTAAACATTTTGAATAATAGTACCTATATTTATAATTATATTTTTATTATTATTATCAATACTAAATTTATTTATATTATCTATCATTAATTACTGCTGTTTTTCTAGATTTATAGATATAAAGTTAAATTATAAAAAAAAACTTTTTCATAGACAAATAGGTAATAACTATAGTTCCTGGGCGATTAAGTAAGTTGTAGTCAAATTTTTTTTGAAATGATAGTTAAATTCAGATAATCCGAATCATTTAGTGAATTATCACTCTTTAGTAAATATTATATCAGATTTTAAATAATTTGTTTTATATTATGTAATATTCATTATATTATTTACTAATGACATTTTTCATGATTTTTAACATTTTTTAAATTTCTTTAGTTTCCAACAACCTGAAAATGTATATTTTCTCCATGTGATATCAATAATTTATAAAGCAATATAGATAGATTGTTTGTATGGTATGTAAATATATTTGATTATATCTGAATGCCTCTAATTGTATAAGAAATGCATTTTGATGATGTATGAACTTGGAATGTGCAAGATTAATATAAACTTTTTTAGCTTTTAAAATTAATATGCCAGAAAGAAATATTAAAATATTGCACTCGCTTTTGTGGAAAAGTTTCTTATTTCTTAACAATATATTTGATTGTCATGAACTATTAAGACAGGTGAATTTTAAAGTACTTGCATTTAACCAAAAAATAATTGTATGTACCTTTTTATTTTTACTACTCGTCCTACCAATATTGTTTACTTAAATGTATTAACAAACATTAATTTTAGTCATAACATTTTTGTAAAACTAATGGAAAAATTTTAATAGACTTGTCATTCCTAAAAAAAAAAAATGAAATGTTGATAATATGATAGTAAAAAATACTAGTTTATTGTCAGATTAAACATTTTTATTCAGATCATATATTATGTCTATAATTTTATTGATTGTAATTATTAGATGCATTTAAATTGTAAATATAAAACATGACATTGGTATAATCGTTGGTTATATTTAAGTAATAAATACCTAATAATATTTAATAATTACTGTTTTTTTATTGTATACATATACAATTAATACTGTAACATGTTAAATATTTAAAATAAAATATAAATAAATACGTATAAAAATTATATTTTAACAATTAATTTTCACAATAGTATATCCAGCTGTAACTAACTCTGATGATGAAGATACCAAGGATGTGACGTGGCAACCACCATCTAATATTTTAACTCCTGGGGAACGCTTAACACGCAAACATATTAAGTGTTTGTATCCAAAAGTTGAAAAACCTGTATCAAAGAAAAATAAATGTAAAAATAATAAGAATAACGAAGTACCAATTAAACGCTTGGTATGTAATTCGTAAAATGGTACCATTCATTGAATTTGAATAGTTAAATATTTATAACCTTTTATTTTACTTCAATTAGAAAAAGGGTCGTTTACCAAAAAGTAAACAAGTTTTAGAAGACATAGATGTTTCAAAGCCAGCTACTGATTTAACAGACGAAACAACTGTTGGTGAATCAATAGCAAAAAAAAACTGTGATTCACTGCCTCCTAAAGGTAATATTTTGCAGTTTTAATCTAAAGTAAAATTTAATACATATAGATATAAGTATTCATAGCAAAACCCTTTTAACATGATTGTATTAAAGTTAAAATGCTAATACTAATAGGCACTATAGCTTTTACCTGTGTCTGTTTAACGTTTAAAGTTATGAGTTTAAATACCAGATTGTACTGTTTTTTTTTTAAATTTATTTTTGGTCATAATAATGTTAATTTGCAATAATTTGTGTTTTAGTTGGGAGACCAAGAAAAGGTATGGCGACACCAAAACAACGCCTGGCACGTATTATAAAAATACACAAAATGATAAAATAATTACTCAGTAAAAATCAGAATAGAATGCATTTTAATATTTAAGTGCCAAATAGTTTATATTTTTAATAACCGGTAGTAACTTATAATGTTCCAGTAAAGCAATTGTATATAGAAGTGTAAATTAAATTACAACTACTTAAAAGTATTCTTACTTTTGCTGTCATTTTGTATAAATCAAAAATTGTTATTAAAATGTATATTTTACTCTACACTTTATATCCAAAATAAAAATTATATTAAATGTTTTTTGTTGAAATATTCTTTAATCAGTATTCTACTTCATAAAGATAACTTTTTATGTAAGGCAATATTTATTTATTTTATTACTTCATTTTATATAATAAATAAATTCAACAATGATGTTTTTCACTAAATTTGCTTGTTGTAAATGTTAGAGACTAAAAACGACAGACTGTATTTTGTTAGATTTTTAGATATTACATGTAAGAATTTAAAAAAAAATAAGTAGTCCATTTATGAATTAAAGTATTGTAGCTTACTTATCTTTTATAATTAAATAAATCTTAAAAAATTATTATAATAAAAAATATTTTGAGTAATAACACAAATGAAATAGTCAATTTTC
Organism: Acyrthosiphon pisum; assembly: GCF_005508785.2. Taxonomy (NCBI): domain Eukaryota; kingdom Metazoa; phylum Arthropoda; class Insecta; order Hemiptera; family Aphididae; genus Acyrthosiphon; species Acyrthosiphon pisum. The sequence continues at coordinate 82,645,491 of NC_042493.1, forward strand.
TTTGTAATATTGTTATGCTCACTACCAAAATTTCAAATTAATTTTATTGTGTTTACTTTATGATAAATAATAGTACTAAATATTTTACCGTATTTATGATGTGTATAAAATTATTTTAAAATAAATATTATTTTGAACAACATTTATATTAAGTAAAAACAAACTACAAAGAATTGTTGTATTTATAGAATTATAAAATAGAAATTATCTTAAAGTTAAAATATTTAGTTAAAATTTGTAAAAATATTAATTTTATTGAATACCTACATTTATATTTTTATTATTATTGTATTCATTTTAGAATTTAATCCTATTTTTGTAATTTGTATTTTATTTACACATTCATTTTTTTGTTTTCATATTTAGATAAGTACAAAGTTTTATATGAAAAGTTTATTAAATAATCTGTCTTAAAGATATTGATGAACACAAGCTTTATTTAAAAAATGAAAATATATAATTTTAAATAATGGCCTCGTTTTGTAATTTAAAAAAAAAAATAGGAAGTTAAAGTATGTCTAAAGGTTTCTATGCTTTTTTTGTAAGTATAAAATAATATTGAACTAATAGATAGTACTGCACGTCATAATAGAAGCATTGAGAATGGTGTGTCAACATCTAGGGAGTAATGCAGCCCGTCTTGACATTAAGTGTGCATATTGAGAATATTGCTTAGAATTATTAATGTATTGTAGTGTAACTCATAATTACAGAAGATTTTTCAAGTATTTGACTGATTAATTGACGTAAATATTTCTGTTAGCAGTGTTAGCCAATCGCAAGTATAATACCATACTATAATATATACAATGTGGACTATTATTGTCAAATTTATATTATGGTCAAGGTCTAATATTATCGAAAGTTGATAATCATAGTGGCTTGTACCCTGATTGCTATTTAAATGGTCCATGGCCAATCCACGTACCTACTACCTAGTACCTATAAATTAGAATTCAATTTTGTGGGAGTGAACTATTGATGTCTAGGGGGAAACCTTCCTTCTGATGGCCGAAGGAGACCTAGTTATTTTATAATTTCTATGAAATAAACTAATACGATAAAGACCTATAGAAGTGTGATACAATTACTATTTGATATAATCAATATACCATATTTATATTATGACTTATGAAGAACTGTCAGCTATAATTACAGACCGCACATATTACAAATTGTTATACCTGTTTTAACTTAACCTATGCCTGACGAAAACTCGGACTACTTGAATACATTTGGGCTGATAACTTATAAATATTTTTTATCAGCCCAAAATTGGGCCGAATTTTCTGTTTTCCCGGGGCCAATTTATATTCCCAGCCCGGCCTTGATAGGTAAATAATTGCAATAATATTCAATCATGACTAAAAAAACTTATTTAGTCATACATTCAATAATTACAATTTTAGTCTTTAACTGTGACTGTCGACAATATCAATATAAGACTGTTTCTTTTAATAAGGTAGGTTAACTTTTATCCATGTCATTTTTTTACAACTATAATTTTATTGTATTCAGTTTTATATTCTGAGTGGAACGAGAAAGCTAGTGGTTTTCAATGGTGTTTATTTTATTTATTTTTTTTTTATCCTGTAAGTATACAAAATGTCTACTAGAAGGAGTGTTTCGATTTCAACATATGTATAGTATTTTATCTTTTAGCTGTGACAGCTTGAGTCATATTGCTCATGACCCGAGAGTCATGTGGTCGAGCTAGGTCGCCAACCACGAGCCGAGACCCCAAAAGGTCGGAGCGCCGTGGATTTTTATGTTTTGGAATGCCAGAAATGTTAACAATAATAACAATAAATAGACATGACACACTGTTCAGGTAAAAATATAAGTATATTAATTAATTTTGGCGCCGAAAAAGCAGTCAGCATAAAACTCGGACTGAGAAAAATAAAGTAAAAAAAAAAACACACACCACAATAATAATATGAATCAGCCAATATGGCAATAATAATATAACTTCTAAATTATAGGGATACGGGGTTAAAGATATATATATACAAGTTCAAGTACGTTACCACCATGTCTCTTAGGTGCCATCCGATGGTACTACGGCGATCGCGGCACCCTACTACTCCAACATTGCGCTTGGACCAACGTCTGGTTAGAAAGTGTCGTCCGATGGCTTAGTCGAGCACAAACGTACGAAAAAGACGACGGATGACAGAGACAGTGGGGAGTAGAGAGACAGAGCGAGAGCATGTGGTCATGTGGACACACATTAATCAGCCGATATCCCTATACACGTTATTAGTCGGCGTGGCCCAGACCACGGAGACAAAAGAGGGGAGCGTCTGTGCTTTCGTCGCACCGGCAGGTATTGTCGTCGATCGGCGGACTTGGACCCACGGGACAAAGTCGGCTGTCGCACGCACATGCAACATTTTTAAAATTACAGCCTAATGTGTACAAACGTTGGTCGAATTGTCACCCAACTTTAATCGTCACATAGCAAATTCGATCAAGATGGTACTTTAGACAGGTAATTTTTCGATTTTCTCAATAATTATTTAATGCCACGAGAAAAACCACCGACAAATTACAAAAAACCGCTAAAAATGGGCTTTTAATTGCTAACGCTTTGTTTATCACCATAGAAACGAATAAAAAATAATCTATACATATAAAATCCAAATACCACTGACTCACTCCTCGCTGAAACTCAAAAACTACACAAAGTACGAACATGAAATTTGGAATAGAGGTTCTTCTCATATTTTCACAGTGCAATAAGAAATGATTTTCAAAAATGTAGCAATTATAATTATTCACCTCCAATATGACGTATTGTGCCCGTGGGTAGTGATGGGCACTATCGAATAGTTTTTAGTATCAATTGTCATTTGATAGTTTAAAAAACAACCGAGTGATTTTTCAACTGAATAGATATTATTACTATCGATTTCATTGAAAAATTATCGAGTAATACACTCGATAGCTTAAAACAATCAGACAGTGCCCATCACTACTCGTGGGTATCCAGCATTCCAGCTACCTGCAACTTATCCTTTTTGTCCGACGGTCAACAGGAGAAATTGTTCCGAAAAGTTTATCGATAAAAAATAATTTTATGCATTGCATGTAGATACACCAATACTCCAATTATATTTTAAACGATAATATTATAACCCCCCAAAATATATTAATATATAAGTATTAAATACTCCTAAAAATCCGGGATGATCAAACTATGACTTCAATACTATTTTAGGTACACTGTATACAAATTTTTTTTCAACTAAAAAGCTTTACTAATATATAGGCTATATTTTATCTCCCATCTCGTTGTGTCCTACCTGATAATACACTGTTCGCATGACCATAAGCGAAACTCACGGGCAACATCACGCGGGATGGCTAAAAATTAAAATATAACATGATTTGCTTCTATAGTTCTATACCTAAGCAGAGCGAGTTATGCTCAAAAGGAGATAATTAATCACAATTTTTTCACGGGCAACGCCGGGTTATTCAGCCAGTAATATTAGGTATATAATTGATTCAACTTACAAGCTATAATGAATAAAACCAATATAAAATATCCTGACTGACAAACCATCTCCGCTCAGAATCGTTTTTCTTATACAATGATATTACATCCTTCAATTTAAGTTTAATACAATTAATAATACATTGACCAATTTATAACCTACTGTACAACAGAGTGACATCCACTAACCCGCTTTTTTAATATTTGAGTATCATTGTATCAAAGTATTTTTAGTTTCCGCAAAACTTGCTGAAAATGTAATCATCGTAAAAAACCAGACTCATACATTTCGTCTTCACTGTTACGACGCTGTCAATTTCGACGCCGAACGTTTCACAGCTGAATGTTTCGCCACCGCAATTTTTGCCACCAATCACTGTCGGTTCAATTAGGGGCTATTGCCCCCCTCCCCCACACGAAAAAAATACTACTTGGTGACGTCTCGGGCCTTGGCCAAACCTGGTAACTTCACGTCAAAAACCTAGTACTACTCGGCCTAACCTGGTGGCTTCATTGCCAAACCTGGTAACTTCTCAGCCAACCAGCTAACTTCTCGGCCAACTGGATGACTTCTCGTACTAAGCCTGGTGACTTCTCAGCCAAATCTGGCGAGTTCTTGTCAGAAACCTGGTGAATTCTCATCAGAAACCTGGCGACATTTCAAGACTATTCTTTTTTTTTATATCTATTTTTCCAATGAACTCTTGCATCAATTGGTCAAGATTGAATATTCATCGGTATTGAGTCTTATACGTCTTTTTCAGTTTATAACCTTCTGTATTTCCCTAATATTTGGATGTCCCATAGCAAAAAAAGTTTATAAAAGCGAAGTTTTCTGGTTATTCGCCTAATTTTCCAATGAACTATTGCATCAATGGATCAACAGTAAATATCCATCGGTATTGAGACTTCTCCGTCTTTTCCAGTTGATAATCTTCTGTATTTCCCTATAGGTTTAGCTGAGAAATCACCAGATTTCTGATGACAACTCACCAGGTTTGGCCAAGGCCCGAGACGTTACCAAGTAGGCCGAGACGTCACCAGGTTCATAGAGAAGTCATCAGATTTGGCTGAGAAGTCACCAGGTTTCTGATGAGGACTCACCAGGTTTCGGATGAGAACTCACCAGATTTGGCCGAGAAGTCAGCCGGTTGGCCGAGAAGTCACCAGACATGGCCGTGAAATCAGCTAGTTGGCCGAGAAGTTAGCTGGTCGGTTGAGAAGTCACCAGGATTGGCGGAGAAGTCACCAGGTTCGCCTAGAATTCATCGGGTTTAGCTGAGAAATCACCAGGTTTCTGATGAGAACTTATCAGGTTTCGGATAAGAACTCACCAGGTTTGGCCAATAAGTCAGCCGGTTGGCCGAGAAGTCACCAGACATGGCCGTGAATTCTAGTAATATAGTAATAACAATAACAATAACAATAACAATATCAATGGTAATGGTAATGGTAATGGTAATGGTAATGGTAATGGTAATGGTAATGGTAATGGTAATGGTAATGGTAATGGTAATGGTAATGGTAATGGTAATGGTAATGGTAATGGTAATGGTAATGGTAATGGTAATGGTAATGGTAATAGTTATAGTAATAATAATGATAATTAAAGTAATAGTATTAACAATAATAATTATAATTATTAAAGTTATAATAATAGTAAAAGGATTCTGTAGTGCATTGCTTAACACATTTATTATGCACAACACCTCTTTAAGAAAACTTAAAATTCCTGCAACAGCATAATAAAAATATTTTGGATACCTATTTATTGTTTATTATTTACCTATTACTCGAGTAACATCTTTATCTGCTTGATCATCTATTTCAGAATTTAATAATGTCACAATAGCAGTATAGTTTTTCAACATGGCCTCACAATTCTTGTAGCGGCAAACCCACCAAGTATCACATACTTTTAAAATGTTTCCATTTTTCAAACCAAGGTTTGTCTGAATTTCTGATAGTTTTAAGTTGTTAGATGGATGGGAAAAGTGAACATATACAGCCTCTAATACCATTTAATACATTGCGTGCACTCTAAACATAATTAAATAAAGATAAATAACAACTAATATAAATTTTAAATTAGTACATTATTGTAGATACATATACCTTAATATTTTTACAAAAATCTACCATAACTAAGTTGAGTCGATATGCCATGCGCATAAATTGCACACGGATGTATTTCTTTTATTTTCGCTTGAACACCATTGAGTTTTCCTGACATCACATTTGCTCCATCATCCCAATGATTGCGCAATGATATTCAACGATTTGGTGTCAATTTGTTGGAGTTTAAAAAAAATGTTTATAGCAGTTACAATACTACTAGCACCCTGGCCACTAGAAACATTAACAAACCCAATAAACCGTTCATGTACTTCTAAACCAACTACATATCTCACACAGATTGATAGTTGTTCTTCTCTAAAACACCTAGACAATCAAATCAAACATAGTTAATGATAGACTTAGGTTACTTTATTATTGTACAAACATTACATGATTATTTAAATTTTTATTTATAAATAATCATATTAATAAATAGCAACAAATTTGTACACCTTGCATCGTCGCGCATTATAGAGAAAAAACCAACATCAGATAGTTCACTTAAAATTAATCGTTTGACCTAATCAGCACACAATTTGATTAAATCTTCTTGTATTACCCAGCTAGTAAGGTTAATTTTTTTCAAATACATGTCTTCACATTCATTGTCATATTTTGAGAAAAGTTTGCACATTTCTTTAAAATTGCCTAGAAGTAATGAATCACAAATAATAATTTGAAATAAATAAAATAATAGTTGCTTATGAATGCTAACCTTGATTGTTTGAATCATATTTTTCATCATGACCCCTAAAAGAAATTCCTTGTTTGGCCAAGTACAAGGCTATATCAATCAAATGTGTTAAATAATTACGATTTCTTTTTATTTGTTGCTGATGTTGAGAACATAATTGTGATAACACTGTACCATTTTTTTACTACATTTATATTCATTTATTCTTGAAAGACAAACTAAATGGTTAGTAGTAGAAGCATGTGATTTAAATCTATAAGAGAGCTGGAAATCAAATTAATAATTATTATAATTAATTAAACAATAGAATTAATAATGTAACTTGCACTTTTCCAATTATTGAATCCAACTTTTGTAAATGAATCTTCAGCATTTCCAGATTCACTGGAAAACATGCGGCAAACGTAGCAAAAACCAGAATCTTTATTAATACTGTATTCTAGCCATTCAAAATTCTTAAAAAATCCAGCTGAGAAAGAGCGATTTTGTGAACCAATTTTCTTTTTAGGGAAATTCTAAATAAGCAATATAAAAAGCAATACTAATAGAACAACTAATCATCTAAATTAAGCGAAGGAAATTACTTGCAAGTGATATTAAAATTAAAACAAAAAATATAATGCCTGGGTCAAATGTTAATAAAATACATACTTTTAGAATAGGTCTTCTAGGACCTGAGTCAAAATCACCAAGATCTAAATCATTGACATCACTAGAAACATCAAGTCCAGGGTCATCAATATCTTTTTCGCATTTAGAATGGGGTAAATCATAGACTGCAGTCGGAACATTATTAAGACTCGAGTTTGGTTTTTTAATATTAAAAATACCAAACATTTTATTAATAATTATTGTATTGAATAGTTTTCACTTTACTGCGATATAATACAAATTAAAAACACTTATAATTTATATATTAAAATTAATTATAATCAAGAGTCACAACGATAACAAGTATTGAGCACCGCTATAATAAATATCACGGTTCACGGACCACGGTTTTCACTTTTCTTATTCTAAGACCGTGAATACGATGTTTACAAAATTTACGACACGGACTATGGACCATGGACGGTTTTTGTGGAAAGGGGATCAAGTCAGTTTTTAAAAATTAAATATCATACTTGAATACTTTTGTTTTGAAACTAATTTTACGCGGGATTGGCTGGTGGCACTGATATATGGCGCTATCTTATTCTCAATAATATTATCTATCGAGATAGCGGTTTTCAGAAAAACCGTTCATTTTCCATTTATAGATTCTTCGACCGTGATCACGATTAAATATATTATAACATAAATCGTGCCCGTGATTAAAAATGACACTGATAAAATGAATCTGATAATAAAATGTTTGATAATTATACAATGTTGATAAATTAAAATTATTAAAGACAATCAACACACAACTTAATAAGTTATAATATGCCTTATGGGATTCGGGAATCACACATTACGTTCGAAAACTGGGTGGGCTAAGCCTACCCAAGCCCCACCACCCCCCATATTTGCGCCTATGATCCTGGTTACTTCTCGTCCGAAGTTTTATAACTGCTAAGACAAATCTGGTGAGTTCTCGGTGAACCTGGTGACTTCTCTGCCAATCCTAGTGACTTCTCAGCCGACCGGCTAACTTCACAGCCAAATCTGGTGACTTATCGGCCAAACGGCCGAATTCATAGCAATCCTGGTGACTTCTCGGTCAACCGGTTGACTTCTAGGAAAATCCTGGTGAGATATCATAAGAAACCTGGTGAATTCACAGCCAAACCTGGTGACTTCTCTGTGAACCTGGTGCCTTCATGGCCAAATCTGGTGACTTCTCAGCTGAACGGGTAATTTCTCGGCCAAATGGCTGACTTTACGGCAAATCCTGGTGAGTTCTCATCTGAAACCTGGTGAGTTCTCAGCCAAACCTGGTGACTTGTTTGCGAACCTTGTGCCTACATGGCCAAACCTGGTAACTTATCGACTGATCGGCAAACTTCTCGGCCAAATAGCTGACTTCACGGCAGAGTCTGATGACTTCTCGGCCAACCAGCTGAATTCCTAGCCATCCTGGTGACATCTCAGTTAACCTGCCGACTTCTCGGCAAATCCTGGTAACTTCTAGGCATACCCTGTTGAGTTCTCGTCAGGAATCAGGTGACTTCTCTGCGAACCTGGTGACTTCTTAGCCGACGGGCTAACTTTTCGGCCAACTGGCTGATTTCACGGCGAACTCTGCTGACATCTCTGTCAACCAGCTGACTTCTCAGCTATTCTGGGGAGTTCTCATCCGAAACCTGGTGAGTTCTCATCTGAAACCTGGTAAGTTCTCAGCCACACCTGGTGACTTGTTTGGAACCTGGTGCCTACATGGCCAAACCTGTTGACTTCTCGGCTGATCAGCTAACTTCTCGGCCAAATGGATGACTTCTCAGCTAACTTGGTGACTTCTCATCCTAGACCTGGTGACTTCTCTGCGAACCTGGTGACTTCTTAGCCGACGGGCTAACTTCTCGGCCAACTGGCTGATTTCACGGCGAACTCTGCTGACATCTCTGTCGACCAGCTGACTTCTCAGCTATTCTGGGGAGTTCTCATCCGAAACCTGGTGAGTTCTCATCTGAAACCTGGTAAGTTCTCAGCCACACCTGGTGACTTGTTTGGAACCTGGTGCCTACATGGCCAAACCTGTTGACTTCTCGGCTGATCAGCTAACTTCTCGGCCAAATGGATGACTTCTCAGCCAACTGGCTGACTTCTCAGCTAACTTGGTGACTTCTGATCCTAAACCTGGTGACTTGTCTGCGAACCTTGTGCCTACATGGCCGAACCTGGTATTTTCTCGGCTGATCGGCTAACTTATCGGCCAACTGGCTGATTTCAAGGCGAACTCTGCTGACATCTCTGTCAACCAGCTGACTTCTCAGCTATTCTGGGGAGTTCTCATCCGTAACCTGGTGAGTTCTCATCTGAAACCTGGTAAGTTCTCAGCCACACCTGGTGACTTGTTTGGAACCTGGTGCCTACATGGCCAATCCTGTTGACTTCTCGGCTGATCAGCTAACTTCTCGGCCAAATGGATGACTTCTCAGCCAACTGGCTGACTTCTCAGCTAACTTGGTGACTTCTCATCCTAGACCTGGTGACTTCTCTGAGAAACTGGTGCCTTCATGGCCAATCCCGGTGACTTCTCAGTCAACCGACTGACTTCTCGGCAAATCCTGGTGACTTCTCGTCCTAAACCTGATCACTTCTCAGCAAAACCTGGTGACTTCTCAGCCGACCGGCTAACTTCTCGGCCAACTGGCTGATTTCACGGCGAACTCTGGTGACATCTCTTCTAGGCATATCCTGGTGAGTTCTAGACGAAACTGGTGACTTCTCTGACAATCCTGGTGACTTGTCTGCGAGCCTGGCGCCTACATGGCCAATCCCGGTGACTTCTCAGCCGACTGGCTAACTTCTCGGCCGATTGGCTAACTTCACGGCCAAGTCTGATGACTTCTCGGGACCTGCCGTTTTCATAACCATCCTGGTGACTTCTCAGTCAACTGGCTGACTTCTCGGGAAATCCTGGTGACTTCTTAGCCGACCGGCTAAATTTCAGCTATCTTGGTGATTTCTCGTCCTAAGCCCGGTGACTTCTCGGCAAAACCTGGTGAGTTATCAGCCAAAGCTAGTGACTTCTCTGCGAACCTGGTGCCTTCATGGCCAAACCTGTTGACTTCTCGGCTGATCAGCTAACTTCTCGGCTAAATGGATGACTTCTCAGCCAACTGGCTGACTTCTCAGCTAACTTGGTGACTTCTCATCCTAAACCTGGTGACTTGCCTGTGAACCTGGTACCTACATGGCTAATCCTGGTGACTTCTCAGCCAAACCTGGTGACTTGTCTGCGAACCTTGTGCCTACATGGCCGAACCTGGTATTTTCTCGGCTGATCGGCAAATCTTCTCGGCCAAATGGCTGACTTCACAGCCAGGTCTGACGATTTCTCGGCCAACCAGCTGAATTCCTAGCCATCCTGGTGACATCTCAGTCATCCGGCCGACATCTCGGCAAATCCTGGTGACTTCTAGGCAGACCCTGGTGAGTTCTTGTCAGGAACCAGGTGACTTCTCTGCCAAACCTGTTGACTTCTCGGCTGATCAGCTAACTTCTCGGCCAAATGGATGACTTCTCAGCCAACTGGCTGACTTCTCAGCTAACTTGGTGACTTCTCATCCTAGACCTGGTGACTTCTCTGCGAATCTGGTGCCTTCATGGCCAATCCCGGTGACTTCTCAGTCAACAGACTGACTTCTCGGCAAATCCTGGTGACTTCTCGTCCTACACCTGATCACTTCTCAGCAAAACCTGGTGACTTCTCATCCTAAACCCGGTGACTTGTCTGCGAACCTGGTACCTACATGGCTAATCCTGGTGACTTCTCAGCCGACCGGCTAACTTCTCGGCCAACTGGCTGATTTCACGGCGATCTCTGGTGACATCTCTTCTAGGCATATCCTGGTGAGTTCTAGACGAAACTGGTGACTTGTTTGGAACCTGGTGCCTACATGGCCAAACCTGTTGACTTCTCGGCTGATCAGCTAACTTCTCGGCCAAATGGATGACTTCTCAGCTAACTTGGTGACTTCTCATCCTAGACCTGGTGAATTCTCTGCGAACCTGGTGACTTCTTAGCCGACGGGCTAACTTCTCGGCCAACTGGCTGATTTCACGGCGAACTCTGCTGACATCTCTGTCGACCAGCTGACTTCTCAGCTATTCTGGGGAGTTCTCATCCGAAACCTGGTGAGTTCTCATCTGAAACCTGGTAAGTTCTCAGCCACACCTGGTGACTTGTTTGGAACCTGGTGCCTACATGGCCAAACCTGTTGACTTCTCGGCTGATCAGCTAACTTCTCGGCCAAATGGATGACTTCTCAGCCAACTGGCTGACTTCTCAGCTAACTTGGTGACTTCTGATCCTAAACCTGGTGACTTGTCTGCGAACCTTGTGCCTACATGGCCGAACCTGGTATTTTCTCGGCTGATCGGCTAACTTATCGGCCAACTGGCTGATTTCAAGGCGAACTCTGCTGACATCTCTGTCAACCAGCTGACTTCTCAGCTATTCTGGGGAGTTCTCATCCGTAACCTGGTGAGTTCTCATCTGAAACCTGGTAAGTTCTCAGTCACACCTGGTGACTTGTTTGGAACCTGGTGCCTACATGGCCAAACCTGTTGACTTCTCGGCTGATCAGCTAACTTCTCGGCCAAATGGATGACTTCTCAGCCAACTGGCTGACTTCTCAGCTAACTTGGTGACTTCTCATCCTAGACCTGGTGACTTCTCTGCGAAACTGGTGCCTTCATGGCCAATCCCGGTGACTTCTCAGTCAACCGACTGACTTCTCGGCAAATCCTGGTGACTTCTCGTCCTAAACCTGATCACTTCTCAGCAAAACCTGGTGACTTCTCAGCCGACCGGCTAACTTCTCGGCCAACTGGCTGATTTCACGGCGAACTCTGGTGACATCTCTTCTAGGCATATCCTGGTGAGTTCTAGACGAAACTGGTGACTTCTCTGACAATCCTGGTGACTTGTCTGCGAGCCTGGCGCCTACATGGCCAATCCCGGTGACTTCTCAGCCGACTGGCTAACTTCTCGGCCGATTGGCTAACTTCACGGCCAAGTCTGATGACTTCTCGGGACCTGCCGTTTTCATAACCATCCTGGTGACTTCTCAGTCAACTGGCTGACTTCTCGGGAAATCCTGGTGACTTCTTAGCCGACCGGCTAAATTTCAGCTATCTTGGTGATTTCTCGTCCTAAGCCCGGTGACTTCTCGGCAAAACCTGGTGAGTTATCAGCCAAAGCTAGTGACTTCTCTGCGAACCTGGTGCCTTCATGGCCAAACCTGTTGACTTCTCGGCTGATCAGCTAACTTCTCGGCTAAATGGATGACTTCTCAGCCAACTGGCTGACTTCTCAGCTAACTTGGTGACTTCTCATCCTAGACCTGGTGACTTGCCTGTGAACCTGGTACCTACATGGCTAATCCTGGTGACTTCTCAGCCAAACCTGGTGACTTGTCTGCGAACCTTGTGCCTACATGGCCGAACCTGGTATTTTCTCGGCTGATCGGCAAATCTTCTCGGCCAAATGGCTGACTTCACAGCCAGGTCTGACGATTTCTCGGCCAACCAGCTGAATTCCTAGCCATCCTGGTGACATCTCAGTCATCCGGCCGACATCTCGGCAAATCCTGGTGACTTCTAGGCAGACCCTGGTGAGTTCTTGTCAGGAACCAGGTGACTTCTCTGCCAAACCTGTTGACTTCTCGGCTGATCAGCTAACTTCTCGGCCAAATGGATGACTTCTCAGCCAACTGGCTGACTTCTCAGCTAACTTGGTGACTTCTCATCCTAGACCTGGTGACTTCTCTGCGAATCTGGTGCCTTCATGGCCAATCCCGGTGACTTCTCAGTCAACAGACTGACTTCTCGGCAAATCCTGGTGACTTCTCGTCCTACACCTGATCACTTCTCAGCAAAACCTGGTGACTTCTCATCCTAAACCCGGTGACTTGTCTGCGAACCTGGTACCTACATGGCTAATCCTGGTGACTTCTCAGCCGACCGGCTAACTTCTCGGCCAACTGGCTGATTTCACGGCGATCTCTGGTGACATCTCTTCTAGGCATATCCTGGTGAGTTCTAGACGAAACTGGTGACTTCTCTGACAATCCTGGTGACTTGTCTGCGAGCCTGGCGCCTACATGGCCAATCCCGGTGACTTCTCAGCCGACTGGCTAACTTCTCGGCCGACTGGCTAACTTCTCGGCCGATTGGCTAACTTCACGGCCAAGTCTGATGACTTCTCGGGCAACCAGCCGTTTTCATAACCATCCTGGTGACTTCTCAGTCAACTGGCTGACTTCTCGGGAAATCCTGGTGACTTCTTAGCCGACCGGCTAAATTACAGCTATCTTGGTGAATTCTCGTCCTTAGCCCGGTGACTTCTCGGCAAAACCTGGTGAGTTATCAGCCAAAGCTAGTGACTTCTCTGCGAACCTGGTGCCTTCATGGCCAAACCTGGCGACTTCTCGGCTGATCGGTTTATTTCTCGACCTAATGGCTGACTTCACGGCCAAGTCTGGTGACTTCTCAGCCAGCCAGCTGAAATCATAGCCATCCTGCTAAATACTCATTCATCCGGCTGACTTCTCGGCATATCCTGCTTAAGTTCTCGACGAACATGGTGAGTTCTCAGTCATAGCTAGTAGACTTTTCTGCGAACCTTGTGCCTTCATGGCCAAACCTGGCGACTTCTCGGCTGATCGGCTAATTTCTCGACCTAATGGCTGACTTCACGGCCAAGTTTGAGGACTTCTCGACGAACCTGGTGACTTTTCTGCCAATCCTGATGACTTCTCATACGACTGGCTAACTTCACGGCCAAGTCTTGGTAACTTCTCGGCATATCCTGGTGAGTTCTCAACGAACCTGTTGACTTCTCTACTAATCCTGGTGACTTCTCAGCCGACGGTTGACTTCTCGGCCAACTGGCTGATGTCACGGCGAACTCTGCTGACATCTCTGTCAACCAGCTGACTTCTCAGCTATTCTGGGGAGTTCTCATCCGTAACCTGGTGAGTTCTCATCTGAAACCTGGTAAGTTCTCAGCCACACCTGGTGACTTGTTTGGAACCTGGTGCCTACATGGCCAAACCTGTTGACTTCTCGGCTGATCAGCTAACTTCTCGGCCAAATGGATGACTTCTCAGCCAACTGGCTGACTTCTCAGCTAACTTGGTGACTTCTCATCCTAGACCTGGTGACTTCTCTGCGAAACTGGTGCCTTCATGGCCAATCCCGGTGACTTCTCAGTCAACCGACTGACTTCTCGGCAAATCCTGGTGACTTCTCGTCCTAAACCTGATCACTTCTCAGCAAAACCTGGTGACTTCTCAGCCGACCGGCTAACTTCTCGGCCAACTGGCTGATTTCACGGCGAACTCTGGTGACATCTCTTCTAGGCATATCCTGGTGAGTTCTAGACGAAACTGGTGACTTCTCTGACAATCCTGGTGACTTGTCTGCGAGCCTGGCGCCTACATGGCCAATCCCGGTGACTTCTCAGCCGACTGGCTAACTTCTCGGCCGATTGGCTAACTTCACGGCCAAGTCTGATGACTTCTCGGGACCTGCCGTTTTCAAAACCATCCTGGTGACTTCTCAGTCAACTGGCTGACTTCTCGGGAAATCCTGGTGACTTCTTAGCCGACCGGCTAAATTTCAGCTATCTTGGTGATTTCTCGTCCTAAGCCCGGTGACTTCTCGGCAAAACCTGGTGAGTTATCAGCCAAAGCTAGTGACTTCTCTGCGAACCTGGTGCCTTCATGGCCAAACCTGTTGACTTCTCGGCTGATCAGCTAACTTCTCGGCTAAATGGATGACTTCTCAGCCAACTGGCTGACTTCTCAGCTAACTTGGTGACTTCTCATCCTAAACCTGGTGACTTCTCTGTGAACCTGGTACCTACATGGCCAATCCCGGTGACTTCTCAGTCAACAGACTGACTTCTCGGCAAATCCTGGTGACTTCTCGTCCTACACCTGATCACTTCTCAGCAAAACCTGGTGACTTCTCATCCTAAACCCGGTGACTTGTCTGCGAACCTGGTACCTACATGGCTAATCCTGGTGACTTCTCAGCCGACCGGCTAACTTCTCGGCCAACTGGCTGATTTCACGGCGATCTCTGGTGACATCTCTTCTAGGCATATCCTGGTGAGTTCTAGACGAAACTGGTGACTTCTCTGACAATCCTGGTGACTTGTCTGCGAGCCTGGCGCCTACATGGCCAATCCCGGTGACTTCTCAGCCGACTGGCTAACTTCTCGGCCGATTGGCTAACTTCACGGCCAAGTCTGATGACTTCTCGGGCAACCAGCCGTTTTCATAACCATCCTGGTGACTTCTCAGTCAACTGGCTGACTTCTCGGGAAATCCTGGTGACTTCTTAGCCGACCGGCTAAATTACAGCTATCTTGGTGAATTCTCGTCCTTAGCCCGGTGACTTCTCGGCAAAACCTGGTGAGTTATCAGCCAAAGCTAGTGACTTCTCTGCGAACCTGGTGCCTTCATGGCCAAACCTGGCGACTTCTCGGCTGATCGGTTTATTTCTCGACCTAATGGCTGACTTCACGGCCAAGTCTGGTGACTTCTCAGCCAGCCAGCTGAAATCATAGCCATCCTGCTAAATACTCATTCATCCGGCTGACTTCTCGGCATATCCTGCTTGAGTTCTCGACGAACATGGTGAGTTCTCAGTCATAGCTAGTAGACTTTTCTGCGAACCTTGTGCCTTCATGGCCAAACCTGGCGACTTCTCGGCTGATCGGCTAATTTCTCGACCTAATGGCTGACTTCACGGCCAAGTTTGAGGACTTCTCGACGAACCTGGTGACTTTTCTGCCAATCCTGATGACTTCTCATACGACTGGCTAACTTCACGGCCAAGTCTTGGTAACTTCTCGGCATATCCTGGTGAGTTCTCAACGAACCTGTTGACTTCTCTACTAATCCTGGTGACTTCTCAGCCGACGGTTGACTTCTCGGCCAACTGGCTGATGTCACGGCGAACTCTGCTGACATCTCTGTCAACCAGCTGACTTCTCAGCTATTCTGGGGAGTTCTCATCCGTAACCTGGTGAGTTCTCATCTGAAACCTGGTAAGTTCTCAGCCACACCTGGTGACTTGTTTGGAACCTGGTGCCTACATGGCCAAACCTGTTGACTTCTCGGCTGATCAGCTAACTTCTCGGCCAAATGGATGACTTCTCAGCTAACTGGCTGATGTCACGGCGAACTCTGCTGACATCTCTGTCAACCAGCTGACTTCTCAGCTATCTTGGTGATTTCTCGTCCTAAGCCCGGTGACTTCTCGGCAAAACCTGGTGAGTTATCAGCCAAAGCTAGTGACTTCTCTGTGAACCTGGTGCCTTCATGGCCAAACCTGTTGACTTCTCGGCTGATCAGCTAACTTCTCGGCTAAATGGATGACTTCTCAGCCAACTGGCTGACTTCTCAGCTAACTTGGTGACTTCTCATCCTAAACCTGGTGACTTGCCTGCGAACCTGGTACCTACATGGCTAATCCTGGTGACTTCTCAGCCAAACCTGGTGACTTGTCTGCGAACCTTGTGCCTACATGGCTGAACCTGGTATTTTCTCGGCTGATCGTCAAATCTTCTCGGCCAAATGGCTGACTTCACAGCCAGGTCTGACGATTTCTCGGCCAACCAGCTGAATTCCTAGCCATCCTGGTGACATCTCAGTCATCCGGCCGACATCTCGGCAAATCCTGGTGACTTCTAGGCAGACCCTGGTGAGTTCTTGTCAGGAACCAGGTGACTTCTCTGCCAAACCTGTTGACTTCTCGGCTGATCAGCTAACTTCTCGGCCAAATGGATGACTTCTCGGCAAATCCTGGTGACTTCTTAGCCGACCGGCTAAATTTCAGCTATCTTGGTGATTCCTCGTCCTAAGCCCGGTGACTTCTCGGCAAAACCTGGTGAGTTATCAGCCAAAGCTAGTGACTTCTCTGCGAACCTGGTGCCTTCATGGCCAAACCTGGCGACTTCTCGGCTGATCGGTTTATTTCTCAACCTAATGGCTGACTTCACGGCCAAGTCTGGTGACTTCTCGGCCAACCAGCTGAATTCCTAGCCATCCTGGTGACATCTCAGTCAACCGGCCGACAACTCGGCAAATCCTGGTGACTTTTGGCATACCCTGGTGAGTTCTTGTCAGGAACCAGGTGACTTCTCTGCCAAACCTGTTGACTTCTCGGCTGATCAGCTAACTTCTCGGCCAAATGGATGACTTCTCAGCCAACTGGCTGACTTCTCAGCTAACTTGGTGACTTCTCATCCTAAACCTGGTGACTTGCCTGCGAACCTGGTACCTACATGGCTAATCCTGGTGACTTCTCAGCCAAACCTGGTGACTTGTCTGCGAACCTTGAGCCTACATGGCCGAACCTGGTATTTTCTCGGCTGATCGGCAAATCTTCTCGGCCAAATGGCTGACTTCACAGTCAGGTCTGACGATTTCTCGGCCAACCAGCTGAATTCCTAGCCATCCTGGTGACATCTCAGTCATCCGGCCGATATCTCGGCAAATCCTGGTGACTTCTAGGCAGACCCTGGTGAGTTCTTGTCAGGCCCCATGTGACTTCTCTGCCAAACCTATTGACTTCTAGGCTGAACAGCTAACTTCTCGGCCAAATGGATGACTTCTCAGCCAACTGGCTGACTTCTCAGCTAACTTGGTGACTTCTCATCCTAGACCTGGTGACTTCTCTGCGAACCTGGTGACTTCTTAGCCGACGGGCTAACTTCTCGGCCAACTGGCTGATTTCACGGCGAACTCTGCTGACATCTCTGTCAACCAGCTGACTTCTCAGCTATTCTGGGGAGTTCTCATCCAAAACCTGGTGAGTTCTCATCTGAAACCTGGTAAGTTCTCAGCCACACCTGGTGACTTGTTTGGAACCTGGTGCCTACGTGGCCAAACCTGTTGACTTCTTGGCTGCTCAGCTAACTTCTCGGCCAAATGGATGACTTCTCAGCCAACTGGCTGACTTCTCAGCTAACTTGGTGACTTCTCATCCCAAAACCTGGTGACTGGCCTGCGAACCTGGTACCTACATGGCTAATCCTGGTGACTTCTCAGCCAAACCTGGTGACTTGTCTGCGAACCTTGTGCCTACATGGCCGAACCTGGTATTTTCTCGGCTGATCGGCAAATCTTCTCGGCCAAATGGCTGACTTCACAGCCAGGTCTGACGATTTCTCGGCCAACCAGCTGAATTCCTAGCCATCCTGGTGACATCTCGGTCAACCGGCCGACATCTCGGCAAATCCTGGTGACTTCTAGGCAGACCCTGGTGAGTTCTTGTCAGGAACCAGGTGACTTCTCTGCCAAACCTGTTGACTTCTCGGCTGATCAGCTAACTTCTCGGCCAAATGGATGACTTCTCAGCCAACTGGCTGACTTCTCAGCTAACTTGGTGACTTCTCATCCTAGACCTGGTGACTTCTCTGCGAAACTGGTGCCTTCATGGCCAATCCCGGTGACTTCTCAGTCAACCGACTGACTTCTCGGCAAATCCTGGTGACTTCTCGTCCTAAATCTGATCACTTCTCAGCAAAACCTGGTGATTTCTCAGCCGACCGGCTAACTTATCGGCCAACTGGCTGACTTCTCAGCTAACCTGGTGACTTCTCATCCTAAACCCGGTGACTTGTCTGCGAACCTGGTACCTACATGGCTAATCCTGGTGACTTCTCAGCCGACCAGCTAACTTCTCGGCCAACTGGCTGATTTCACGGCGAACTCTGGTGACATCTCTTCTAGGCATATCCTGGTGAGTTCTAGACGAAACTGGTGACTTCTCTGACAATCCTGGTGACTTGTCTGCGAGCCTGGCGCCTACATGGCCAATCCCGGTGACTTCTCAGCCGACTGGCTAACTTCTCGGCCGATTGGCTAACTTCACGGCCAAGTCTGATGACTTCTCGGGCAACCAGCCGTTTTCATAACCATCCTGGTGACTTCTCAGTCAACTGGCTGACTTCTCGGGAAATCCTGGTGACTTCTTAGCCGACCGGCTAAATTTCAGCTATCTTGGTGATTTCTCGTCCTAAGCCCGATGACTTCTCGGCAAAACCTGGTGAGTTATCAGCCAAAGCTAGTGACTTCTCTGCGAACCTGGTGCCTTCATGGCCAAACCTGGCGACTTCTCGGCTGATCGGTTTATTTCTCGACCTTATGGCTGACTTCACGGCCAAGTCTGGTGACTTCTCAGCCAGCCAGCTGAAATCATAGCCATCCTGGTAAATACTCATTCATCCGGCTGACTTCTCGGCATATCCTGCTTGAGTTCTCGACGAACATGGTGAGTTCTCAGCCAAAGCTAGTAGACTTTTCTGCGAACCTGGTGCCTTCATGGCCAATCCTGATGACTTCTCACGACTGGCTAACTTCACGCCCAAGTCTTGGTACTTTTCGGCATATCCTGATGAGTTCTCAACGAACCTGTTGACTTCTCTACTAATCCTGGTGACTTCTCAGCCGACGGTTAACTTCTCGGCCAACTGGCTGACTTCACGGCTAAGTCTGGTGACTTCTCGGCCAACCGGTCGAATGCATAGCCATCCTGGTAAATACTCATTCATCCGGCTGACTTCTCGGCATATCCTGCTTGAGTTCTCGACGAACATGGTGAGTTCTCAGCCAAAGCTAGTAGACTTTTCTGCGAACCTGGTGCCTTCATGGCCAATCCTGATGACTTCTCATACGACTGGCTAACTTCACGCCCAAGTCTTGGTACTTTTCGGCATATCCTGATGAGTTCTCAACGAACCTGTTGACTTCTCTACTAATCCTGGTGACTTCTCAGCCGACGGTTAACTTCTCGGCCAACTGGCTGACTTCACGGCTAAGTCTGGTGACTTCTCGGCCAACCGGTCGAATGCATAGCCATCCTGGTAAATACTCATTCATCCGGCTGACTTCTCGGCATATCCTGCTTGAGTTCTCGACGAACATGGTGAGTTCTCAGCCAACCTGGTGACTGTTCTGAGAAACTGGTGCCTTCATGGCCAAATCTGGTCCTTCTCGGCTGAACGGGTCGTTTCACGGCCAAGTCTGGTGACATCTCAGTCAACTGGCTGACATCTCGGAAATTCTGGCGAGTTCTCAGTCAACCGGCTGTCTTCTCGGCAAAACCTGGCGAGTTCTTGTATGAAACCTGGTGAGTTCTCGTCAGAAACCTGGTGATTCCTCAGCTAAACCTGGTGAATTCTCAGCTGCACTTGGTGACTTGTCTGGAAACTGGTGCCTACATGGTCAAACCTGGTGACTTCTCGGCTGATCGGCTAACTTGTCGGCCAACTGACTGAATTCTCAGCTATTCTGGTGATTTCTCATCTGAAACCTGGTGAGTTATCGTCTGAAACCAGATGAACTCTCAGCCAAATGTGTTGACTTTTCTGAGAACCTGGTGCGTTCGTGGCCAATCCTGGTGACTTCTCGGCTGATCGGCTAACTTCTCGGCCAAATGGCTGAGTTCTCAGCCGACCAGCTAACTTGTTGGCCAACTGGCTGACTTCTCAGCTATCCTTGTGAGTTCTCATCCGAAACCTGGTGAGTTCTCGGCCAACTTGCTGACTTCTCAGGTATCTTGATAACTTCTCGTCCAAAACCTGGTTATTTCTCGGCTAAACCTTATGACTTCTCAAAAAATCCTGGTGAATCTTGTCAGAAACGTGGTGAGATATCATCAGAAACCTGGTGATTTCTCAGCCAACTGGCTGATTTCACGGCGAACTCTGGTGACATCTCTGTCAACCGGCTGACTTCTTGGCAAATCCTGGTTAGTTCTCAGTCAACCGACTGATTTCTCGTCATATCCTGGTGAGTTCTCGACGAACCTGGTGACTTCTCTGCCAATCCTGATGACTTGTCTGCGAAGCTGGTGCCTACATGGCCAATTCCGTTGACTTCTCAGCCGACTGGCTAATTTCTCGGCCAACCGGCTGACTTCACGGCCAAATGGTTAACTTCACGGCTAACTCTGGTGACATCTCAGTCAACCCGCTGACTTCTCGGCAAATCCTGGTGAGTTCTCGTCAGAAACCAGGTGACATCTCTGTCAACTGGCTGACTTTTTGGCAAATCCTGGTGAGTTTTCAGTCAACCGGCTAACTTCTCGGAAAAACCTGGTGAGTTGTCGTCTGAAACTTGGTGATTCCTCAGCTAAACCTGGTGAGTTCTCAATGTCACAAGTTATATCTGTTCTTGGTATTCTCTATTGTCTTGTTCTTATATTTGTTGTTTCTATACCCCTGTATGTTCTTCTAAGTCGAGGTATAGTTGTTTGATCTGGATCATTGTTTTGATGATGAATAGATTTCAAATGTCTAAACCAATTTTTGTAAGTAACTGTTAAGTTACATTTAACGCAAGTTTTGTTATTCATTTTCATGTGTTATTTAATTTTTTAAACACATTTTTAAAACACAAACTCAATTTCTTGAATGTCCATATTCGTCAGTGTAACTAACCCGAATTATTGTCTTAAGAATATCTTATAATAAAATTTCAAATAAAATTTGTTTTTAAAATTTTTATTCGCTTTCATATCCACTTTCCGAAGAACATGTGTCGTCAAAGTTTCCTTGTGGTAGATTTTCTTCCTGGTTTTCTTTAAGTATTTCAATTGACAAATTGTCAATGAAATGATTTCTGGAGTTTTCAATGAGAACATCTTTACAACAAAATCCACCACACCTATTGTCAGTGTCGTCATCCTCGTCAACAGACATTCGGTCAGACCATTCTTCGTTAATTTCAAACTCTTCATTGTAAAAATATTTTTTTTCCGGTTTATTCAAAAAATACATTTATTATAGAATTATAAAAACATTTTAATTCATCATTTTTCTTTTTATTTGTTTCCAAATAACGTAACATAACAACGTCTAATATTTGACGAACGAACGTCTAACATCTAACAACTAACATAAATAGAAACGGAGTTATACTTAAATGACCTTCTAGAGAAAACAATGGTGGAAATTAAACAACTCGAAAACACCCAGCTTGTTCTAAGATGTTTCCCGAGTCAAAAATGTCGTCACTATGTTACAAAGTTTTGAAAGATTCCGCAAGGCGTCCCGAATATTCCTCTGAAGGACTGTTGAATACTAAACAATACATAAAAAAAACTGTGACGGTCAGGATTTTAAGATTTTTATTTCAACACCAATACAATTGTATTCATGACATTTTGAGTACTAACACTCAATTGGGGGATTCCATTTGGTTCTATAACATCAACACACTCTTTAATCTCTATGCTTATATTTTGTATTTCTCTTAACCCTTCTAAAATCGGTATGAAAAGAGGTGTTGCAACATTTGAATTTGGTTTTGAAATTGCCAAGAGTTGGTCATCACAATCAATCAAGTCTCCAAATTGGTTATGTTTTTGTGCATGGTAACTTGGCTCTACAATGTTGCAATGAATTTCTTGGAATGCACCCAATTTCAATGTGTCTAATATATTTGAGTATTTTAAATTGCCTTTAATCTCTTTTAATTTTTTGTTTTGAAATTCTGATGTTGTGACAATTTTTTTTTCAATCTTCCCAGTTGTATCTACAGAAATCTAATTTTTTTGAAAAACTTGAGATGGCTTCTTTCACATCGGAATTTTTAATAGGTTTTGACTTTGAAGATTCAGCTGCCAGTGCATCTTCCGATTCTTTAACCATTCTATTTGGTCTCGAATGTTCAGATTCTGAATCATCTGAAAATTTGAAAACATCCTCTAAAACATCCTGATTCCAATGGTAAAACCCAATTTTTGTATATTTATACCGTGAGTTAATTAATTGTATAGAATTGATGAAAGTAATTCCTATACTATTGCCTAAGCCTGTTATTTTAACATATTTTTCATTAATTTATTGTAATAAATGAATGAAAAGACTTCAAAATATATGTACCCAAACATTAATGAATGCCCTGATGTAATCGATGTTAATAATTGGAGAATTACAAGAATAATTTTATGGTTAGAATTCTTGAAAAAAAGAACGTAATCATCAGTCTTCTTTGAGGAAAAGGTATGGTAAAATACAAACAATCTTACAAACATCAGAAGTTATTTTAGGTGGTTTAGAAGCTGGGTTTGCAATTGCTGGTATTTTAGCCACACCAATACTTCCTGTTGCCGGTGTGTTTTTCACAACTGGGGTTATACTCAAAGCCATAGAATTTAAAATAAAAAAGAAATATGTTTCACATTATGACAAAACTAAATTAGCTGAACATTCATTAAACAATATTGAGGCAAATTTTTCAAAGTCGTTGGAAGATTCAAAAATTACATTGGAAGAATATAACATAATACATTCATTTATACAACAATACGAATCTGGGAGTGTAAAACCTCAAGTTGAAAACCAAGAAGAAAAAACACAAGAAGATTTACTTAAGGAAATAAAAACGCTTACAAATATTTTTTTACAAAAAGTACAACACAAAAACATGTGAAAAACACGTTAATGGATTCTCTAATGCCACCTAATCAAGTTGAAATGAAGATGCTAACAGAGGGGGCGAAACGCCCTCTCTGCCTTAAACGAAAAATATTTCATTTCATCAGAGAGTAATCACGAATATGCATGTATATGCGTGAAAGGTGGATTCTAATCCACCTTACATTAGAGAATCTAAATATGCATGTATATGCGTGTAAAAAATATATTTAAGGTAATAAAATGGATTTTTATTTGTCTAGAACACAGAAGAAACGTCTTATAGATTTCAACAATAATAATTCTGAAAAATTGTTGAGATTGCTCATTAAACCACAAAACATGACTCTATCTAAAGTATACAAGTGGGTTATTTCAATACCTAAGGAATCTGTCAAAGGACATTATGTTGAAATACATAAAACCCAACATGGTGGTTTTCTGCCAATAATACCTGTTTTAGCTGCTGTAGCTGCTGCTGCTGGGATTGTAGGAAATATTGCCAGACCTATTATAGAACATAAAAAAGCACAACAAGAAATTGGCTTATTAAAAGAACATTATTCCAACATTGAACATGAATATGCTTCAAAAAGTAAACGTGGCCTCACACCAGGTTTTCTTGACCAAGTAAATGTTGATGTTGAAAAAATAAAAGGCTCTGGGCTTAATGAAGGTTGGGACTGAGAGCTTGTTAATGAGGAAAAAACTGTAAAATATTTTAATGATAATCAAGAAATTTTCAACAGGCTTTTAAAAATAAAGACTGAAGAAGATGCTGGTAATACAGATGTTTTTAATGAAGAAAAATATTTAATCTTGGAATTTTTTTAGAAAAATAAGTTTTTTAATTTTCCGACATACCTAGCCATTTTGTTAATCATATTTTTTAAAACAGTTCAAAAAAAAAAATATTCAAGTTTAATAAAAATCGCCCAAGTTAGAGCTAATTATTATTTTTAATTTTAGCCGCAAAATCAGCGTGATCGTAATAATTAACATGCGAAACGTATTTTGTTAATGCCGTATAGGTAACATAACTATTATTCTTAGAAATTCAAAATAATAATTAGCTCTAACTTAGGCAATTTTCATTACATTTTAATATTTTTTTTTTCTTAAACTATTTTAAAAAATACGATCAACAAAATGGATATCTTGGAAAATTAAAAACTTGTTTGCCAAAAAAAAATTTTTGATAATTTCTGAATTTTTGAAAAAAAAAATCAAATATTATGCTATTCAATCAGAATTTCCATACTTATTACTTATTCCAAGTTTTTACGTTCCAGAATTGTGCCGTCCAGATTTGAAACGTCCCGGTTTTTACATTCCAAGTTTTTACGTGGACCCAAAAAAATTGCATTTAAATATATTGATTTTCCATGGATATACTAAGGGTGATATGGAACTTCTGGGACATACTGTATAGACGAATAGTATAGTACAGTACAGTTAAGTGCATTCGCCACTGATATAAGCGTAGGTACCTACATTTTACACGAGTTGAAGTAGTGTACAAGTGGTTAAGATCAAAAATATTTATTAAATTTTATTGTGTCTAGAAAATGCTAATAAAAATATCTGTTGAAAATTTTCCGTATCTATAATTGTTTGTTTAAATGGCAGAAAAAAAAATAAAATAGATTCTGACAAAAACTGGTATTGTGTAAACATTCTGTTTTTATATTTTTTTTGTTTTTACCGATTATTTTGAAAAGTACTTGGAATTTTTTACATTTGAGTTATTTCTCCTCAAAGTACCAATTATATCAAATGTCTTTCCAAAAGTTGAAGATTTTTACTGCTCCAAAGGATAATGAGATAAAATAAATAAAATGAAAATAAAATATAAAATAAAGACAAACACAAAAATCAGAAACTAAAATCAAAATGACAGAAATCAAAAATAAAATTGGGAGATAATCAGTAGATACCTATATACACGACCAAAACTTAGAAATTATAACAACATGAAATATAATACAGTTCTACTTATACGTACCTCGATATAGTTATATTTTGTTACAGGCCGGCTCGTATAGTAGTTGTCGACTGATCTTAATTGTTTTGTTTTTTTTTTGCAATACATTTTCAATATGAAATGGGTTCCACAACAGAGCGTTGAACACAAATGTAGTTAAACAAAACAAAATATTTTGAAAATTGTAATGATGGTGTAAAGAAAATGCTAATATAAACATTCAGTGAACATTTCATGTATCTATATTTTTTTTAGAGTCACAATAGAAACCAAAATTGACTTTGCTTAAAAATTCCCGTTTTTAAATTCTGAGCGGAGCTATGAATTTCTATTGATTTTACAACAATGTGTGTTATTTTTAATTTTAATTTTTTTTTTATATTTGTGTTTGTCATCACGTTTTAGGACAGTAAAAATGCTTGGATTTTCTTCAACGGCATCTTTTCTGATTGGAAAATTCTGATAGTAAATATAGTTGGTAATTTGGAGTTCAAAAGTAAAAATCCCAATAATTTTCAAAAATTTTATAAGCATTTAAAGTTCGATTTTTGTCAACATTTATGTAATTGAAAATTAAAAAAAGGTGGGTAAGTGGATGTCGCTCTGCTGTACAGTGGATTACAAGTGGGTCACTGTATAATGGATGGTATTAAATTTGAATTCAATGATATAATATCATTGTATAAGAAAAACGATTCTGAGCGAAGACGGTCAGTCTAGGTATAAGACATAATATTATATATGGTATTAAAAAAAAAATTGACCTATAATAGGTACCTATAATAAATTCCAAATTAATCATATCACAATATCCATTAGGTACTTATAACGCGTTATACAATATGTAATTTCGTCCAAATTTGTACTTAAAATGACTATAAAAATAAACTGTGTAAATGTATTTTTTAGATTTTTTGGTAACAGAATTAATTACTTACGTAGAATCTTGTTTTAAATTTTCAATTCTTAGATACAAAAGTTGAACATTTTATAAATTTTTAACTACAAAATAATTATTCAAATTAAAATTTGATACATTTTGTCAAAATTCGATCTTTAAATGCTTATAAAAAAAAATTGTGCCTATGTATTTTTAATATTTTTCAACTGATAATGTAACAATATATCAGGAGCTTTGTATTACATTTTTACACTTTTTGGCCCAACAGATAAAACTTTATTGATATTTATAGAAAAAAAAACTAAAAAAAATTGAAAACCGAAAATGTCCGTAAACAGCTCAAAAAGAGTCAAAATATTTTCAAAATTGTATGGTGT
>NC_042493.1:82672205-82694311 GCF_005508785.2 Acyrthosiphon pisum
TGACTAACGATTTTTAATATTTTTCATCTGCCTTTGAAACAATATACTTGGAGCTTTCTATTAAATTTTCAAGTTTTTTTAATCAACAAATACAATTTAATTGATATTTTTAGAAAAAAAACTAAAAAAAAATGGAAAATGAAAATGTCTCTAAACAGTTCAAAATAAATCAAAATATTTTGAAAATGTTATCATGTATAGAAAATATAAATATAAACAACCATTGAAAATTTCATGTATCTACGGTCATTTGTTTTAAAGTTACACCAAAAACCAAATTCAATTATGTGAAAAATCGATTTTGCGTAAAAATTCCCGTTTTTTCTTAATTTTTATTTTGTTTTTCACGGCGCTTTTTGACCTCCCCAATGCACCAGCGATATTCACTTTCCAATCGAAAAAAGATACTGAAGTTGAAAATCGAAGCATTATTTCGACTACTTATCGTGTACACAGACACAAAAAAAAATTAAAAAAATAAAAATAAAAAATTATAAAAAAATAATTAAAAAAAAAAAACACAATATCATTGTAAAATCAATACATTCATCGTTCCACTCAGAATCTAAAATAATTTTGTAGTTAAAAATTGATAAAATGTTCAACTTTTATAGCTAAGGATTGGAATATAAAAACATGATTATTTATTTATGGTTATCTTATTTTTAAATTTAAATGAAATTACATATTAAATAACCAAGAATAACAATTTTAGTTATTTGTTTTGTTATGCTGAAAAACCAATTTTTGTCCACTCCTATACCTATCTTATATATTATAGCTTAACCTAGTGTCTATGTTACTACATCTTGTTATTAGTCTACTAAAACTCAGTGGCTCTAAGACTTAATATTATATTTTGTTGCATATATATTACATAAATGTTTTCTTAATCTAGTTAATAGTTTTAGTAATAAAGGGGCATGTTTTAAGGAGTAATATTTAGGCAATTCGTATGACATCTTCACTAGGGCTGTATCAATGTGTGAGAAGCAAGCGCACGCACATATTAAATAAATAAATAATTGCGGACAAATGAAATATATTTCTGGTTGCATAAGTGCATAACTATAGAAACTACTGAAAACAATAGTAAATTAAACAAACCTCCTGAAGTTCGATTTTAATTTCGAAAAAATTGTGGAATTATTGTAGACTAGACATTGAGGAATCACTTTTTCTATTTAAAGTCTAACGTTCTAAAAATAAATACAAATATAATTAAACGGAATTTAAAAATAATATTATGTCAATATTTTTAGGTTCTTTATAATTTTAAATTTTAAATTGACTTAGATATTTTGTCAAAGTACTTAAGTCATAGGTACTTACTTCATTAAAAATTAAAATCGAACATTTCGAAGTATGATCTACCACCGCATATTAGTCTAAAATTTATGAAAAATATCTGTACTGCTATCCCCAAGTGGCAAGTAGCAATTTCAATGTTCAATGTGGGTTATACAGTACATACAGTTTAATAACTGTGCTGAACAACAATTACGGTTTATGATACGTTTTTTACATATTTGAACCGAATATTTTGTAAAAATAATTTGACGGTTCACTGTCGGTATAACTGACACTGAATGGTGTTAAGAATGTGCAAACGCACTGACGGAAATCAAACGATTCAGATAAAATGTTTAAGAGGAGTTTGGAACAGTTTTTTTAAAAATATTATTGTGATTGTGCGCAGTATTATAGTCGTGTATTAATAAATCGCCGGCCGTTGGTCACTGAATTTATTATAGCCCGGTAAGCCGATAAACTAAAATTATTATAATATTGATGCACATCATGTATTCACAGATAGGTATCTGATTAGTGGTATTTATTATTATTTGACAAACGCGTTTGTCCGTATACCTCGTACGTTATGCGTGCAATGTATATAGGCGTAAAGTTATAACTTATAAGTTATAAGTTACAGTTATATAATAATTTTCTTAAATTGATAATAATATAATATATTAAAATTAATTAGGTATTGTTCTTTAATTTTTTTTAATTTCAAAAGATTACCCATCATATTTTACGTCTCGCAAATGCACTGGAGCTACAACTAAATTTGTATTACCTATATTTTTTGATTATTGTTGATTATTCTCATGTCCCGATTTTCTTATTTTATTGTTATTAAAAAACGAATGATAGTAGATATTTGAAAATTTCACTGAATGCTAATATTTTCATTTTCTATACACCATAACATTTTGAAATATTTTGACTCTTTTTGAGCTATTTACGGACATTCTCAGTTTTCAATTTTTTAGTTTTTTTTTTCTATAAATATCAATAAAATTTTGTTTGTTTGGTAAAAAAGCGTGAAAATTTAATGCAAGGCTCCTGATATATTGTTACAATAGCAGTTGAAAAATATTAAAAATACATAGGCACAATTTTTTTTTATAAGCATTTGAAGTTCAAATTTTGACAACATTTATCAAACTTAAAATTAAATAATTATTTTGTAGATAAAAATTTATAAAATGTTCAACTTTTATATCTAAGGATTGAAAATTTAAAACAAGATTTCAAGTAGTTAGTTCTGTTACCAAAAAATCTAAAAAATATATAAACACAGTTTATTTTTAAAGTCATTTTAAGTTCAAATTTGGACGAAATTACATGTTAAAAAATCTAGAATAACTATTTCAGTTATTTTGTTGTGATTGTATAATATTATTCGTGGGTACTTGAAACTTCTAAAGTATACTATTATATATCTATGATAGTATCACGATTTGTTGTTGATGTATAACGCGTTATAAGCAGTAGCGGCTCGTGAGTAAATATTCTGGGGAAACTTAAATTAAATAACAAAAATTCCATATAACAACGAACAAAAAAAACCTTTTTATTGAAAAAATTAATTATATTAAATATTAATATTTCATTTAATATTTAGTTAATATTTTTAACTTAAATTAATACTAAATTTGTTTAATTTGATTTTATTGTTCGTATGTTAAAGCATTAAAACCACTGGTTAGTAAAAATTCTATTATATTTTCTTTTTGCATTTTAAAATACGAACAAATGCTGAAATGCTTATAAAAATGTAAAATATAATAATAAATGTTTGACGAATATAATAATTATTAAATAATTAAAAAACCGTGAATAAAACGTCTAAAGCTAGTAAAACTAGTTAAACACGGGCTACACGGCGCAGCGGCACGGCAATTACTGCGGTGAACCCAGGTTCAAAAGCGTCTATGATACGCAGCTTATTCTCCCGGGCTCCCTCCAACCAACCAGCCATGCCATTACATGTTACGTTTGCAACTGAAGGGCTTCAGTTTCACTGAACCAGCGACCGTCGTAATGACCCGCAGAAATTACTAAAATAGTTTTTCTATTTATAGGTATTTATAAGAGATAGCTATTAATAGGTTTTGATTTAGTGACTTTCAATTCAATATAATAATAAACAATAAAAATGATATAATATATTTTAAATACAAATGAAAATATTTCTATATATACATTATTATTTTTAATTAATTATATTATTTACAAGTAGTTAGTTTATTTTTAAGGGGAGACGCAGTCTCAAAATCTCCCCTGACGAGCCGCCCCTGGTTATAAGTACCTGTGATATGAATAATTTGAAATTTATTATAGGTTAACTTTTTTTAATACCATAGTTAAGTATATAATATGTCTTATACCTAGACTGACATACCGTCTCCGCTCAGAATCGTTTTTCTTTTACAATGATATTTTATCATTGAAATCAAATGTAATACCATCCATTATACAGTGACCCACTTGTAACATACTGTACAGCAGAGTGACATCCACTTGCCCATCTTTTTAATATTGAAAATTATGATATCATAAACCTTGTCAAAGGCAACTATACTTTGACTTAAGATGATATCAGCGAACCATTTGTTTACTCTATCTGGCCCACGCGCAACATAGTCAATACGCTTTTACGTAGAATAATTTTTTCTTTATTTTTAAGTAATCTCAGAGTAAAATCACCTATTACAAAAAAGATAAAAAATAATATTTTATAAAATATAAAATCGATTCCCTAAAGACGTCACACCACTCACACCCGCTGTGCTGTCTATTACTCGATATTGAACTATCGTAAAAATCCAATATACGAACTCAGATAATGTTCTTACCATCATGTTTTTCCCCGAGAAAAACTCTCACGCATCGTAGACATCTAATTTCAATATTTATTTTTTTTTTTATACACTTCATACGCCTTGTATTGGATTGCGATTTTCAAAATTCTATTTCTAAACCATATAATACGAATATGACCAATTCTCACTAGCTTTGGTTATTTGTATTATGTTTGTCTTAAACAACGCAATTAAAAATCGAAGTCCAATGTGCCCTGTAGAGAATTATTATCTTTCTAACGAAAAACAAAATCAATCAAATCAGAGCACTCGTGAGAGATTTTTTCGCTTTAAAGCATGTTTTGAGCAAAAATCAAGTTTTTTATTTTTGGTTGGTGGTGCGTTGACATTACGTGCGCGCATAGTGCATACTCACACTTTTATCATCATTGGCGAGTGACGATGAACACAAATGCCATGGGCACGAAATTGCATATTGCCTAAACATTGCTCCTTATTAAAGACACCCGAGCAAGCCCCTTAAAAGATTCATAAGCTACATACCGATACCTACCTAATTTATTAAAATAATTTATAGAATTTATTACCTGTATAAGACTTATCAGAAGAAATGTTGTCTACATCAACAATTGAAATTCAGCTATTAAGACTTAAGAGTTAAGAGTATGTGCAGAACATATTGTAATATAAACAAGTAAGCAATATAATATTGTGTTCTCTATATACCTACTATTTGACTGAGCCTTAACATAGTAACGCACAACGCACTGCCACTGCGCAGTAGTAAAGGCAGTAAAGCAATACGCAGTAATTAGTAACGCACCGACGCACGATAATTCGATGGATGCTGTGAAGTTGGCCGTAATGGCGTAATGCCGTACACATTTATTTTGTCATGTTTACGTCCGGGTCCGTGTGGTAGTGTGGACTGTAGTAGTGAACATGACAAAATAAATTTATTTTGTCATGGTAGTGAAGTGGACGTCTGTCAGCCTATGGCCTGTGGCCCGAGTCTATTATAGTATTATTGCTGACGAAGCGAGAGAGAGGATGAGAAGTCGTTCGCCGAATGCCGACGCCGCCGCGATTTCAGCGCTCTCGTCTCGCGGCGGAGGTTGACACGATGTGATAATAATCATCATCGTCACCGCGGCCGCCGCCGCCGCCACTGCTCACCAGTTACCACACACCGCTCACTCGTAAACAATATTGTTGTACACTAATCGTACATAATATTGTCATATCGTCCATTTTTTCCTTCCCACTATCTTATAACCAGTTTTTCTCAGTGATTTATCGGATAATAATATTTAATATCTTTTCATTTCGTTCCTATTTTCGTCCGTCGCGTACCGCCGATTGTCGGGCTGCGCGTACGGCACCATCGGTCGTCCATCCGGTAAAACCCACTGGATCGCGATCTATTTCGCTTCTCGTGCTTGCCAGACTGCTGTCCGACATTGTCAATATCATTCGTGGACACCCGTCGTTTTGCACGTCCGTGTCACACCGCGCACTTGTGTCCTGCACGACCGTCTGATTTTTCTCCAACTCGACCAATAACGCACGTCCTCTGATCCACTGCCGGGCCCGAACAGAACGGCCAAAACATGTCTTCGTTGACTTCCAACGACGATCTGATGCAAAAGACTATGTTGATCATCGAACACAAAATCAGAAACCTGGAAAAACGCAAGGTAACTTGGACGTATTGTTTTGTCGCCGTCATTTACCATTTTTCTCCACTTTGACGAACGTTCGATTTTCATAGTTTTCTCCACCTATTGATCTGACCATAATATTAATTTAATTCGCCATTGGGAATAAGATGATTCGGCACTGCAGAGCTTGCTCATATTGTATTGCCGTTTACATTAAAGTCTCAATAAGTTTTCCTATTTAAGTTTGTAAATAAGTGATCAAGTGACTATACCTATTATTTTCATTTCAGCCTAAAACCTCCAGCTATGGAAAATTAAAACATGTACCTAACTACTTATTTTCTTATAGAAGTATCAAGTACTCAACATTTATATATTTTATGATAAATACATTTTGAGACCAATATTATTTGTGTTTATTTATTATTATTTAAGCTCTTTAGCATTTATTATATTCTCAATAATAGGTACTCAGGTGTATGAAATATATTATATATAAATTTGAATACTGTCTAGTAAGACATTATTCCATAATACACAAACGTATAAATTGACGCTGTTATTAAATTACCTATTTATCTAATTTACAGTAATTATTTTTTTTATTACTAACCACCAACATATAATGTATAAAATATTATAATTATTTATAAAAAATAATTATCAAAACATTTTTATTATGTAGGTAGTACAATATGATTTGACCAACCTTTATATAAGTTAAAAATGTAAGCTTTAATTTAATTTTGTCTTTACTAAATTAAACTTATTACATATACACATTTATAATAATTAATAACCGTAACAATGCATTGGCATTGGCACAATTTGGTCTGAATAATTAAGTAAATATTGGAAGGATAGGAGTTGTAGCCCTACAAGACTACAAATAAATATAGCTGGAAAATTAATATAAAATTCAGAGTGCAGTACTCATGCTATTCACTAAGCATGCTCATCCTTCTTTTGTTCTTTTGTCGTTGATTTTTTTTTTTTTTTAGTTATTAGGCGTTAATGACATTTATTTACGTATTTAAAAAATGTAGTCATAGGGAGCATTGATGTATATATACATTTTTACCACCAATGTTTTATCTTATAAAAAGATGTATTCATTATATATTATGGTGTATTTATTTGTCATTTCTTAAAATATGGTGATAAAAATGAGGCATAAATGGTAAATACTAAGTATTATTCATAATTACAGTTCAGACATTCAGACATATTATTCTAATTTTTTTTTTCAATTTTCCATTCCTCAATGGATCAATAATACATTTATTCAAATCATAACCTTTCAAAATTTAAAGTACCTACCTACCTATATTTGAAGACCAAATTTTTAATACTTGGATTTTATACTATTTTAGAAGTATCCTGTAGTGATTAGACAGTGATCCAAATATATTTATTTCAAATAAAAACTATGTACCCTTTTTTAATGTTTTTGAAATTTTACATTAAACAGTAACGTTTAATGTTTTTGAAAATGTTGACGCATCTAAATCAAAATTGAAAATTCTAATTTCAAATGAGTAGGAAGAATACTATTTCAAGTGTCTTGTGCACCACTTGGTCACTTATTGTTACTTAGGTATTAGTTATTTAGTTATTAGCAGGACTAGGATTTGTATGCAAAAATATGCATTTAAATTTTTATAAGATAAACACAAAAATATAGTTACAAAAGAAATATTCATTTATTGAAATACATCAGTGATTTACTGTTTGTCTTAATATAATATAATTGAGAAATAAATAAAATAAAATAATTTAGAAATAAAATTTTTAACTATGTGTGTTACATGCTACGTCCACATATTTTTTTGAATTTTCGATAATGAATGATCGGCGATTGGATCCTAGTATGGCTTTGCATTGACTGAAGCTGTAAAAATAAAATTTATGTTTGACAAAAAAACCAAGTTTTGTGAAATATACTATAAAACATGCATTTTTTGCATTCTTATAACCAAAATATCCTATAATATTAATTTTATCCAATATATGCAATAATATGCATTTTATCCAAGATATGCAAAAACATGCAAAATAAAAATACCACCATTTATCTCATAATGAGGTGATTCGTGAACATTACTGACAAAATCAATAATCAGAAGTCGCAATAAAAACATGCTGTTGCATATAAATCCTAGCCTTGGTTATTAGTATTACCTTGTCAACTAATATGCATTATTAACTATATACAGTTCAGTGGCGGCTCGTGTATATGTGCACAAGTGCATGTGCACTACCCACCTAAACTGAAGAAAATTTGAAAACATCAATCATAATAATACTACTAAGTACTTATAGTGTTATTAAGATTATCGTAAAAAATAAAAAAACATAAATTCAGAATATTATGATAATAATATGATATTTGAATTGGGTTAGTTCAAAGTACGAATAGCCAGACGGTTGTCCGTGACGGAACGGTATCAGTGTGTATTATAGTGGTGCAGTATAAAAATTAAAACAAGTCGAAACACGCAACCTGAATTGATGTGCACATTCGTTTCTGTGCACATAACCAATTAAATTGTTTTCAGCGAATTATATTCGACGCCGTTGCGCGTCGGCATTGGCATTATAATTTATTTTTACTCTCATTTGTTTATTATATTCCAATTATCAGCTAATAATGTTAGTCGATAATTATCAAAAATTCAAAACAACAATTGTGTATCTGTTTAAAAATATAAACAAAACAAAAGCTAATTGGTTAATTGGTGAATAACTAAAATTTGTAAACAATTATTTATTAAAATTCATAATATATGTATATAATATTGGTTATATTTTTTTGGATGTGCACTACTTCATTAAAAACCCATGAGCCGCCAAATAATAACAAATAATTATAATTTATAAAAAAAAACAAATGAATTTAGAATTTTTTTTTTTATTGTATTTAGGTTAAATTAGAAGGATACCTTCAACAACAAGAAGAAGGAGTTCAATTGAGTGACGATCAATTACTAGCTGCATCAAAGTTTAATGAAGTAGTTAGTACTTTAGATTTTGCAAGAAATCTGAAAGACCAGTTAAATACTCTTTTAATAACAGCAAAACAAAATAAAAATAGTACAAATGGTGATAAGCTTCCTACCAAAGTTGATAGTAAAATCAAGCAGGTTTTAAATTTTCAGGTAATTTCTTGATGTAAAATAAATAATTAAAATTGAAAGTAACAAATTATGGTTTAATTAGGAAGTATATAGGCGCCGCTAAACTATTTAGTTAAATTGTTAATATGAAAAAAAAAAAATGCTTTTTTTAAATTAATAATTTAATGTTGACAAATTGGAATATTTTTACTATTTTTGTTTATATATTTACTTATTCGAGATATACTATTAGAAAACTAAATTTTATAACTACAACATCTTTAAAAATACATTGTAATGGATCTAGATATTAAATTTATCTGTTATACTTTATAATAAAGATAGTTATATCAATTATAATCCCAAAGTTCTTAGGAAAGTAAATAAAATCATTTATTATTTTATCTTGATAATTTAATTCTAAAGCCTAAACACATGGATAAATCTATTCCTTATAATTATTTCAATACTAGTCCTGTTTTTATAATAACATATAATTTAGGCCAGTGTTCATATTCAATTTCATCTTGAACTTCTTCAGGGATGCCATTAGTCTATAATTCACTGGTCAGTACTATGAATAAGTTTTTGTTTGCTTAAACTAATCATGTTGTTTGATATAATATTATTTATAACTTTTGATTGATTGTTCTCTAACTTAGGTAAATGCATTTGTTCGATTTTAGAGTAATTCTCCCTTGACTTGTTATATTAATTTGAATATTCATATAAAAACTAATATACATTTTATATAATATTTAATACAGATTCTACACAATTTCAACAATAAATTATTGTAAAATAATTTAAATATAAATTTAATGAAATTGTAGTTTTCATAGTCTAACACCGAATGCAATTGAAGTTTAAGACTTATAATTTTATAATGGACTAAAAAACGAATATGTAGCTTTCATTTGGTTTAATTTATTAATACATAATATTTTATTTAAGAATTCTGTATTGGTTAATATTTCAATAACGCCACAATAATTCTGATTATCTTAAACATAACATTATATTGTAAATATTTTTAATAACCAATATTTAAAAAATGTATGTATTAACATATACATATATTAATCTTTGCTTTTAGAATATACTGGAAAGTATTAAAGATAAAACTGTGAAACAAGATTTATTAGCTGGTAATAATGGTGCAGTACAATTAACAGATGATGAGCTCTCACAATTGTCATATTTTTCTAAAATGGTTTCACCAAAACGAAGAGTAGAAGAAGGAAAACCACTTTTTGAGGTAATTTAAACGGTTAGGAAACAGCACATAAAGCCAGTGGCATGAGGGGAAAGATATGACACCCCCTCTTTAGAATGTGTTATGTATAAACTATTTTATAATTAAATATATTTTTTCAATTGCTGTTTTTTCCGTACATAAAATTGAATGTCTTGATTGGCTGATTATTTTTATTCGATCATTTTTTTTTTATATATAACCTTAACTGTACTTTAATTTATTAATATTTATATAATATATTGACGCCCCTTTGAAATATCCCTAGATACACACAAATCATTGATTTTGTAAAAATGTGAGAAGACTGGATTTGTATTTAAAATTTTAAAATATACACTTAAAAAGTTTCAAATATCCACATAAAAAGCACAAAATATGCAAAATATTAGAGCTATTTATTTATTGTAAAGTTGTAAAATTAAAACATTAATGATGAAAAATTGTTATATCAATGAACTACAATATTATATTATACAATATATTTTATGATTATGATGAAAAAATATATAATAATTGTTATTGGAAAAACAATAAGTACCTAATGACAATATTTTCTATATTAATCTGGGTTATAATAACAATTTGTAATAATGTAATTAATAATGTAAAAAACTTTGGTTCATATCAACGCTTATGGATGTATATTTAAAACTCGACATTTCTTGGGGGAAATGTTGGATAGAAGAACTCTTGAAGTCGACACTTTCACATTGGTGTATCTAAGAAATTTGTTTTAATATTAGTAGGTCTTTATGTTTACTTATAATTTAAGAACATTTTTTAAAAATTAAATCAGGTCAAGCGTGATCAATTTTTAACTTTTTTTCTTCTACAACTACTTAATTACAATACTGGCTAAAAACTGAATTATTTTCTAAGCGATAGTAATTTTGAACTTGGAAATGTTGGCATTGTAAAGTAACAAATACAAACAATATTATATAAATGATGCGTTTTGTGGAATAAATTTATATATAATAATTTTGTATAAAATCATTAAATTAAATTAAAACATTTAAATTAATTTTATGGAAAATATGCACCTGCACCCATAATATGCAAAATAAAGTTTTTCAATATTATTATTATTATTGTTGGGTTCGATTATTTTAATTAATGTTTATAATAATAATTACTATTATTAACTAATATAAAAAAATTCATTATTGTGTAAGATTGAAAATTTACGATATGTTTAATGTAAAAACCAAACTAGGTATACTATATACAGCGACAAAGTATAGGCATATTATGTATAACAACAATTGCATACTTCCAGAGACCATACTATCGAACAGAATATAACTTGTTTAAAATTGTTCTTTGCTAAAAATCATTACTTATTTCAATCATTAAAACATAAACATAGAAGATTATAACATGCAATCATAATATTATTATTAAAACATTTATATTTTCATGTTACCTTTTCATCATTAGTCTATTGCTGGTTACAAACATTATGCTAAATAAAAATAATAGTAAAAGAAAAAAATCTTATAATAATTACATTAATTTTGAATTTTTTTTTTTTAACTAAAAAAAACAAATAATAAAATAAAACTGTATACAAATTAGATTTTATAGCACATTACCAAAAGAGATCTATATTAAGCAAATATTTATTGAATTTTAAATGTATAATGTAATCATTTTTTTAGTGTGAAAATATATTAGTGCATATTTGATTTTTAAATAATTTTTATTAATATTTTTTAAATTACAGGATCAACTGAAGACTGTTTCCAAGCATTACATGAAGCTTATAGATAGTAAACCTAATATTGTAGCTGGTACAAGTTATGCACATTTAAAAGAATGTTTGTTAAAAATTGAAAAAAGTGGTTATCTAAACAATTTAGCAAAACTTAAACATGCTGATAAAGAAGTTAGTACAATAAATATTATTGCAGTTTAAATGATATCTATGACTATTATTTATTACACTACATTATGTTTAAGGTTAATACTATTAATGAAGATAATAGCTTAGAAACCAAAATACCTCAACATATTCACCAATCAATAGCTTCCATAACTGAAGATTCACCAGATAATATACCAAGTAATTGACTAACAAATGGTATTTTAAGTTATTTTAACAATCATTACTTATTTAGTTTCTAGTATTCCTAATTTGGATTTCACTCCAAATAAAATAGAAACAATTTATTTTACAAATAATAATATTGGTGGAAATACAGTTGAACAAAACCTACAAAAAAGTAAAAACACCACAGATTCAGTACTCAATACATCATTTGACTTTTTACAAGTATTTACTATTTATATATGTATTATTAACACAGTTAAAACATTAAAACTAAGTAAAAATCCTTAAAAAATTATTTTTGTTTCAGGATTCTCAACTCGAGGAAGATATTATAAGCATTGATCTGAATTCCATACCAACTCAAACATTTTCTTCTTCTATTTATGCTAATCATGGACCAACAGATGATGCAATTTTAAAAATACTGTCTACTCCTCCACAACACCGGACTTTGGTACCTATTTCGCACAAGTTTCTTTTTTACCTAAAGTTAATCAATGTAGTTAATGACAATATTTTTATTTAGGAAACAAAACAAAATCATTTAGAAAATGTTGTAGATGTAAATACTTCTAACTCTAATTCCTGGACAGGAAAAACTGAAGTAAACTGGCAAAGTAAAACCGAATCAGGAGATAGTAATGATTTACCTAGAGAAAGCTGGTCAATGGCTCAAATGATAAATAACAGCACAAATAATGACTGGCTCATAAAAAACAATTGGGTTCAAATGGCTGAAGTAGATAAACAAAACCAATCACCAGCAGAACCAACTCAACCATCACCAAAACATTCCTCATCTAATTTCGGTTTAGTTACTAATGGTATATAAAATGATTATTTATCTACTATAACTTTTTAATGTATTATGTAAAGATAGGATATGGGTGTTACCTATAATTTTAAATAATTTATTTGGTTTAGTACTTTTAGCTTAATAACATTTACTAGTAAAAGGTTAAAATATAACAAAAAAACATAAGTTAGTTAAGTATAATATAACACGAGATTATCTTTTATTAGATAATTACTAGAGTATTACTTTTATTATTGATAGTACATACTAATTTTATAATTTTAATCTCAATAAAACGTTTAAATTTGTTTATAAACATGCAATATGTGACTGTCTAACCTTCAGGTAATGTAGAATTCCAATTCAAGAAAGTTACACCTATTCTTACCCAATAGATATAAACATAACAAATTTGATTTAAAACAAATTATCAATTTAGGATATACAGAGAATCTCGATGAGTTATTGCAAAAATCAGTGGTTTTCAATAAACAAGAATCATACCCTGTTACAACTTCCTCTAATAATTCAACATATTATCAAACCAATTACGGGCAGCAATCGCTAGAACGTAATATTGGGCATTATACTAATTCTAATGGTAATCCTAGGAGCCACTCAAATGATTTTAATAAAAGATCTACTTCCATGAAACCTAAAGCTTCATATACAGGAGAAGGTTCGTTATGCATTTTATATTAATTGATACTGAATAACATTTAACAATGTCTATTTATACAGGAGGACCATCTCGAGGTTATCAACAAGGCAACTCATATGTTTATAATAATCGCTCTTATAAAACCAATAGCAATACCAACACGAGTAATGATTATTCCAGAATCTCACAAACCAGATGAAAATCCAAATTCATACAATTTAATACCTTATTTAATATTCTACTGTGGAAATTTAACAGTACCTATACATTTTGTTTATTAAATATGAACTTATTAGATAAAACTAGAGAGTATGTAAAAGCTCTTATAGGCTCTCTAGATAATACTAAATACTATTATATCCACTTAATTCAACTGTTAATATTTTTTTATTTTTTTATTAAGTATTTGAATTCATTGAACTCAAAATATGCAATTAATCAATCAATATAATTTTTTTTTTCTTGAATTGTGACTACTTAAAAAAATAACTATTTAAAACTGCATGAAACAGATAAATATTTAATGTCATTATAATTTTCTGATATAATAAATTTTTTTATGAATGTTATTTCAGTATATGTATCTAAAATTTAATAAATTACTAAGTCAGGGGATATTTTTGGCGTTTTTTGTTCTTGGTGGTGGTTTTCTTTACGATATATTATTAATTTTTCTGATTATTATTATATTATGTTCTCTCCACAAGTTC
The DNA here is from genome assembly GCF_005508785.2 of Acyrthosiphon pisum. Lineage (NCBI taxonomy): Eukaryota > Metazoa > Arthropoda > Insecta > Hemiptera > Aphididae > Acyrthosiphon > Acyrthosiphon pisum. The sequence goes on from NC_042493.1 coordinate 82,686,573, forward strand.
AACGTTAATATTTTTATCTTATTAGAATAATTTAAATTATAATGAAACTACTTAAGTTTCAAGAATATGTAACTCTGTATATTGTGTATTAAAATAACATCAAATACTTGGCAAATTCCTCTATAGATTCCTTTTATTATTTTATATATTATATTTTATAGATAGTCTTACATTTGTACATTTAATTGAAACTGAATATATGCATGTCAATTATATTATAACTTTATAGTGTATTTTTTTTATTAATTTAATTGTATATATATAATGTAATAAATACCAAATGCATGGCACGAACGAATTTAAACCAGAGCTTTAAAGAGCTCTAAAATTGGTATGCTATAAAACCAATATTAATAATTACTGATGAAAAACATCTTTAAATTATATTGTATGTTGTAACAAATGTTATTTATCATTATTATTACCTATCAGTTTATTTTGTAGTGAATCCTGTGTTTCAGAGATATTATGTTACTCATTTGGTAACGTGTATAAATTGTTTTCTTTATTTTGCAATATTAAATTTTGTATTTGTGGATTTTTTTGTTATTTGTTATGTTTTCAAAATAATAGAATATTTAATTTGAATGAAGATGTACTAAGAAGTAATGGTTTTATTATAATTTAAAATATTAAACTAAGTTTCAAACTTTTTGATTCAAGCGCATATTTTCAATTAATTTAACTATAATATTTAACTATAATACATATTTATGTACTAAATTTAATTAGTTTACTTATTATTTTTGTGCTTGCATTTTAAACAGTTGTAATATTATATATTAAATTTGTATTATGCATTGATACTGTTTAAAATGCAAGCACAAAGACAATAAGTATAACAATTATATTATATAGTACATACATATGTATTAAATTGCTAATTTAAATTTTATAGTTAAAATGTCAATGTGCCAGCGTGGGTCTGTATGTTTTGACAGTATTATACTGTCATAGCTTCATGAATTATCACTGCAAGCAAAATAATTCCGATAATGTTCAATGGATTGTTGAAACCATCATCTTCATGACTTCATTAAGTTTTGTAAGTCGACACTCAATCATCGAAATAATAATATTATGGTACTTGACCGGTAGATGGCGCCACCAGAGCCCGTTAATAAGAGCTTCATAACCAGGAATTAGTTGCCTAATAATCTGAAGACCGTGTGGTAGGGTATCCTGCAGGCGGCAGCAGCCACAAATATTTAAAATATTTCCAAGTTTCTAACCATAGATATTATACTACCTTTACCACAGATTATATAAATTTAATTTTAGTTCAATATAATCATAGAACAATGAGCTTATACTATTGATTATGAATAATATATATTCATTACACTAATAGTGTATAAAAAAAGATAATAATAATAGTACCTACTCATAATCAATGATTATACTAATATAATGAAAATGTATTTTATTGGATTATTACAAGATAATATCCAATGATGAATAAACACTAATGAAATGTTAAATCGCCAATTTCTACAGCAGCTACTTAGGCAAGACCGGTCCATTAGTAAGAGGCTACGGTTCTAACCACGGTCTATACCCACTATTGGATTATACTGACGGAAATGCAGCTATAATTTGAAACTCAAATCCAATGATGTATCATATTTTTTTTTTCTTGATAAATCTATATGTTCTTACCGGTGATACATAATACGCTATTTTTTTTTATCTGATTTATTGACTAAAATACCTTATCGTCTAATGTCTAATATTAAAAGTTTTAAAGTATATATTATTCAATAGGTACAACATAAAAAAGGTAACCGACGCAAGTTCTTATTGGAAAACCTTGAGAAAATTCCAAATGAATTCAGAGTGAAAATAATATTCAAATGGTTTTAATCTACATTTAAATTTTTTTTTTTACCATAATAATCATCTGATTTTATTTTAATTCTTTGAATAATGAAGCAGCAGATCGGTAAGTCGTCCATTTATTGCATTTAAAGTTACACATAGTTTTGAGTTTTGACCAATATTCTTGATTACAATGATTATAATAACCTTGTTATGATGACGTGACACACAAGAATAAACTTATTGAAAATAATACCGTACCAATGATAACCTTCACCATATCTTACGAAAAAAAAACAAATTATTATATTTATGCATATTATGTTCTGCAGGAACAAATTAAATCTAACAAAACCTGGGAAATCGCTTATATATAAAATTGAAATTTTCAATGATAAAACATTGACATTGGACGATACCATGTTGGTTTTAAATTCCAATATTATTAGTAGGTTGTGTTTTTTCAAGTCACTAACATGATACATGAATCATATATTATAGTAATAAATAGGTAATGACATTCACACATTGATAATAGAATAGAGTATTCAGTATTCTTTAATGGTTATAGTAATAAAGATCAAAAAGAAAGATTCTTAAAACATACAGTGAAAACAAAACCATTTATCATACAGAAAATAGTTGTTGTGCACTTGGCAAGTTAAATTGTTACACGAGTTTTACATATTATTATGGTTAATGCCTTATTGTAATTTAATAATACAAAATTAAGCAATATCATGATATGATTAAAACAACCTTAGAACATTGTCTTTATTAATTATTTTAATTTTGTAGTTATCAGATATAGTGAACGTAAACAATATTAATGTTAAAAGTTTAAACTATCGATACGTAGGTAACCAGGTAGGCAAATTGAGGTATTTCTATAAAAAACAGTATTTCCAATAACCTTTATTTTTCGTTTCAATGTTTCATAATATGAACAATAAGAAAACATGCAAGTAGTAAGTACCTATCTATACAACATACTGTAAAAATTAAATGTTTAATACATAATAAATAATAATCTATATTAAATAATTTTAAGAAAAACGTACCTAGGTAGTCATACTAGCGCACACCATAGTGTCATGTAAATATGTAATAGAGTAACCTGGGGTATAATGGTGCACCTAACATTTAACAGCTGTTATGTGGTAGTAGGTATACACGTTTTAGAAATATTGTTATATTGTTTTCCTATCATAAATATTATGTAGATTTCAATTTTCCAGTCAAAAGTTGATTTTACCAAAGCAAATCCCAAAAATTCTATATAATTAGAAATTATAACAAATGCATCCTTTTACCCCATGCTAAATTAATTCATAAAAATCTATTTTATTAAATAATGATTGTTACCTATTTTATTTTTATCAAATAGTAAGATATAAATATAAATAATTTGCATGCATGATATAAAAGTCCCTAATATAATATATAATTAATACAGTATTAGTATTAAATATTAAGTCAAAGTAATTTTTTTAAGTATAATTATTCAATAAATATTACATAATATCATATAATCATTTGTTAATAAATCATAGATATAATGTACCCATTAGGTAGTTCAAATAAATTAATAAATAAATAGATAGATATAATTAAATTTTCAGACATTAAATTTAAAATCAGAAAAATTAAATGTTTATAATAGTAGGTAATCAATAATCATGTAAGAAATACTGCGCACTTTTACCCCAAAACCCGCTAAACCATTTTACCCCAATATGATTTTCTGCATAAACAATATTGTAGTATATTCAGTTGTTATCATATTAATATTTTACTAGTATTGACGTTTAGTAGTCACCTACTTGTCCTAAATGAATATATTATATAAAAGCAAAACCTAACGTGTCGTTATATAGTACAAATTACTAATTATATACTACTCAAGTATTATAATAGAAGATGAATAAAATTAATACTTTGCCTCATATTGCCGCCAAAACTTCATCTACTGCTGAAAAAATATTTTATTGCATTTGGCTTTGATGACATAATCATAATAACAAAAATGTTTGACCAGATAGCAATTATTAAATAATAAATTACTTATACACTACACAATAGTTCATTTTCCCCCCCTTGCGCCATTATACCACAGGTTACTCTAGGTAGCTATTTAAAATAAAAATGAAATTTCTTCAATGTTTGGAAGGAACGAGTTCCAAGAGAAACGGATTCCTGGAATGAATTCCTTTTTATAAAAAAAGAACGAGAAAATGAACTAGTTCTTTTTTTAAGGAAAAATAACAAAATTGTTCGTTCCTTTCTAGTTCCAATAATTTACACAGATAAGTAAGTATGTAAAAATTGAAATGAAGATATTTTTTTAATGTGTATAATGTATATTCCTAATTAGTGATTGTTATCGAGTATCGATGTTAAGACAATCGACATACGTTAGCCAAAAATTTAAGAAAAAATCTCAAAATATATAATAATATATTGCATAAACATATAAGATATGTCCCTACTTGTAGTTATATATTATAAATAAAAATTAAAGAAGTATGCATAATACGAAAAAAAAACATTAATGGTTAATAAGAATTTTTATTTTATTTGGAACTAAAAAAGGAACTCGTTCATTTTTCAAAGGAACAACAAAGGAACAAATTCTTTTTTTTAAGGAACAAGGAACAGAACGAATTCCTTTTTTTAAAAAAAGAACGAGGAACGGAACGAATTCCTTTTTATAAGGAACTAGCCAAACACTGAATTTCTTATTAAATCTAATAACAATTGTGAAATGGCAACTAGGATAATATAGAGTATAGCGTACTTTTGATAACGACATTATTACAAATAATAAGAATATAATATGATAGTTGCCAGTTGTATACCAAAAGGCAAAGCTAATAAATTATGGACTAAATCATAATCAAATATTAAATTTTAAGTCGACGGTTACACATGTGCATACTCATATGCATCATACATTATAAATTAAATATACGATATATCAACCTGCCTAAATATAATATTCACATTATAATTAATTATAATTCTTGAGTCTTTCACAATTGCCAATTTAATTTGTATCTGATTAATTTAATTATTTGTACCTGTATAGCTGTAAGTAATGATGTTCACCATTTTATTTTATAAAACAGATATGGTACTTGTTAATCTAATACCTACTCCAATATTACATTATTTACACCTATTTTTGCTCAGTGCTCACAGTGATTTTTAGGTTCTTCTTTTTTAATAATACGATTCTATGTTTATCAATAATTAAGCTAACCTGTTGTAATTATGGTATACAATTAGGTAGTTAGATAATTAACTAGTAGTTAGGTACGTATTACGGGCGATTGTAAACTCGGCATGTGTTTTTTTCAGGTAAAAATGATTTGAGTGTAAACTCGGCCCGATTAAAAATTTAGCATTTATAACAAACCATTTAGCATTACCCAGAGGGCACCGTGGTTCTCATCCTCCAAAATTTATTTTCATTTTCACATTATTCAAAATATAAAATTCGTTAAAATGTTACTATAAGCACATTAATAAATATATAGTAGTGCCGTAACCAAACTATTTTTTTGTATTTCTAGTTTTATTTGATCATTATTCCTTTATATGACATAAATATTCATAAAACAAATTGGGGGGGAGGCACTTCCACACAGTGGCCCCTGGCTACGGCACAGGCACAAACCGGTATCCGAGTCATAGGAAAATATTACACAATCCGCGTTCCGTTCACTGGTTGACTGATGTTATATAGAAAAAACATTTTTTATCACTTATCAATAAAGCGTATATTATCTTTAGAATATTGTAAACTATCGTCCCACAAGCCAATCATTTTTTTATATAATAACAATAATATTACAGCAAGCACGATCTAGGTGATTCACATTTCGTGAACAATTTGTTTGTTAATTGTGATGTTTCTTTTTGCCAACAATAAAACATTTCTCGAAAACGCCATTGGGAGTGGAACTAAATAACTCGTGGTCGCGATAAACGTTGTTTATTTAGGTGTTTACAGTAGCGATAAGACGATGTGGAATCAGCAGGCTGTAGTATCGTGTATGCATAGATAAGTAATAAGTATATTATAGCAAAATGTGTTATATCTAAGTTCAGTTTCTGAAGTTGAATTCGAAGCATCATTTCAATCCTTTCGCCGGTAGAAAATATATTTTTTATCAGTTATCATTAACAGTAAAGTGTATATTATTATTATTAAAATTATGTCCCGTTGTCAAACGCAGTTATTTTTTTTATAATATGACGTGTTCCTATGACGTGCACCCTCACATCGTACGATCGCCTTCCGCGACTAAATTTTACTTTTTACCGACAAACATAAAACTAATAACATAAAAATCTTACAAAAACGCCCATTGGCATAGAAAAAGTTACTAGTTGTGGCACCAATAATAAAGAATATTTTATTATTATAATATAATATTATATTCTAATTCTTTAATATTGTCGACTAAATACAACATAAAATATTTTCAGCGGATTATCGACGTCAAAATTATTGGGAAAAATTCAAAGATCAACCAGAGAGGTTTCGAGAATCCAAAAAAATCTGATTTCAAGTTCGAAACTCCCAATTCCAAAATTTTGAAAATCCGAAATCCAAAACTCTTAAAATTTTGAAAATCTAAATTTACCAAAATCCAAAAATTTCAAATTTTGAAAATTCAATAACAGATTTCGGTTTACTTAATCTTTGCATAACTACGATAATTTTTTTATGTGGGCCGTTCCCGGTGGTACTGCAATACCGGGTCAACCCGCGGTGGAGCAGGAGCAAGCCCCAAAATCTCCACCAAATTTGAAAAAATTAGTTTAACATTTGAACCTTTCAATGAAAGGTGTATCAGATGTTAAGCTGATAAGAACAGAGTTATTTATTTGTTAATGTTTATGGTGAATACAGACATGGGGAGGACAAAAAACATGGGGGGGGGGGGTACAAGTAGCGGAGGTTTTTTACTTATGAAATGACAAAAGGTTGTAATAGTGAACTGCATGACGATGGTGGAGGTGGGTCGTATGATCCAGCTCAGCCGTGCCTTGCTCGGACCCCACTTATGTGTTCGGTGAAGGCATCTCTAGAGTATCCGATGACTTCACTGACACATAGCTTCCACAAGAGCTTCGCGTAAGATCTGCTGCAAAGCTGTCTCACTAGCACATCGTTGGTCGGATCCCATGAGCCCAAAGAGCCAACAATGAACGGAAACCCTGTGACTTCCCCAGGGTGGTCATTTGCGATCTCCTTCCTTAGATCCTCATACTTGGCCCTCTTCTCAGCGGCAGCTTCTTCGAACGCCTTGATTCTATTGTCGAAGGGTACTGTGGCATCAATGATTAGTGTTGTGGTGCCCTTTCTGAGAACAAGGTCGGGCTGAGGCGTTGTACGCCAATCGCCTGGTTCTCAGACACGACCTCAAACTTCCCGGCCGCTGCTTTCTTCAACCTGGCCACCAGAGAGTTATGCCTGGCCATATAGAGGCTGGTGTACCGCATGCAATGGTTGACAACGTGGGCGAGGTTTTCTATATTATTCCCACACCGTCGACATCGGCGGTCACCAGTCCTCCAGGACGAGGACCCGTTCAGCGGCACCAGGTTCAGCCTTGCCCTATGCACGAACCTCCAGTCAGCAAATCGGCAGAAGTCGCCCACCCGGAGAAAGTGGCTGGACGCGGCGTGCGCAGCTACACATTCCATGGCCCTGCCTTGGTCCGGTTTATCGATGAGCGCCTGGCCCCTTGCAATTCGGTAATGGTCGCGTATAGTCTTCATGACTTCCCTCCTCTGCTTCGCGCGCAAGGTAGTTCCCGCATGGGAGATGGAGGGGGGGCCATCCAGGGACCAAGATGCAGTCAGTCTCCCGGAGGCGTTGCGGGCGCGGGACCAAACACTGGCAACTC
>NC_042493.1:82694411-82699110 GCF_005508785.2 Acyrthosiphon pisum
CGTGGCTCGACGTGTCCAACGCGTTCGGGGCGATCCCCCACTTGGCGCTGGAGACCGCCATTGAAAACTGTGGGGCTGGCGAGGGGCTGCTCCAGATTGTACGAGACCTCTATAACGGCGCCACATCCTCTATCATTGTCGCCGAGGGGAAGACCCCCGACATCCCCGTTCAGTCCGGAATCCGTCAGGGATGCCCACTCAGTGGAATTCTGTTTATTATGGCGATCGACCCAATTGTGTCCGCTTTACAGGGGCAGGATGCCGACCACCGGGTCTTGGCCTTTGCTGATGACCTCTGTCTGCTTGCCGACAGTGCCCCTGCCCTTCAGCTAAAGGTCGAGGAAGCGCGAGCCGGGCTGGAACGCTTTGGTCTCAAGATCAATGCCAGCAAGTGCGCCTCCCTTCACCTTTCCGGACGACCACCCGTTGGCGTGCGGGACAGCGTTTTTACAATCCTTGGGGCTCCGATGAAGCCGCTAGCTGAAGGCGACGCGGCCGCGTTCCTTGGCGCCCAGGTGGGTTTCCATGTGATCCCCCACAAGTCCACACTAGCAGACATTACCGAGCTGGGACTCAAAATTGCAAGGAGCAAGCTAGCTCCATGGCAAAGGATTGACGCTCTGAAAACCTTTTTTTTCCCCTCTGCGGTCCACCTTCAACGTATGGGAACATTTGCAAAAACAGAGTGGAAAACAATAGACGACATATTACGCCCCGAAATCAAGGCTACCCTCAACCTCCCGCAAGAGGCATCGAACGATTACATATACGGTTCCACTCTGCGAGGCTGCTGCGGAATAACGAAGCTGGCTGAGGACTCTGACATTGCAGCCATAGATAGCGCCTTTAAGCTACTCACCTCCCCCGACGGACGAGTCACGAGGGAAGCGGTCGATCATGTGAGGAGCGTCACCTGCCGGAGGATTGGCCGAACTCCTTCCAACAGTGAGGTCGGTAGCTACCTATCAGGTGACAATGAAGGCCCCTTCCGAGATACCCGGGGCAGTGGAGTTGCCAGTGTATGGTCCCGCGCCCGCAACGCATCCGGGAGACTAGCCGCATCTTGGTCCCTGGATGGCCCCCCCTCCATCTCCCATGCGGGAACTACCTTGCGCGCGAAGCAGAGGAGGGAAGTCATGAAGACCATACGCGACCATTTCCGCATTGCGAGGGGCCAGGCGCTCATCGATAAACCGGACCAAGGCAGGGCCATAGAATGTGTAGCTGCGCACGCCGCGTCCAGCCACTTTCTCCGAGCGGGCGACTTCTGCCGATTTGCTGACTGGAGGTTCGTGCATAGGGCAAGGCTGAACCTGGTGCCGCTGAACGGGTCCTCGTCCTGGAGGACTGGTGACCGCCGATGTCGACGGTGTGGGAATAATATAGAAAGCCTCGCCCACGTTGTCAACCATTGCATGCGGTACACCAGCCTCTATATGGCCAGGCATAACTCTCTGGTGGCCAGGTTGAAGAAAGCAGCGGCCGGGAAATTCGAGGTCGTGTCTGAGAACCAGGTGATCGGCGTACAACGCCTCAGGCCCGACCTTGTGCTCAGAAAGGGCACCACAACACTAATCATTGATGCCACAGTACCCTTCGACAATAGAATCAAGGCGTTTGAGGAAGCTGCCGCTGAGAAAAAGGCCAAGTATGAGGATCTAAGGAAGGAGATCGCAAATGACCACCCTGGGGAAGTCTCAGTGTTTCCGTTCATTGTTGGCTCTTTGGGCTCATGGGATCCGAACAACGATGTGCTAGTGAGACAGCTTTGCAGCAGATCTTATGCGAAACTCTTGCGGAAGCTATGCGTCAGCGAAGTCATCGGATACTCTAGAGACGTCTTCACCGAACACATAAGTGGGGTCCGAGCAAGGCACGGCTGAGCTGGATCATTCGACCCACCGTCACCATCGTCATGCAGTTCACTATTACAACCTTTTGTCATTTCATAAGTAAAAAACCTCCGCTACTTGTACCCCCCCCATGTTTTTTGTCCTCCCCATGTCTGTATTCACCATAAACATTAACAAATAAATAACTCTGTTCTTATCAGCTTAACGCCGATTAAACAGATCCAGCATAACATGCACCACGATCTTACCGGTCGCCCTTTATAAGTCGACCCCCGCGCTCTTTTTGTCTCTGTTTATTCTGTGTCTATGTAAATTGTCTGTATAATCAGTGTATGCTTATATTAATGTCTGTATTTGCGTGTTGAAAATGGCCTTTGCCTCCACTAGGCTTTGGTGCCTGGTCCGCCGGGTCACCGCGCCCTCGTGCTGAGCCAGCCTCCGGAAATTGGAAAATTGAAAAATTTGAAATCACCCGGAGGTCGAAGTGAGGTCTAGGTCGTGCTCGACAAAGTGGCGTAACCCCACTATAAAAACTAAGTAGTAGCCGGCATCTACTAAAACTGCCCGTAGCGCAATCTACGTTAAAAATACGTGGGGTGGTGGCACACCTTAAACGCGGAGTCCCTCGCCCTGGAACCGGGCCATACTCCGCTGCCAAAACGTGGTGCAATACACGATAATCATACGGCGCAATACACGAATTAATAACACTTAGCTCCAATGCGGAGGACTACCCGCCAGACAACTGCGGCCACTCACTCCGGCTCTAGCCAGGTTGCGGGACCCTCCACCGACCAGGACGACACCACGGTGACAGGAAGGACGTCCACAAGTTCTACCAGTACGACCTCCTCCACCGACTACGAAGAAACCACAGTGACAGGAAGGACGCCCTCGACCTACACGACCACAACGCCAACTCCTATCCCAGCTGAGAGACGAGAGACGAGAGACGAGAGACGAGCAACGAACAGACGGAGCCCCCTCACTCGCACGCGACGCACCGGGATAAGCCAAATCGCAGGCCCGTCCACCCGTGCCGATGTCCCTATCGACTCCCCATCTAGGCTGCCAGTTCCTGCACGGACGACCACCGCGTCCCCGACGGTCAGAGCTGCGGCCCGTAAGCAGCCAACTCTATCCAACGGCGTACTATGTTTTTACTACCCGGCGCCTGGGACGCTGAAATGCCCGTTCAACGATTGCTCCGCCGAGTTTCGTGCTGAAGTCTGGACAGCTGCGAAGCAATCGGTCGCTCGCCATGTTCGTAGCCTCCATACACTAGACCCAGAGGCCATCCACGTCGACTGCACAGGATGCGGCGTGAGGCTAGGCCCGAGACCTGGCTCCCACAAATGCACAACCCAGATTGCCGATGATGTGGCGAGAGCAGGAAGATTTGCCTGTACAATCAACGGCTGCGAGAAATCCTATCCGTCGAAGCAGGGCCTGGCTAACCACACGGCCAACCACCGGCGTCAAGATGCTATCGCCGCAGCATCGGTCCCGATGCCTCGCCCCGCTACTAGGCAGAACCGGCGCGCGAACCCAGAGCCTGCACGTCATCGAGGCGGAGATGCACGCATCCCGGTAGCGCAGGCACCGGCCGATCCAAACCCCGCGGCATTGCCGAGGACCGAGGCGCCGTCCAACCGCATTCCGACAACAGGCGATGCAATGTCACCACCCGCTAACCCTGTCGCAGGTGGGTCATCAGCCGCAAGCAACCAGTCAACTGCTGCCACATGCACTCCACCATCGACGCGCAGGACCATCCTGACCCCTAGACGGTCACCGCGCCCCCGGCTACGCCCTACCACGACCACCTCCTCACTCCCAACAGAGGTCGTCGGCAGCCCAGAATTAGAACCGAATGTGAGCCCGAGAAGAACAGTTGCGCCCTCACATTATTCATCTCCGTCATCCACCGACACCAGTCCCATCCATGACTCCGAACCTGATATGGAGGATGAGGACGCCGTTAACGCGAGCCCCATGAGGGGCGACGACGACCTGCCCACTCATGGTGAAGCACTAATTCTATCACCCAACGATACCACACCGATACACGCATTCCTCCCTCAACTCCGTGCACTCGCCAGAGCCCCAACCACGGGGGCAACTTGGGACGAGTTTTGCGAGGTCATGGAGGGAGTGACCGCCTTGGCTGCCGCTACAGCCAAACTCCCAGTCAGGACAGAGGGGAGTACCAACAAGAGAGCGGCTGTAGACCCTGCCGACGCCCAGGGCATCCAGACACTCTACCGCAGAAACCGGCGCAGCGCAATACGAGCGATCATCTCTGGCGCGAACGTCCCGTGTGGTGCAGGGATCCGAGATGCCACAGACCACTTTACCGGAGTCTGGTCCCCCTCCACCTGTGACGCCACGATCTTCCCCCGTACGGATGGGCGCACTCCTGTCCCAACTGGGCCCTTCTCCGCGTGTGTTGTTGCAAAACGACTGAAAAAGTTTGAAAACACGGCCCCTGGCGACGACGGCCTCACGTATCATCATTGGAGACGCCTCGATCCGTCATGCAGTTTACTAACTGAAGTCATAAACACCTGTTTAAAACACCGCCGTGTCCCCCCCGCGTGGAAAAAGGCGGTGACGGTTTTAATTTACAAAAAAGGCGACCGGAGCGACCTGAACAACTGGAGGCCAATATCCCTGTGCCGGACCATTTACAAGCTCTATGCTGGATGCATCGCCGGTCGGCTTACTGATTGGATTGTGAGCAACAGCGCACTGAGCCCCTGCCAGAAGGGTTTTCTCCCCGCGGATGGTGCATTCGAGCACAGATCCACACATTAAATCGCGAGTCTGGAGAAGGCCAGGACTGG
>NC_042493.1:82699160-82699458 GCF_005508785.2 Acyrthosiphon pisum
TGCGCCCCGAAATTAAGGCTACCCTCAACCTCCCGCAAGAGGCATCGAACGATTACATTTACGGTTCACTCTGCGAGGCTGCTGCGGGATCACGAAGCTGGCTGAGGACTCTGACATTGCAGCCATAGACAGTGCCTTTAAGCTGCTCACCTCCCTGACGGACGAGTCACGAGGGAAGCGGTTGATCATGTGAGGAGCGTCACCTGCCGGAGGATTGGCCGAACTCCTTCCAACAGTGAGGTTGGTAGCTACTTATCAGGTGATAATGAGGGCCCCTTCCGAGAGACCCGGGGCAGTG
>NC_042493.1:82699558-82709235 GCF_005508785.2 Acyrthosiphon pisum
CCTAATGACCGGACAGGGAATAGTCATGCACACGTGTCACTATCTAGCGTATTAATATTTTGTTTTTATTTATTAACCGGGGCTTTCATTCTGCAGCAGCTGCCAGCTTTTCTACTGTATTGGAAAGTACTAGGGGAGTAGGTTTGGACTTTTAGGAGAGACATGTCTGGAGGGAGGAGGGCGAAGTCATATTTTATATTTTTAAATGTGTAAACTGACACAGAAAAAAAGCATTGTAAAACCAATACACTCATATCCCCGCCTAAATCTAAAACATTAATCAAAAATTGCGCTAAAAGTTATTAAAACAAAGGTATATTGTTAAGTAATTTAACTTAAGTAATGAGTGTTTTCATAGATTATAACTTTTGGATTTTTATTATATTATTAATCAGTCCGACTCTTGTCATCATGCCAAAAAAATGTGCCATATGCAATATAGGTACAGAAGGGGTACCGACTTTTATAGTCACTAAAAAACGTAGAGAAAATTGGGAATTTGTAGTTCCAATTCCCTTATTAGTAGGTGATCGAATTTGTCAAACACATTTTCCCAAAGCTTTTTTGATAAAAGAAAATATAAAAGACGGTCCAGAACAAACAAAACGTTCAACAGTAAGTTTTTCAAACTAAAATTTATAATATGTGTTATATAATAAAATAATATATTTATATAATACATTTTTTTTTTTTTATTAGCTTTAAGTAATAAACTATAATAGCTCGACAGTTAATATAGATATATACATTTACATTATTCTTTTTTTAACATATATTTTTATAATAAGGTACTTTTAAAAGCAGATGCATATCCTATAGTTGAATTTGAAGGTTTAACTAAAAATATTCTGATACTGTTGATGCAATTGTCGATGAAGGCAATATACATACAAATCAATTGCCTTTCGAAATCAAACAGTGTTGTAAAAAAACTGATTATTAGTCATGCGAATTCCAATGATAATTCTGATGAATTAGATCTGCCTATTTTGCCTATCTCCACATATAATGTTTCTGGAATGGTAAATAGTAACATTAGTTTTATATTTTTATATTATATCTTCGTTTTTCACTCACATATTCTGTCATTCATAATTTTGCTTTTTTCTTAGAAACAATATGAAAATAATAGATCTTAAATGTGTAGTATTCCAGGTCATACAAATTTAATAAGAGAGCCAAACCTTGACCATAGTAAAATAACCAATTCTATAAAAAATATTTTTGAACAAATATATTTAAATATGGACTCTGTGCAGTTTCCTTCAAAATGGTGCAGAATCATTCCTGGAAATAATAAAAGTGTTTTATATAGTAAAATTTTATTAAAAGAAATTGATTTAAAGCCATACTTTGAGCGATCTGTAAGCATAGATGAAAATGCAACAATAAAATGTTCATATATGAATGATACAATTCAGATTAGTCATCTTAAATTAAATTCACATTTGGTACAAAGTATACAAGAACTTGAAGACGTAATTTGTAAGGTTAGGTATACTCTATGTATTGATAGTAATGGACATTTTTGACATATTGGATGTTCGTTAATAGTTAATGGAGAATTAGCTATTAACAGATTAAATGATAATAAAATAATTAGACGATGCAAATTTTGTAAGATAGCATTGATTAGATGCCAAAGAAAAAAATTGCGTATGAAAAACACACCTGTTGTAAGACGTGTTCGTTTACTTTGTACTCCAAGTAAACTTGAAAAGCTTAAGTTACTTTGTCAGCGTAATAAAAATATAAGAGAATTGAATCGTCGTGCTGGAAAACAATTAGACAAATTAAAAAGTCAATTAAATATCTGTCAAACAAAATGTAGTAATTTAGATGAATCAACTATATTAAAAAAATTAACATTCAATAATATTCCAAAAAATTATCAATTGGTAATAAAGGAAATAATAGCTATCTCCAAGAGAAAAAGTTCAAAAGGTCATCGATATACAGAAGACTGGGTAATGCTTTTACATATTAGATCACCAGCTGGTTATTCTTTTATGCAAAATAATAAATTATTACCACTACTTTCAGTCAGAAGAATCAGAGAGTAATGATAAATACTACACGTGGATTTGACAAACAATTTTTTGATATTTTAAAAAAAACATTTAGATACTAAAACAGATCTTCAAAAGCATGGTGTTTTGATATTTGACAAAATCTCGCTTTGAGAAAGCGTTGCAGTAAATTCTAAATCTCTGACTTATACTGGTTTAATAGATTTTGGAGAATATGATGAAATGAACTTACCAAAAGCAATAGACATAAATTCTAAAGCCACACATGGGTTAGTTTTTATGTTCCAACCCATAGCTGATAATTATACACAACCTATCGGAGTGTTTGCATCCAAAGGACCAGTTAATGGACAAACACCGGCAAAATTAATTATTAAAGCTGTGTTGCTTCTTGAGAAAGCAGGTGCTTGGGTCCATGGGTTCGTTTCAGATGGAGCTCAAACTAACCGACGAGTATGGTCTGAGTTTGGTATAAGTGGAAAATTAGGTAGTTCAAAAACTCATATTGAACATTTCGCTGACAGTTGTAGGAAATTTTTCGCATTTTCTGATAGTCCTCATTTAATTAAATGTGTCAGGAACCGGCTATATAATAACAGACAACTTCGGGTAATATTCAGTTTTTTTTTGTGCCATTAATAATACAATTCAATATCCATACATTACTTGCAGATAAATATAACTTTATAAAACGTTATATTTTCTTTTCCTTTACAGGTTTTTAGTAAATCTGTCGCAGATGGTTTAAAATTTTATAAAAAACACAATATAGAAGGTTTGAGTCATTGTGATACAACAATAGATTTTTGTTTAATTTTTAATGACTTATTTGATGCATTAAATGCAAAAATTCCTGTACAAGGTATTAAAACTGGATCAAAAAATTATCAAGTTTGTTATATTTAAATTGCTTATTTTTAATTAATGTATTATATTGTAAATGTAATATTATTATTCACAAGGAAATTACATACAACATTATGTAATATAATAATACAATTAAAATACTAACTTATGTCACATAATCTGTTCGTAAAATTCCATTATAACATGGTTTGTATGCATGATGCATGTAATAATTTGTACAATATTTATAAAAGTTAAGCTATTAAAGTATTTGATCTAGCTGGTGAAGGGGTGGATGACACCCCTCAATTTTTTTTTATTGATGATGTTTTAATCACAGTTATAGCCTATAAAGGTAATAAATTAATATAGTATATAAATTAGGCCTCCCCTTGATTGAACTCCAGCTACACAACTGTATATAATGATTGCTTTTGTCAGTTTTACTGAAGGGGTATATGGCATTCAACCTGTTGAATGTCTCATAACAACTAACAAGACTAACTATTATTTGTGTTAATTGTATGTGTATTATATTAATTTTCTCTAGTCAGTACCTATATATAGACATGAAAATTACTGTAACAAGAACTACTAAAGGTGCCTTTAAATTCTATCTAAGATATAATAAATGTAAAGGCACCTTAATACTTTCTAGATGTGACAAGATTTATGTTTGTACCTACAATTAATTTACAGTTTAGATGTATGCAAATTGTATTCTGTGTTTGTGTAAGTGTTTAATTACGTATTCAATGTAAATCACAAATTACAATTTTCAACTTTATAACTAAACAGATACTTCAACGTTCCCTGGACTGGTTGAACTCTTGGAGATCTAATTTAGAAGCTGGGAAAATTGAATCTCAAGATTTTTTAACCAAGAGTACAGCAGAAGGACTGAGAGTTACACTTACATTGTCTATAGACTTGTCCGATTATTTAATAGATAAGTATAATTTCAACTACCTTCTCACAGGAAAAGTTAACCAAGATTCACTGGAGGTAATGTAACAAAATATACATAGGCATACATTTTTGTTGAATATTATAAATTAAAAATTTTTTTAGCGTTTTTTGGTACAATGAGAATGGCTTCAGGTGCAAATGACCACCCATCTACACCGACTTTTTTTACAGGTATATAAACTGCTTTCAGTTTATGCTATATTAAAACCTCTTAAGTATGGCAATTGTACTGTTGATAATAATATGCCACAAACAAATTTAATAACTATTTCTGATATAAAGAATTGTTATGAAAATAATGAAGATATAACAGCAATAGACAAACTAAAAACCAAATTAAATGGTTTTATTAATGAAGGTGAATGGGAATTTACTGATTTAATTGAACACTATTATTCATTGGCTCCAATTGTGGACTGCTTAAAGTATTATATAGCTGGTTATTTAACTCACCAAATAATCAAAAGAAGTTCTCGTCCAAAATGTAAATCTAGTGTCACAAGTATTGAATGTTTCACATCTGAGGCTGATTTGAGAAATATTAAATCTAAGGGATGGCTGAAACATCCAAATAAATATTTGCATAAATTATTGAGTGTTGTTGAAGATGAGTTGATGAACAATTTAAGTAAAACAAGTGTTTTTGAAGACACAGTAGAAGCATTGATAACCAAGTGTGAAACATTCATATTTCTATGTGCAGAACATAAAGATTTTATTTTATCATACATTATAAAATATTATATAAATATGAGAATGCGTCAATGGACTAGGCAAACAAACCAGGAACAGCTAAAAGAAAATGCGAAAAAAAATAAACTGTCTAAATTTTGTAAATCATCTAATATCTATATTCTATAATAATTAATATTATACATACCTATAAATTAAAAACTTAAAAGTTATTTTAAAGTTTTTAGACTTAGTACTACCTTAGTACATCAACAATATCCTATAATCGTGCCAAACGAATAATTTTATTACAAAATATTAAAATAAAAAAATTCTCATGAAATTTATTTGTAGATATTATCAGATAATATCTAGATCGTCTTACGTCACTGATAGATGGCAGTACTAGTATATAAATTCTCTGTCCCGTCAATAAGAGCACGGGTGATTACACGTTAATTTCATCGAGTTGCGTAGGGGTGCTTGACGCTATATCGTCGCTCGTTCGCCGTCGACCATCTGTTGTGAACTATGACCACAGATATATATTATTATATATCTCAATATCTGTACTTATGTGGTATATACTGATACAGTGATACCATGGTCCATGAATGGTCCTTTGATACGTCGTCCGTGTTCAAAAAGCAACAGTATTATATTGTTTATATTATAGGTGATAGGTACCAATCCAATATTTTCTACTAATCTAGTGTTGGTTAGCTGTGGAGGTGCGCAGGCCGCCATGTTATAGTTTAAAAAAGGTTTTTATAGTAGGGAGTTACCTATACGCGTCCGTGGGCGTCCTACTCCACTCGGCATACGTTATGTTTTGTCTGTAGGTGTGCATGTGTGTGAGTGATACGTGTGCGTCCTGTGTGTGTGTGTGTGTGTGTGTTTGTTTTCTCGTTCAGACGGCGTCTATCGATCGAACTGGCGACGACGATCATTGCAATTGAGTGCGGCGACAGGTGTTTGCTCAGCGACGACAATTTCGATCTCGTATACAATTTACTGTTGTGCTACTGTTTCTGTCGATTTTCACCACTCGCTGTTGAAACGCTTGTCCATTCAACGTTGAACTGTAAGGCAGTATGGTAGCCTAGGCGGTTACGAATAATAACGATATTCCTGGTGGCATCTGATTTGGACTTGTGCAATGTCGGTGGTGTGCCCGACATTGTTGAATCTTGTAGGATCCCGTGTCATACGTGGTCCCAGCTGGAAATGGAACAAGCAGGTAATTTTAAATTGAATCATTGCCAGCTTGCATATAATCAAATTAAATAGTCATATTTGGTTGACAGCAACAACAAATTATTTAAACTAAACATTATTTATGTATTGTTTATGTAAGGATGGAGGAGAAGGCTTTTTAGGAACAGTCAGGAGTTTTGAGTCTCACGAAGAAGTTGTCGTTGTTTGGGACAACGGAATAGCAGCCAATTATAGATGTTCCGGTCAATATGATTTACGTGTTTACGACAGTGGACCAACTGGTAAAATATTGTATTTATAAAATATAAATACACTTAATATTTAAAAAATTTCCTGAAAATGTTTTTTAGTCAAAAAGTCTATTAGGAAAAATCAATATTTAAATTACTACTGTTGATAGTTCTGTATTTTTATATAATTGCATTTGTGTTTAGTCAAATTACACTTACTTGGTAATAATCAATTTGATAATGGTAAAAAATTTCTAAATTTTTTTAAATACAATAAACAGTAGTAAATTCAAAGTACCTCTAATTATTAATTATTATTCTATTTAATTTTAGTTATTAAATAATATTGTAAAAGTAATTCACTTTAACTTAACAAAAAACAAACTTGCTTTTACCAATAGTTAGGTACTAAAATATTATTGTAAAATTTTTAATTTTAGGGAAAATTATTTTATTAATTAAAATTGGATTTTTTTTCATTAGATTTTTCTGACTGTATTTTTATACTATTTTATAAATTACTAAATATTATGTAATTTAAGGTTGTGTATTTAAAGTGTAGTATTGTAAATTGTGATTCTTTATATTGTATCTAAACATTGTTTAAATTACATGGTCAAGGCTTAACTTGAATCAAACTTAACTTTAAAAGTCATAATATAAGTTTATAATTTTTTAACATTATGTCATTATGTTTAGTACATCAAGATAACTTCATATTCATTTCACTTCACTTATTATTTTACAGCTAATTTTAAAATTGTAAGAAGGTAAATCATGTGTTCTAAGTATAACTCTTTCAGCATCTTTATTTATTTAATAAATTTTAAGTTTTAACTACCTAATACATTTTAATAAATTAATAATATTTATAGTTTCTTTGGTAATCTAAGTACAAACGGCACTAGTTTCACTTTTTCCTACTAATTTTTTAATTGCTTATTTTTATAATATTTTTAAATTACAAAAAAATAACTATGTTATTCCCTGTTTATATATCAAATTTCATCCATATTTGAACTTAATATATCTATTAAAAAGACAAGAGTTTTTTAATTTGTATAGTTTAGCTAGAAATTGAAGCACATTTTAGTCTAACAAATAAAAAATAATTGGTTTTTGATAAATATATATATAAACCAAATTTTGAATAAAATTTCTATTTCAATATTCTAATGTTATATACTTTTTATTGTTGTATCAAAAAATATATTCACTATTTAAATTTTCTTTTGTTCATAGGACACACTAAGCATGAAGGAGTTGTGTGTAATTCATGTAAACAGACACCTATCATTGGACATCGTTGGAAATGCATGAGCTGTCCTGGCAATGAAGTTTCAAGTGATAGTTCTGTCGATTTATGCTTTATGTGTTATCATGGTGACAAACACAATGTTCGACATAGGTTTATATTGATCCAACATCCTATACCAAAAGAATTATTAAAAGATCCTCGAAGTCTCGGTGAAAATCCAGTTGTATTAGATCAAAGGAAAAAATCTAAGAAAATAACATTGCGTGGTATATTCCCTGGTTCACGTGTTGTGCGTGGTGTTGACTGGCAATGGGATGATCAAGATGGAGGATCTGTTTGCCAGAAGGGTTTAAACAATGCTGTCTCTCAAACAGTCGTTAAACGTGGAAAAGTGTGTGAAATTCAAGACTGGTCTGCTATGACAGGCAGTGTTCGCTCAGCCGCCTATGTCCAATGGGATATTAATGGTAATACGGCTGGGTGTGTCAAGAACTTGTACCGCGTCGGATTTGAAGGAATGGTTTGTAATATTTTAGTTAATGAATTAATATCAAATTATATCTATTTTGTAAATAATATTTTAATACATTCATACATTTTGTGCCTTAGTCGGACTTGAAATGTGTGTCTCCATCCAAAGGATCTACAGCCGTGTACAGAGACCACCTGCCGTTGTTAGGCCAACACCAGCACCAACAGCGGAACGACCAGTATAGGCAAGGAGCGCTAAGTTTAAATCATCTACACAACCAACTACAATACCAACAGCTAGAGATTGGTGATCGGGTAAGAAGAATTTGTTTCATGTTTCTTTTTTAGTATTTTATTGTTGGTAATGTGCAACTGTCATATGCAAAATAGTTAAAATTATTTAATAAAATAAATTGTGTTTATTAGGTAAGAGTTGATCTGGAATTGGACGTTGTACGAGCTATGCAACAAGATCATGGTGGATGGACAGAAGGCATGTATGAAGAATGTTTGGGAGGCGGAGTTATAGAAAGTGCTTCTATTGGATCGGTAGTTGGTATTGATGAAGATCATGACGTCGTTGTTTTATATCCAAGTGGCAACAGATGGACATTTAACGCGGCCGTACTTACAAAAGTTGTTGGACTTAGTGATAATCCAGTGGCAGGCAGTTTTAATTCAGCTGTAAGCTCATCATATAATGAACATGTTATCAGAGTAGGGTCAACTGTAAAGATATCTAGTGATGTGGAATTTGTTCGTCGATTGCAAAAAGGCCATGGAGAATGGGCTGATGCCATGTCTATGGTATGATGTTGTAATGTATTATAATACTCTGTTAAAGATATCATCTAATTATAATATTAATTTACATGTAATATAATACAAAATAATTTTTTTCTTTTCTAGACTTTAGGCGAAGTTGGCTATGTGCAACAAGTGTATGATGATGGTGACCTCAAGATAGTTGTATGTAACACTTCGTGGACTTATAATCCACGAGCGGTTACTCTACTAAATAATAATGGTACTGAATATGGCAATGAAGGTGTGTGTGTATGTGTACATATATAATATAACATTAATGATAGTTTTTTTAATTTAAGATAAATGGTGAAAATCCAAATTATCAAAATGGAACCAAAAAAATAATACATTTAAATAATATATAAAAATATGGGCGGTAAATTATACTATTTGCATAAGTATTTTGCAACTAATATATTAATTGCATCAAAAAAATATACCTAAGTAAACTAACACAAGCTAAGTTTCAAGGGATAAATAAATTGTAAATTGTTATAATTTTTTAATTTATTTAAATGCAATGTACCTATTAATTGATAAAAAAAAAATTAAATAATATTTTCTAGTTTATTTTATCAACTGTAGGTTATCTTTATATTTTTTCTGTTCGTGTATATGTCATTGAACTCCTAAAAGACTGAACCTATTTTGATGACATTTTTTGTGTGTTTGATTGGGTCCCTGGATGGTTTAGATTTGCAATTGGACCCGATAGGTCCATCCTTGAGAGGTGCTCACACAAGTTTTTTGAGATTTACGATGGAAATCAAAGATGTTGTTTGTGTATAAATTGTTACAGCTTACAGATTATAATAATATACTTATAGGAGAAATTATTAGTAGAAATTAGCATTTTTTGTTTATCTAAATGATTGCCATTGGTTAAATATTATATTACTATTATAATTTAAAGAAATATGTAATATACTTTTTTCCAAGGCTTGGCAAATTAATGATTTTTATAACTCAGTTGAGTTAATATGCACCAATAAAAAAAAGTTAAAAGTGAATTTGACTATATGTTAAAAGTTAATACACACTTTTTGTTAACTATTTATTAAGAGGACGCCACACCCGCATTTGTTGTCTCCGTCTTACAAACGCGTAACATAGCAAATTTACGCTCAGCAGTTCACGTTTTATGCCGTTAGCTTAAAAATTAGAGTGAATCGACCT
>NC_042493.1:82709498-82726415 GCF_005508785.2 Acyrthosiphon pisum
CATAACTCATTTAAATAACTGAATAATTGTAAAAAAACTTCCAACAAAACACAGATAATCTTCTTACCCTCAAGTTTCATAATAGGTCGATTCACTCTAATTGTTAAGCTAACGGCATAAAACGTGAACTGCTGAGCGTAAATTTGCTATGTTACGCGTTTGTAAGACGGAGACAACAAATGGGGTGTGGCGTCCTCTTAAGTTAAAAAAAGTTAATTTGTGTATACAACGCTAGTGTACTTAATTTTTTTCCAACCCAAAACCAAGTTATCGACTATAGTGTTTATACTTTATACAGTATTTCAATATAAGTGAGATTCAAATGATATACATTTTAACTTTAAACAATTCACAGTAAATATTTTTTAACATGAAAACGAAATAGACAGAAATAGTGAAATATAATTAAATTAAAAATAAAATAAATTAATTTAACTTACTTATTAAAATGAAAAATTAATTTGTTTATTTAAAAAGAAATTTTGTAAGTTAACAGTTAATTAATGAAAAGCCAAAAGTAATTAGTTAAGTTAAAAAGTTTAAATTAAATTACCTAACTTTTTGCCTTATCTTTAACTTTTTAACTTGTTAATGTCCTGCATTGCTTTTTTCACAAATATATTTATAAAAAATACAAATCTTTGTATGTCGATCTGGACAGCTAGTTGCCATATATAAATACAAACAAATTATAATATCATATATATAAATATATTTAAAGAAATATATTTAAAGAGATTAAATGTAAGATATTAAAATAACTAATTTTCATGATTTGGTTACTTGTTAGGTTAGGGTTAGTTAATGTTTAATTCCAAACTAATATTTCCTTCTAATAAAACCAGGGCTTAAAGTGGGAAAAATTTCAGTAGGGACTACTGTCTCCATATAGTTTTAAGCGTTTTATGTATAATTGTACGTATAATGTCTTATGTATATGTAATGTATAAACATTGATTGTGTAAACATACTCATCCTACTTTTAACGCTAAATAATGTTAATCCTAATTTGTTAAAAGGGATGCTCATTAACCATTGTCAGAGATAGGGGGACTATATCCACCTAGGCCCCCTCCTCAACTTTATCCCCTAGATAAACTATACTTATTTATAAATTGCAGGATCACAAGATGATATTGATCAAATAATTAGGAGATTTATTTTTATTTTTGAATAATTTTGATTAGTAATTATAACTAAAGCTTACATCAATTTTAAAATATGTGCCCCTCACTTATGTTTTACCACTTTTATTTTGAAATTGTAATTTAAATTTAACTTTTTTAAATTATTCATAATTTTATGTTGTTCAATATTCTAATTAGGATATCGAAATGAAACTCAAAACGATAGACGACTAAGATTAGCTCGTGAGAGAGATTTAAGGGGACGTGAGCTGGTAACGTCGGCAGCAAATGGCGATGTCCAAAACTGTCGTAGGATTTTGGAGAAGGAAAGACAAAGGAATATGAATGAAAAGCCAACTGGTGAGCCACCAATGACACTCGGCTATGCTCTTACACCAAGACAAGCTGCAATGTGCGTTAATTACACGCGTCCACCCACAGCTGAGGAGTTGATATTGACAAACTTTGTGAGTAGCGGGCACACATCTCTGCAGGCCGCTGCTCAAAATGGTCATGTTAATGTTTGTCGAGTGTTAATAGGAGAGTTTGGTGCAGATGTCGAATTTCAGGTGTGGGAGTTATTTTATTGTTAATTCATTTTACCTACTAAAATATTCTTCTGTAACATGTTGTATTTGAACATTTTGCAGGACAGAGATGGCGATCGTGCTATTCATCATGCTGCATTTGGTAACCAGCCACGAGTGGTGCATGTGCTATGTGTTGTTTTTGATGCTGATGTGAATGCGCGTAATAAACGAGGACAAACTCCTCTGCACATCGCTGTTAACCGTGGGTATGCTGACGTGTGCCGCATTCTGTTGCGCCTCAACTGCTTACCTAACCTACAGGTTGTTATTGATTTATTTTATTATTTAGTTAAATTAACAATTATTTTATACTAATAATTATAATTTTTACATGTAATTAATTAAATAACATTAAATTATTATAAAAGTAAATTACTTATAATTATTTTATAGTTAAATAAATCTGTTCAATTAATTAATATTTCAGTAATTAAAATAATTATCATTGAAGATTAACACATTTTATGGATTTTAGTCTAACTGCTTATACCTTATATATTAAAGGGTTTTATATTAAAGATTAACAAAAAAAAAATCCAAAATACATATTTTATTTGATACTTAATAGTTAAATCATAGGTTTTTAAACAGTGACATAAGTAACCAATGTCATGAGTTGTTATTTTAAAAAATTACTAAAAAATTATTTTAATTGTCAATAGAAAATATTTTTTTATTATATTCTCAACATAGTGGATATTAAGTTCTAATAATTTTATTCTATATCACTTATTATAAAATTTAAATAGGATAATATAATAATGTGTAACCCAAGAAAGCCTGCAGAAAATAAGCTTACTAGGTGCCAAATACTTATGTTATGGTGGGCTTTGCCCTCCACATCCCCCTAACGCCACATTTATACTAAATCTTCATACATTAGTGGTCTATTTGATAAAACAAGTCATTAAAATATAACTATTTTTGATTGATTAAAAATTACACTGGTCACTTATTTATTAACTACAAATCACAATATAAACACTCTAACGGTGTAAAATATAAAATAATTCAACCACAATGTACAAAGTATATTAGAATAACAACAATAAATTATCACATATCACAGTTATTTAATTTATTATGATCCTAGTTATATGGTATTTTTTTCCATTTATTACTGTACCAGCTATTTCTGTAATAAAAGGCAACAGTTTCTTAAAATTTCATTATTTTGAACAAAATCATTGAAATAAATTAATAAAAAAAAATGTTTATATTTTATTATTTATTATTTATTTGAAAAGTCTAAACTATTAAAAAATATGTTCTTAGGTGGTGCATTTCCACCAATGCACTGCACCACTTAGCCTCCCTCCCACAGTGCGTTTCTGATGTGACTATATGACAGATTTTCCAGTATTGTTATTTAAAAAAAATGCAAAATATTAATTCTCATGTCTATATCAAATATATCAAGATTGTGGTATATCCATATAGATTCACTTCTTTTTCTACAATACACAGTTTAGTAAATAGGATTGTGTAAATTACACGGAAATAAAGGAAATGTTCCTTTCAATTGTTTATATAATAATGGGAAAAATATAAATCATAATTGTATATTATATCAAAATAAAGATTACAACATAATACACATAATATTCTAATCAATAGTGTTTAATTATGTAATGCCAAAAGGATAACGAAGGTGACACACCACTACATGATGCCATATCTCGGAGACGCGATGACCTTGTAGCCATGTTGATGGAAGGAGGAGGTGGAAGTATTGTCACCTGTAATATACCTTCAAGTGCTGTGGCCACCAATGTTTTGAGTGGATGCGAACGTGCATATGACCGCTCAGCGCCTAAGATTGGGCCAGTTCCTGAATCTCAGACTTTGCTGATGAATAATTCAAATGCCAATATTGCTGCCAGTGCTTCTATAACTCCTAAGGATGACAATGTTGCAAATTCTACGACCGAAGTGGAAAATGAAAAAAGTACATTGTCAATAATGAGTGGTCAAGAAGATGGTGCCGCTGGTTGTTCTGCTGCCACAGTATGCTCTTCCTCTGATGAAACATCCAAATCCATGGACACAGGTGTAAGTGCTACCACAACTGCTGATACAGACCTTGGATTTCCAGCTATTGGATCACCGTCTGCTGATCTCATGGTGGTTAACACAAACGGTTTCAACCCGCTGCAGCACGCGGCACTACGTGGTAATCCTGGGTGAGTGAAAAATACTAAATTTTAATATATTATAATAATGTCCTAGTTACCTAAATATAAACTATTAATTATAGTAAGAATTAGGAGTGGGATGAGTAAAAGCACCGAAGAACTGCATTTAATTTATGTTGATGAATTCTGTACATTTTGCAATATGATAGTGGTCGAATTCTTGTGTAGTGGTGGTGGTTTCTTATTTAATTAATGAAATGGATTCTGATAATTTTTAAAAATGGATTATTTTCTAGTTTATAATAGTCCTGATTAAACTTAAGCTTTTAATATATATTAAAAGCTTAAATGTAGAAAAATGATTAAACGTTTTGAATTTAAAAACTTGTTTGTAATGAAAATTTAATTTATCATACTAACAAAAAATATGGATTGCTTATAATTTATAAAATAATTGCTATAAACTATTTTTTTACTATGCAAACTGTGCCGTTAAAATATTTTTTTTAATTTTTTTTTTTTCATCAACAATATAAATAATGTTTTAAATAAGTATATTGTATTCAATTTGATTTAAAATTATGCATGATGAAATGATTTTATACATCCTTAGAATATGGACTAGTCTATAAAGGCTAGAGCCTTTAGTTAAAAAAACATTGTACCACTAAGATTTTTTTAATATTATGTATACACATTATACAACGAGAATAATCATTATTTATTTGTCATTACGTTAGGACCACAAGTATAATATATTTTCTATTAGACGTCCCTTCCCCCCACCCACTGACTTTTGTATACGTTTGAGTATATATTATAATTATATAAGGTATATTATATTATGTACGAGATTAGGAGTGAATAAGATGGTAAGATAAAATAGTTAAAAAAAATAAGACTTAAAAAGTTTCTACTTTGACCGATTATTGATTATATATAGCTGCCCCGATTCCCGATATATTATATTAGTCTGTGTGTCTGTCTGCCGACGGTGCAATATCGTAGCACACATAATGGCCAGTAGCAGTTGTTCGATTGCGGTGCCGGACTGGCGTGGGTGTGGTCGTGGGGAACGCGGCGATAGTGCATTTCGGTGCTGCGGGATTGTTTGAGTGCGGGTGCAGTGGATGTGAGGAACCATGGACCAGCGGTGGTGAAGAAACGTGACAAGACCGCAGAAGGGGAACTCTTGGTTATCGCGTACTGATTGCCTCAGCAGCGGACGGAAGCGCCGACTCCAATCATCCCCTTTTGTAACGGTCGATCAGCAGAGGGCCCCCCTCCTTATGTGACTCCTACGTCGACGTTTAGCATAGCTCCCTGATAACAATAATGTTATAAATGTTCGCCAATTATCGTTCCGTCACTGTACTTATCAACACTGCCGCCACTTTAACTCATTAACTTCAATTAAAAGCGGCGATGTACATAATATATTATTGTATACCTGTCTACATGAAATGATAATAATTGTCTCTTCATGGATACGCTCTCGAGTCTCGATGCACCGCTTAGCGGCGAGTGTCGGTAACAGCAGTGATCGTTGTGACCACGAGGTCTACTTGAACTTTCAAAAGTCTTTTACTCATTTGGAAATTCGAAAATTGCCATTACACGCAGTACCTATGTCGAAAATTTTACGCATATACGTCGTGAACCATGAACATGTTTTCGTTTCGTGTCATTTAAAATTATTATGGTCTTTACGACTAAAGTTTAATTTATACTACGGCTACGATTTACGTAGACATTCTTGCGCATATTTCGTGTTATTACTACTTACTAGGTACTAGTAGAATTTGAAATGAAACAAATATTAACTTTTTTGAGTGGTGCGCGATGGAACAAAAATTGAACTCTATTATTATTTACTATTCCAAACTAGCCACGTGATGGTTCAACGTCCGAGAAAAACAATACTGCAGGTTGTTTAGCTTGTTAGGAGTTATAGGTTTTCACGAATCGTACAGCACGCGTCAAGTTAAGTTTAAGGGTTTTGCGCGCTCAAAAAGATTCTATATTCATAAAAAAAACTACTGCTAAATACTACTATGTATATAATATATTGGTGGTGGTATAAATATTTCATACACATCTATAATCTAAAAATTATAAATTATTATACATATAACCGTGATTTATATAATTAAATACATTACAAAACATTACAATTAAATTTACATAGAATCGTTTTATAAAATATTACAAGTGTACACGTGTGTATTATACAACATAAAAATAATCTAAATTTCTAATATTCATTAATTTACATATTTTTAAAATGTGTAAAATAAACATATTTAAGGGTTAGAATTACAATACACAAATTTAACTTAACCTTAAATAACTATGTAACGCAAGTTATTGAGGTAAGATGATTTTTGATGAAAATTGTAGTTTTTCGCGTGCCGGCTACAGCTGGTTGAAGGGGACCAAATGTGATTGCGGCAGCAACGGCAACAGCATCGTAATCACAATCCCAGAAACTTATGTGAGAAAATACACACGATAACTGGGAACGGAGTGTGGTTCATACAAAAACTTTGTATTTGTCTTTACGCACGCTGCCGCTACCGCACACAACTCAATTAATACATGTGTATTTGGCCCAGATCCAACCAGCTACAGCTACACGCGTTTCTCAGTAGTAGTAGTAGTTTAGTCTCTCGACGCCGACAGCGATTACCTCCATAAAGATGCTGCAAATGTACCGCTTTAATGACAAACGTATTTCTAATGAACCTAACTAATTAAAATGGACGTATTATAGTGACCATAAGAGCAATAATATTAATAATGATGCATGTATGATATTTATATATAATAATATTGTCATGTATATGAAAAAAAGTACAATATTTTTGGTCCATAGTAATAACCACCGTTGTTCTCGTCGTAGGCGATCTATTTATATAACAATATAGCTACCTACTAACTATACTATTACTGTCGTCGTAATATCCGTGCCAACAATTTATTTACGTATTATAATGCAAAAGACACTCTGTATCAACGATGTACATATTTTTAGTAATAAGCCATCACCATTTCGGCACACTTCATACTTAAAACTACTTATACAACTTATAAGTAATATAATTTTATTGTAATTATTATATTGTATACTACGGACATTACGACGATTACAACAATATTCAGACCATTATAGCGCAGATTCGACGGATCTATCTCTGTGTTGCCCCCTCGTACGTATTTATTGGCGGTGTTCCATCATCACGGGATCGTGTTTGCGGAAAAAAAAAACTAAAAAATTGAATGGACGCGTTTCGTTTTAGGTCAGAAGGGCCGAGTTTACGCGCGCGTTTTATTACTATGAAAGTGTATTAAAGACCGAGTGATCACCATAATATAGTGCTTACACACATAATATTATCTAAAATTCGACTATTATTTTAATGTACGCGGCACGAGTGCACGGTCGTCGCGACGGCCGGTCGCGGACTGAACCGATGACGGCGGGACCTCTGGCAGCAGCAGCCAGCAGCCAAGCAGCAGCAGCTCAGCGGCGGTGGCGGTACGCTAACCAGCTAGCTAGCGTTACGCGCGGGCGAACGGGGGTGGGTGTAACTGGTGCAGCGTACTGCCGCCGCTGTGTAAAATACTGTCAGCGTATATTAGGAGGAGCGTCGTCGTTCTGCAGCGTCTGCGCAGCGGCCACGGCACTCGTGCCGCCGAAAATATCCCCGGGACCCGATCGGCCGGCAAGCGGTGGCGCGGGGCGCGGGGCTGCAGCGGCCCGAGCCCGGGCCCCCGGGCCAGTCGGTCGACCGCCGTCGTCGCCGCGGAGCTGGCTGCTGGCAGCCAGCGAGCGAGCCTTCGCGCGGCCTCTCGCCGCGTAGCGTGACGCCGGAGCGGTGTTTTGATGCGGGGAGGGTGTGGCCCGCGCGTGGTTGCAGCCCTATTCCCTCCCTTCACCGTATCCGTTGTTTCCTGCACCTCTGTCTGCTCTGCCACACACAACGATAACAACAATTGTCGCCACCGTTTCTGTGTACGTACACTTTTTGCCCGGCTGGTCTGAAATGAATCGGGGGAGGGGGTCGGTAGTGGGCCAGTGGTGAAGATGGATGGGAGGAGGGCGTTTGGCCGGGTGAGCGACGGCGGTGGTATTTAAGCGCCGTGCCACCAGCTCGCTCGACGATGCGAGGGGTGATAATAGCGGCGGCTGCCTATCCTCTGCCCGTCCGACGAGAGCAGAAACTGTCCTCTCCTCCGTCGGCCATCTGGTCGTAACTATCCCTCCACCGACCAACATCTCTCCGCCTATGCCTTTTTATCTGCAGTGAGGCACATATATATATATATATTATATATGTTTTGTGTATGTGTATAGCGTACACGTCAAGCGTATATAGTTTGCAATTTCGTCCCGTTATACCGCCGCTGTATCCCGTTGGTTGTCGGGGGAGGGTGTTTTGCGCATCACCGGCGGCTCTCGGCGGCAGACGACCAACCGTCGGGTGGACGGGTGAGACGAGGCGCGAATAATAATAATAAATCGCGCGGTCTCCGCTATCCCTCGACGGCCTTTGCCGCCGCCAGCCACTATATTCTCGCTGAACTCGTTTTCTGCGTTGCAAACGACCACGTCCCCACCACCAGTGACTTTCTCGATATAATACACGACGTTATTATTGTTATCGTTGTGTATTATATTATTATCGTCGTTACATCACCACTGCCTACACCACCATCACCGCCGCCACCAACATCTACACACATCCTACGAACCAATTATTAATATTATATATTAATTGCACATCCGCCAATTACCGCGTGTCACATAAATATAATGTTATTATTATCGTTATTATAATTGGATATTGAACTTCAACCCCTCGTACAGTCCGTCCCTTTTAAAACGATATTTCCATTCGCTATTACTGCAGCTACTACACATCAGGGTCTAGTATATATAAATGCTGTGGTGCAGCAGCCGTGCATGCTACAAAATTCAATTAGCAGAAAATGTAATAAAAAAAACCCGTTTGCCCAGTTTGATTATAAAATAATTTAGTTTTTTTTTCTAAAAAGTTTCTTCCGTTATACAATTATTGTTATTCGTTAATATTTACTTTTTATCTTCGGAAAATCAGTATTATAAATAAAAACCATAAATTTGAACTATTTTCCGCTTTTCCTAACCTAACCTAACCTAACCTAACCTGATATAAATATGTGTTATAACTTATAACTGTTTTAAGGGTGGAAAGGCTGAACAATTGAACAAATTTAATAAATCCACATGGGTGTATAGAATAGGATCTATACATAAACCATTTTACTATAACAATTACATTTTTAGGTACCGTTTTAATTTTTTTAACTTAAAAGAGTATTCTTGCTCAATCATATATATTATAGAAATATTTCATTAAATGTAGGTACCTAATATAAATATGATTATATGAATTTAATTTAATGATATTTTAATTTATACTTAATTTTTAATTTTATCAACTCTAAAGTACTCACGTACCTATAACATTTTTTAAATTTTCATTTGTCGTAATGATTTCAAGAGGATTTTTTTTTTTTAATTTTCAAAACTATTTTGAGAACAATCTGTGACAAAAGTGTCAACGCTAAATTATAATACCTATATAATATATATACATATTTACAAACCTGAATACAATAATTAGGAAATATAATAATAATTTGAACAGAGGTACAAAATAAATTGTTTTATCTGTCTATAATCTATATTTTGCGATATGGAATGTAGTAACGATAGGAATCCATTTTATATTTTTAAATTAAATATTTTTTTCTAAAATCTGGTGATGTCTTAGATCTGTGATTTTTAGAAAACAACTAGGTTTCAGATAACGACTTTGAATAGAATGGTTATACTAAATACTTGTGGTTATATTATGTACCTAACATAATATTATAATGTTTTAAATAATTGAAAACATTTTATAATTAATAGGTATATGTGTTTGTATAGTATTTACTCACAATTCCTTTCAACTAATTGTATTTCCTAGTTTTTCGGTGTCTATATATATACATACATCCATCCCTGATTAAAAGTATAGTATGACAGTATTGAATTTGAGAAATTATTATTTAGGAATTGCAAAGACGTGCATCGTTTATCTTAATTTTGGAACGTCGAACTTTTGTTGGAATAAAATCAATTTAAAAGCTATTTATTTATTTTATAAATTATAATTTACAACATGATATTATGATTCTAATCGCAAAAGTATAAAAATTCAATTCCCTAATTTATAAATTGGAGTTAACATTTAATACACTATTTTGATAGTGTGATATTTAAAAACCAGAGTTTTACAAGATTACTTTTTTGTTATTATATAAATAAGTACAAATTTATTTTTATTTAAACCTTCCGAGCGAGGACATTAAGTTGTCTAATATTTATTTAGCAATGATTTTTCGTACCTGCAAATTTTTTTTTAATAGTGCAACTATTGGTTAATTATTAATAGGCATGTGTTTTTGTTTATACTTAATATTTATTTTCTGCAATATATATTATATCATTATAGTTTTTCTAAACTGAAATATTCCTGTATGGTTTTTATAGAAAATCCCAGTCCTATAATTTAATTTCCATTGTTGTCATCTGAGACTGGTAGTATTATATTTGAGTTCTTGAAATTGTTGGTAGTCTTTATTGTGACATTCGTATTAGACAAAAAAATAAGTTTCGTGTACAAGAGTTGGATTAGCTATTGAAGCATCGTAATTGAAAGCTTTAAATTAAGTAGAGACTATAAACATATAACGATTACTTTTTTGTTTACATTTTTTTGTTTTATAAGACCTAAAAGTGTAGTACAAAGTTGACCCATCATATAAAATATAATATATAGGTACATAATAATATGAAAAATCGTTTGAAAATTATTTAACTACGACGCTCAGAGAGATTTAATATACTTAAAAATATATTTATGGAGTGATACTGTCTTATTGTTGCTTTTTATTTTATTTCGTGTTTGTCGTCATTAGACATCAGTAAATCACCCTTTGAAGTTGTAAAAATTATTCTAACTTATACATTAGATCAAAAGTAAAATATACCCTATATTTTGGAAAATATTCAGCTAAAACTATCTTTTGATAAAAATCGATTTTGAAAGTACCTTTTGTTCTTTTTGTGCTATTTATAAATATTTGAAATTTTCAACTTTCAGTTTTTTTAAGTGGTTTTCATCATAACTCTTAAGTTTTTTTTAACTAGAATTATATTTAAAAAAAAGTTTAGTGTTAAGCAAGATCAATTTATTCATGAGCATTTGAAGATATAAGATATCCTTAGAAAATAGAAATAGAGGCTGACACGTTGTCTTAGCTCAGAATTATTGCATGGATTGATTTAATATAACTAATACAGTGACCCAGTCCTTAAAATATCCAATTTTTCGTACTACACGAATAGTCTGAAATCGATTAAATCTAAATAAAAAATCAATGCTCTAAAAACTAGCACAGTAGCACCAATTATACTTCTTCAACCAATAACACATAATATAAATTAAATAACAATATGTAGGAACCTATAAATATATTATTTCATTACTGTGAACAAAATTAGATTATTAATAATATAAAAAGAAATGTGGAGCTATACAATTATACACAATATTATATTATAATAGGGTTTAATTTTAATAACACACTTCAATTTTTGTACTACACACAATTTTAGGGACCTACTCAATAACGAGGTACACTTGAAGTCTTGAAATAGTCGAAACCTAGTATGCAGCATAATGACTTTTATAATTTGTTGCCTTAGGTTTTGATCCCTGAATTTTTCTACATAATTAAAGTTAAATTACTTGCTTGCCGCTTATTTATTATTTTGTTTGATCCAGCGTCCTCGCTAATAACATTTTAGAACTGCAAATCCTGTATATTTTGTGCTTGTGGAAAAAACTTGTCGCTCCCTAATATCTGTTAATTCAAGAATTGACCATTTATTTATTGCTTGGTAAAAATATATACTGGGGTTATTTTCCATCTAAACATATAACCTATCTAATATATATATATATTCCTTTTTATTTCACTTTAACCCAATTATAAAAAAATACACGATATTTGATCATAATAACTGATAATATTTTTACTGAAATACTAAAAATGTTCAGAATGTTTGGTAGTGTCTTATGATTTTATAGTCGATTTAACACTATCATACAACCATATCACCTTATCCGACGGTTAGGTTATAAGTTGTATTACACGATTTTAAGTGTTTATTTTAAACCATGCGGTTATAATATATGTAATTACACATTAATTAATAATGGGTAATAAATAATAACATTATCAATGTACATAAAAATCCTTTAATCACAATTCCTAATAATTTAGGAATTTTCAAAACATGATATATTATGTGTTATAAGTTCATGATGCATTATATAAGATCATAATATTTTTATGAACTGCATAAAATTTAAATCAGAACTGAAAATGTGTGTATGTTAGCATAGATTCTGGATTTCATTACTTCGATTAATTTTCAAAATCTTACACTATTTTTTATTGACTTAGTTTTTAAATTTTCTAACAACCCACTTACTACAATAAAATATTTTTAATAACTTTTCTCAATTATACGTTTTTGAAATACAATGATTTGGTAGAGTACATATATTATTTTTAAATTTTAAATTTAAGAATGTGTTTTATAAAATGTTCAAGTATTTTTATTGTTCCAATAAATCTTCGCACACGCACCTGTGTTTTTATCCGTATCTAAAGTTATTAAAAATATTATAAATATGTTGATTTATTAGAATTATTATAAAAAAAAACGTAGGTAATTAATCAATTTTAATAATTATAATTAAAAGTTATGACATTTTTATTTTAACTAAGGTAATATTTTATTAAAATACATTTCTGTTTTCAAAAAAAACAAAATTTATATTTTTATTAATTTATATGCGTTAAACAATGAAACAAATTATAACTAATGGGCTCTTATACAGAGATTTAATATTCTTAAAAATATTCCAGTTTATATTATTATTATTTCTAAACATATTAAACATTCATAAATATTTAATATTAAAAATGGTTTAAAATTTGATTCCCAACTTGTAATTTATATTATATCTACATTATAATATCGAGACTAGAAATGTCCAAGAAAATTGCTTTTTGCATTATAATTTCATAAGCGTTTAAAGTTTGATATTACCATACTTTATACAGCATATAGCTTCTCAGTATAGAATATTTTTTCCATTGCATTTGAAGTACTTTTTATATCGTATTTTTCACGGTACAAAAGCTATATCGATGACCTGGACTCTAGAAGTTTTTTCTACGTTTCTATACCCGTATGTCGCCGCCCCGATAAAATAAAGGTAATACTGCCCCACGCCCCCGCCGAATATGATTTGTGCGATATGAACGATCGAGTGATCGAGCGGTTTTCAAATTGCAAATAAATAAACTCTACATATTATTATAAATTATATATATATAAAAGTTATACAGTTTGGTTAGGTATATGGGTATTTTGATTTCTATTTACGTGATAAAAGCCATTTATTGTATAGCGAAAAACACGCTCTTTTTGATAGGACGAAAGTCATGAATTTTCCATATAAGTAGTTTTAAAATAATGGTAAAAACGCAATCGCAAATCGCTTCCTATATTTAATAAGGTCATACCTCACGCGACGAACGCACTGCTTATATAATATATAATGGGCTTAGATGACTTACTTACACTAAACATTTTATACTGTGTATTATAATATCTAGTATTAAATTATATTCAAACCACTAGAATGCAATATATATTGTTGTAAATTGTAATAACTGAAAACAAAACCTTGACATTTTTGGGGTGGTTGATGGATTCAGTATCAATTCTGCGTACAAATACCCACGACTGTCGACCTGGCGTTCTTAAACGTCGCAGTTAATATATAAGTATATACTTGCGCGCCATTTCATCTACTGCCACTGTGGCCTTTTGTGTTTACCGACTACACACGCTGCTCAATGTACAAGGTGGCTGGTAGGCCATTGTTTTTTCACATTTTCTAAGTCAACTAGATATAGACAAACATTGTGCCCCTCATACATACAGCTTAGTTTTTACACGGATGCAATGGCAAGCACTCTTAATATATTATACTGAATATTATATTTTGTGTATATAAATTATGTATAATTTTATTGTGTTGGTGCGATATTATAATTTATAACACATATTATACTGCTCGTTTTAAAATGTTGAGCATGTCATTTTAGCTTGTACTGTAGGGCATGGCATCAAATCTTTCGAAAACTTTGCAAACTATAATGTGTATTATATAAATGATTTGCAAACGGTGTGTATTGGTAAAGATGAGAACGAATATGCATTTTTATTCCCTCTTACAGAGTATAATGATAAATCTTGAAATTATAGGTTAACAATTATATACTATACTAACACACAAACTAACAAACAATCACATAACAGCGATAGACATTTTTGATTTTCTTTTTTTCTTAACTGTAACGATATTATTTTATTCCCCTGCCAACCATGCGTATACAACGTTTTCATCGGTACACATCATAATAATATGTGCGTGGGTGTATTTTTCTACAGAAATTGTTGTTGGTGCGCTGATAATAATTTATTATTTTTTATAGTATTATGTACATCATAAAACTTTAAACTTACGTAGAGTTGGATCTTATGCCATCTTATATTAAAAATATTATGATTTTAATAATTAATTTTCTGGGGAGAAAGTGAAATCATCTAGTTTGTGCATTAGCATTCGAGAGAGCAAATTTGAAATTCTTAGTCATTACCAACACCGTCGGTAAAAACAAAATAAAAAAAAACAAGATTATGTATATGAAATTTTTTCATATAATGTTTTGATTAGCTATTTCTGTAAGTACATACTATTTTTAAAAATTATTTTTACTTCTTTTGAGCTATTTATAAATATTTTTAATTTTCAATTGTTTTTAGTTTTTTTCTATTAATATCAATTAAAAAATGTTCACCTAGTGCACTAGACAAAAAGATAGACATTTTAATAAAATATTTGAAGTTTAAATTTTGACAAAATTCATCAAAATCACAAAAATTTGCAAATTACTTTGTAGTTAAAAATTATAAAATGTTTAATTTTCATAGCTTAGGATTAAAAATGTAAAATAGTTTCTCATTAGTTATATTCCCAATGTATCCAAAAAATATGTAGATATTTTAATTTTAAACAAAGAATAACAGTTTTAGTTATTACGTTGTAATTTAAAAAATATTTAAAGTATATTATTATATTTTATACACACAATGGTATTTTCAAATGCAATGTTTTCGGCCAAAATTAAATAACCTGCGTCGTATTAATAAGATAGGTATTCTGAATTGATATAGTAAAATAAAATACCTTAATAGTAATAGATGCTGATAGTCTTTGCTCTAAATCGTTTTCCGTATGGAATATTTTATCATTGAATTCAAATTTAATTCATACACAGTATAGCCCAGTGACTTACTCAATGATGAGTTACACTCTAGAGCTACTGCAGAAATGACTGTGAGGTTACCTGATTCCCCCTTTTTAAAAAATGTAATGTCCCCGCCTCCGAGACAATATTTGGATAACGTTTAAAGAAAAATATTTTTCAAAATGAATTATCCTTAAACAATAAGTATCTTAATCGATTAATTAATAATAGAAAATTAATATTATTTAGTAACTTAACGATATCTAGATTCTATAGGTATTGTACGAAGAATTAAAAATCAGTACTTGTTTATGTATTGCGTGGACTGTGGTGATTGTTATTTCGTATCCTAGTCCGACCCGTTAGCTATTTATCTATATGATTTAATATTATTTTCAATTACATCACGTTCTCAAATGTTTAACTTTTTATAAAAAGATAGATTTCACGAAGAAGCTTTGGGTATTATTATTAATTATACATAGTAGTAAAGGTACTATGTATACCTAATAATTGTTATTATAAAAGTGCCAACAATTATTTTTTTAAATTATTAGACTGTTAAAAGAATAGAGTAAAATTAAAAGTATTAATAAAATACTAAACATTTATTACTTTCATGGCAAAACTGTAGTGCATATAGAAATAATAAATGACTAATTACACTTGAAACTGACACTGTTGAAAAAAAAAATGATTAATTTATATCGTTTTTTTTTTTTTGTTGGGACGGCAGTCATCAGTTACAATTGTCTAGACATTAGTTATCGTGTATGCCAGGGTATATTATATTCATATTGTGATAAATATATATGTATATAAAAATTATTTATGACCAGAGTAAGTACTAATAAGTAGGTTTTTATTATTTATTTTATAATTTAATCCTTAGTTTATATACATCATATTGAATCAGAATTAAATCATATATATTATTGGTAATTGGATGTTACTCAGTAATATAATATTACTAAGTACTAAAGGTTCCTTAAATACGTATACTAAATACTAACATACAATTTGGTGATACTATCTATATATTTTATAATGAGTCATATATTAATACTTAGATTTACTATTATTGGTTTATCCCACTGTTTAGTACTTAAATTTTCCTGGTGTATTTAGTGAAGCACAGGGCATACTTTAAAAATGAGTTTTTACAGAGGATGGATACGTACGAGCTTGCTGTATAAAATATGCAACCTATTAATGAATACCTAGTATTTATTATTTAATATGCTAAGTTTTGTGTTTAAGACAAACAATTAAAAATAACTGATAATATTATACGTTTTATATCTAAGCCCCTGTGCTCAATGAAATATTAAAAAGACATATAAGGTTGCGTACGGTCTTAGTTAAATAATATAAGAGTATTTATGAGGATGTCAGCGCACTATTTGTTTTCTCTCTGGCCCATGCGCAGCATAGTCAAAACGCATTAACACAGAATCATTTTTTCTATGTTTTTAAGTAATCTTAGAGTAAAATTGCCTATTACAAAAAAGATAGAGAATAATATATTTATGGGAATGACATATCGATTTTTTATTTTATTGTTATTTGACTTTA
>NC_042493.1:82726592-82767755 GCF_005508785.2 Acyrthosiphon pisum
CTCTAAGATTAACTTAAAAACATAAGAAAAAATGATTCTGCGTAAATGCGTTTTGTCTATGTTGCACGTGGGCGAGAGAGATAAAACAAATAGTACGCTGACATCCTCATAAATACTCTTCTTAAGGTAAAAGTGATGTGAGTGACAAGAGTTCGGTAAAATATACCGTACTTCATGTTATATTTTGCAGGAATATTACATTTTAATATTATATTCGTAAAATACGCGAGTCGTGGGAACCGGGCTTCAAAAACAAAATGTAGTCACGGACATGTATAAAAGTTATAAAATATGTATCGTGAAGCAGCGAGTCCTATACTGTGTCTACTTCTAGGGACTGGGGTCCCTCTGGGCCATCGCCAGTCAAGAATAAAGATCGTATTATAATGTTATAGGTTATGTAGTCCGATGACCCTGTTATACATAAATATTTATATATCGGTGAGAGTGTGCGGAAAAACGACGGCCACCGCCGCTGCAATACTCTTCTCGTCGCTCGGTGGCGATGAAACAATACGACGGCTATTCGCCTTAAGCCTTCCCGACGCCGTTGTCGTGCAACTATCCACCTATATAGTATCCGTACAGCGGCATACGCGGGCCCGGGCCACCGACGCTACGCATCGCCGTCGCGATCACGCCCGCCTCGCCGCTCCATTCGCCACCGCCAGCCAGCTAGTCGGTCCGCGTCGGCGGTCGTTTACTGCCGCCGCCACCGTGCAATCGATACCACCGCCGGTGGTGTCGTCGTCGACGCCGCCGTCGCTTTATGGGATGGGCCCTCGTGCGCGCGCGTAACACCGTCGTGAACCGTCCTAACCACCCACGCTGTGTGTGTGTGTGTGTGTGTGCGTGTGTGTGTGTGGTAGGTGGGGGAGTCGACGACGACGACGACGGAGATGTGTATAAGCTCTGCGGCGTTAACGATGCGCCGCCACGGCCACGGTCGATTTTCGCGCACGGAATGGATCGCTGCCGCTTTTCCCCTTTTATCATGCCGCCGTCCCTTCTTCACGACACCCCTCCCACTCATCCCCCCTTGGAACGCGGGCTGTACGCGTACGTCGAAGACGCGTGTGGTTATAAATACCCGCCACCTCCGTCACGCCTTATCCGTATCACAGAATTCTTCACTAAACTACAACCCACACACATAGTATACATATTATAGACATAAAGAGAGGAACCGGGAATGTTATATACATAATAATAATAATATATTATAGTAAATACGCGTACACAAATAGTTGACGTTCGTGCGCCATTATTTCTGGTGGTTACCGAAAAAAAACCGTAGTCCGTAGCTGTTACTTTGTATTATTCCAATATCATACAAATAATATGACATTCGATTAATTTATTTATAATTTGTGTACCTATACATTTATATTGTACTCGCCTACGTTTGTATTTGCCGATGGATACATTTATCATAATTACCGCATGAATTCGTCGGTGATGAATTGTAGACATATTATATAGTCACTAGTACGCCGAATACGCTATAAACGTGCAAATACGCTTATTATTTACACGTATTGCGTATTCGGTATAACTGACTATTGAACATAGTAATACGAATCTCTGAAGTATATACAAATATAGCTAGCACGCGGTAACTGTGTGTAAACTTTGGCTCGCGTGCGCGTCTACCGGTGATGGGAGTTAATAATAACGTAATAATATTATAATCATAGTAACATAATACGCGATGACAGCATCGTTTGTTTCACGTGCCATTGTACCGATTTGAAAACTATTAACTATTAAAGTACGTCTATAAATATAAAATAATCATTGTGATCAGTGATTACCCATCGGACAATAATTGTTTTGTATTAATAATAATAATATAATATTAAAATCTATAAACTTATCAAGCGATTAATAATATTCGTAAACATTAAATAAATCTACCCATTGAAAAAATGTTACACGCCCTCTCGCGTATACTAAACGGTGTTATATATTACGAAATAGATGTATAGGTGTGTACACGACTCTTTATTGTTATTTATGACATTACACAAAACATATTATAATTAAAGGGACACACGCGACATTATAAATGCACAGTCGAACCTCGTCGATGCGCATTTTCGGGAGCCCGGGGTCGCGTTCGTATATTGTAAGTGCTTACCTCTATAAATAAAATATGTTATTACAGAGATACCGGAACACGACGTATTGTAGTGCGCCACACATACGTGTCCACCATGGTACCTCCTCGTCGTTTACGCGATACCTATATATTATAATATTATTATTTTGATACAACGTTAAAATAGTTTACACGGTTATACAGACATAAATTACAACAATATCCGGATCATATATTATATTATTATATTATTGGTATATAGTTGATGGTGGGTGCCTGTGATGTGTCGCCCGGCCCGCCGCTCCATACTTCTTTACATTCCATACGTCGTAAAATTCGGCCAAATGGCTCGCGCACACTATGCGAACATACAAGAAGTACGGAACTCTGGTGCCGGGTGTTCCACGTCGCGATGGTGCCGCGTGCTGGTCCGTCGAGTGATGAAT
Source organism: Acyrthosiphon pisum (assembly GCF_005508785.2). Classification (NCBI taxonomy): domain Eukaryota; kingdom Metazoa; phylum Arthropoda; class Insecta; order Hemiptera; family Aphididae; genus Acyrthosiphon; species Acyrthosiphon pisum. Next base: position 82,729,140 of record NC_042493.1, read on the forward strand.
CGCAACCTTCGTGTCGTGATTATATGTACCGCAGCACTCACTATGTTATAATAATAATAATAATAATATACTCTGCGGTCGGTACACGTCCGTTGCCGCGGTTCGATAGCCGTTCGCGGAGGCGGCGTCTATGTCTTACTCGACACTTACGCGCGTTCCGAGTACACGGTACGGTGCCAGCGGTCGCGGATCGTCGCTAAAAATAATGCAGCAGCTCGCTGTCGCTATTATTAGACCGACGAGACCGATCGCATCCCCGCCGCCCTCTTATACACTATCGGCGCCGCCGCCAACGCGTAGCTAGCCAAATCCGTGCAATCGCCCATTATCTATTTATAACGTATCCAGTGGCGGCGATGCGTGCACACGTATGTTTTAATTACATTGATACAGTTCTATCTATATATTGAAAATTGTAATGCCCATATAACGGCGTATATATTATATAATATTATGTACATTATGTATTACATTATTGTAATGTAACGGCGATAATATCGCGCTTGATTCGAGTGTAAACCGGGAAACGTATTAATTATCCTTATACAGGTATTATGTAGGTACCGAAATTGACTACGATAATATTATAATCGTCGGGGGTGCCGTAAATTTAGGCCGCCGCCGCCGCTATAGTCACCGGGCTAAACTCCTCGTGCGTATGTGTGTGTGTGTGTGTGTGTGTGTGTGTGGTGGTGTATTGTGAGTTGTGTGTGCTCCGTGTACCGAATAATCGAATCGACCACGCGCCGTCGTGTACCGTTTGTGTGACGACGACGACGCGTATAATCACGATTCGAAATTGCGATATATTGTGTGCATGTGTACTTTCATATGTATATACATTATGTGTGTGTGTGTGTGTGTGTGTGCGTGTGTGTGCGTGTGATGACGATAGTACTATATATGATTCCGGTGAGACTATATACTGCGGCGCGCCGCCTACAGCGTCCGACTGACTTCGTAATAATCGATTACATTGTGTTCTATTAAACAATAATTTGGCTGCGTTACTGAGTGTCGGCGTTCCTATTATATTATTATATTATATTATTATGATATATAAAAATCGAAATTAAAAAAAAATTCTAATAACTAATCCGGGAATAACGATTTGAAATCAAAATAGTAAACTAAAGTTACACTCTTTATAATACACAGCGTTAGTATTCTGACCGAAGAGATGATAGGTATTACTTATTGTGGTCGTCGTCGTAGCTGCTCTTGTCATTGCATCCGTCATTGCTGTTGTCGTCCGCTGCCCGTATTGGTTGGTCCCTCCGGCGTCCAGTCACCATCTTTACCGTGGCCGAAGTTGTTCTGATGGTCATCGTTTTGATCCTCCGGTCGCTGCTGATGGTCATCGTTTTGATCCTCCGGTCGCTGCTGATGTTCGACTGACGCCAAAAGCCGGCCGGCTGTGGCACTTATACGAGCGGTCCGTCCGACTATTGGCACACGCACCAGGTTCTCGGATCTGCTGCTGCTGCATGCCTACCCATACGACCGTCGTCCCTCATCTTCTACCCCACTCTGTGTAAAGATCGGACCTCCACCGTTGCCGCTTCTACCGCGATATACGTTAACTGTGTCTCGCTCTCTTTTTCTCTCTCTCTCTCTATCTTTATACATATATATATATATATATTGTATACACTCCTCGAATGCGTGCGGCAAGAATGCGACGTCTCCTCGCCGCCGTGTGTGTGTTTATAATAAGCGCTGTACACACATGGCACACGTGTGTGTCGCACCGGTGGTGGCTTGTTCTCCCGCTGCAGCCACCGGTCCCGTTCTATAATAAAAACTCCTGTGCCGGTGCCCCTTCCCCACCCGTGATCCCTAATCCATCGGCCGCGAACGGGGGGGCCCACCGCGTTGGTCGTTCTCGAGCACCGGCGGCGGCGGTTGCTGCAGCTGCGGAACGTCGTCGTTCGTTCGAGCACCGCGCCGTATATCCCTCCCGCACCGTCTCGTATCCCTCCCGCCGACGTCTCTTCGTCCTTCTTCTCTTCCGCCGCTCGCCATTTACGGTCATCTCTCCGAAGCTGCTCAAGAAGAGTCTGAGTATATATATATATATGAACGGGCAAGACGACTGTATAATAATACGTAACCAGATTGCGTACCGAGTTTCTAAAAATAACCGCCGCCGCTGCACCAGACTCCCGCACATAAGTCGAATAGCCGTAGCCGCTGTACTTGTGCGTTACTATACATTATTATCGCCCTTGTACCGTGAATGTATATTAAAAACGCGCGTAGAGGCATCGCCGAACGAGGTGTGACGATTGGCAAAGGGTGATAGGTGCCATCTCGGTTGGGGGGGAAAGTGTGTGTGTGGCTGCGCGTACCAGCAACTGTGAAATACAACACCGCCGCCGGGTCTCGCGCACACTGCCTCACATCATCTTTTCGTCATTACTACGTGTGCAGCATCGTTACTGTTAGCTGCACTAGACGGGGTTTCGAAAATGTGCGTTTTTTACCATATATATATGAATACGAAATCGACAAAACTGAAAGTTCAAAACATTTTACGGCCACGATGACAGTCGGACCGAAACGAATATTATTGTCAACCCGCCAAAGTTTCGTAAAGCAATACGCACCAAACGCAATACATATACTTACTCGCACACACACGTACTCTCGCTCACTCACTTGCACACAAACGATGGCGATTCTCCGATTCCTTCGAATAGTTGTTGGCTTGTCGCTATTATATCGCGGGGACGATAAATTTTTTTTTTTTAAACCGTCGGATACCATTATTAGGCAGTAGATTTATGTGCTTTTAAGATATATAAATATAATATGTTCCATGCATCTATGCATTTAAAAAGTCACAATGAATAAACGCACTAAAATATATGACAGTCATCAATATTAATAAAATAACTTAGTAAAGAACAACTTAACACAAATAATATATTAATTTTATGATATTTTATTCACGAGATCGAAATAATGAAATTACACATAATATTACGAATAATTATTAATTCATTAATATATTTTCTAGTGTAGGTATTTAATTAATTAGGTACACAAATTGTTCATAGGTTAGTGTAAACAATTACTATGGAAAGAAATGTAATAAATGGATCTACATATTATTATTATTTTGTTAGGGCGTATGAACGTTATTGCGCTGAATATCAAAAGCAATCGGAGCTCAAAAATATAGAATATTATGAAAATGTATTTAAGTTTATTAAAATATTTTGTTTGAAAAGCTATAGGTAGTTGAATTTCACTATTTATTGTTTGTGCAACATTATATATTTATCCAACGACTTCTAATAAAACAAATAAAAATGCATTTGCATTTATATAAATCCAATTTCAATTTATCGTTTACTAATAACACCATTGCCAATGTATCGTGTGTAATTAAAAATATTTCGGTTACAACGATATCGGCTCTCGTATTGATATGTACTATATCGGTAATCCAATACAGCTGGGGAGTACACCAGGATTACCGAAATATAAAAAAGCAATTTATTACCATTTAGTTCAATATAATATTAACAAGATTATTTAAAAAAAATATATTATCTAAGTTGTAAGTATAATCGATAATTTTATTCTTTTTGTACGGTCATTTGTTTTTTTTTGTTAAATAAGAAGCAATGTTTTTCGGCCTCACACAATTTTTAAATGTTATAAAATATTGATTTTTACGTTTAATTTATAACCGCGTTACTGTATAGTAGTAATAACGGTCACGGCGCATTAATAAAATAAAACTAGCCACACGATATTGCTATTTATTTGTATTACACTGTACAAATATAGGTATTGTACGTATTATGTCGGAGTGGTTTTTGATTATAGAAATGATTTTTTTAACGGTCGCGTCCACAAAATTGGATCTAAAATAAATATAAAAATAAAGTACACACTATTTAAACCTGATTGGACTCAAGCATTTTAAAATAAGTACGTCTTCTTAGGGATTATTTTTATAAAGTATCTACTTACTATATTTTATTATTATAGTTACCTATTAACATAATATTATTAATATTATCGTATTTATGTGAACGTCTAATTTATTTTTTGATTTATTAGCCAATGTCTAACTTGATTATTCGTTGTTCTAAGATACGACATTTCGACTACCTATAGGTTATGGATTAACAAACTAGAAACTGTCGCATATTTTATAATTCAGTATTTCTATGATTGTGATTATTGTTTCAACAATTAAATATTTATACCTATACGTACCTATTATTAATTATTTTATCATATTTTTACGATGGCTGTTTACAGTAATAACTGTAATATGTAATAAATAATAATAATCAGTAAATAAAACAGTTCTACAGGAACATGAATTATTATATTTTTATCTAGAAAAATCCTGACCTCGAATTACCTACCTACATAAACTCTCAAAATTATGAATATTATACATCATACATTATATACATTATGATTTTCCAAATTATTACATTCGTTTATTTTATTTAACAATGCTAACACAATTACACTATTGTGTATAATGACTTAAGACTGTAAGAAAATTTTAATTTTTAATTTTCTGGGTACCTATTTGTTTTACTACTATATGCCATTAATATAGAATATATTTATTTATTTTTTAATAGTCTAAAAATGAATTTCATATAATATATCCACTGTTAAAAAATTGCTGCTCCTATTTATTTTTATACTTAATAGTTTATAATCGTATTTTGTAATTGTATATAATATGTAAGAGAAAAACTCACTTTACCTAGCTATTATATTATCTAACTTTTACAACAGATGTGAAGAACAATAATCTTTGTACTCTTTTTGAAATTGGAACTGGAAAGACTTTTATGGGGAATGATGTTTCTCACTTTTGAAAATAGCATCTTGCAGACCAATGATACTAATAGTTTTCCTTCGTGTCCTGCAGCTGTTGACGATATATACATAACGCGCAGCCGCTGGTACCTAAATCACCGGTGTGGTATTTATTGAAAAGGTTGTATTATAAAAAATATTGAAGTATGAACATAACTTAAAAGTATTAAAAATAAGCTGCTCATGCATTATTGCTGGCATAAATGACGTAATCGAATAATATTACTAGAATAAAATATATCAACCACGTTTGGAAAAATAAATACCGATTTCGATAAAAATCTCTTTAAACGCTGAAACAGCTGAATAGTATCCGCATTCTATGTGCCGATACTCGACATTAATTGTATAAAATAACGTAAAAGTTACGAGTAAATCAAACAAAACATGAAGTGTTTTAATTGTGTTAAAAACACCGTAAAATCGTTTTTAAGAATACTTCAAACGTATTATTTATACATAAAAAAAACTTAAAAAATTCTAACGAGCGTACACTCCATAAAGTATTTGTATTTGAACTTGTTTAACGCCATAACTCCGCGTTGCACGCACCACACGTGTATAGCACATTACGATAGCTGTATAAAATTGCTGCCGCCTTCGCGTGTTTATTATATTTTAATCGTCGTACGCTTAAATGAGTGATGTTGTTGGCTGTATATCGAATGGTGTACAATAATAATATATTATGTAGTCGGGTTCCTGTAAAAAATATTTTTATCATGCCGCGGTGATATATTATATTTTATATTGAACACTCCTGCATGTGCGTGCGCAATGAGGAGCTGGAAAGAAAGCAATTTCCCTGGGCACCAACATTTTAGTGGCGTGGTTAATTATAAAGACAACAAAATTGAACTCTGTATTTCGTGTTATGATAAGGATAGACCTTTCAGCCTGTGGTGTGGAACTTTTGAACCTCTTTCTCGTGATATATTGTTCGTGAAATAAATCAAAGTATATTCGTGACGATTTACCATGAGGTATATGCGTATTGGCTTTGGATTTTCGATTTGAGTACATAATATTATATTTGCTATTGGCAACACGTCAGTAGAGTTTATCGGGACTATTCGTCAAAAGTTGTTATCCCGAAAAAAAACTCTAATTCGGCTGGCGGTTGTGTAAAATCGATTCGCTAATATGGTAAGTTATTCGACGGAACAAACCACCATCACTGCAAGTTACCCACCTTTCCTATACCGCGGCTGTATATCCAACAATCCGCGGTCACCTCATCCCGGCTGCGGTTTCGGTCCAGCCAAATCCTTTTCGACCGTTATAATCTCCTCTGTATATGGCAGGTTAGCCCACAAACTATAAACTAGACTTGATGATATTTTATACTGCAGTAGTGACCTCGCCGCGTCACTGCCGCTGTATTGTATTATATGATGTGATGTTCGTTTCTTTTATAAACTCAATATTTATATGTGTAAAACCACTTCGAACTTAATTTTTAATTCGATTATTAGAATATTTATAAAGTAATACATACGTAAGTAATAGGTATATACAATGTATACAATAATTGCAAATAATATTATTAAAATCCCGACTTCCAAACTTGCTAATCTTACTAAGCAGGTTTTTACTTTCTATACATATTTTTTTGAAATTACTTTAAGTAAAATTACTTTATTTACCTATATTAATATTACATTACCTATAATTATAGAGTATTCATTTTTTATAAATATTAGCTTATAATTAATGATATTAGGTATGTTATGTTGGGTTTTTTTTATAAAATATCTCATCATTTTTAATAATAATAAATAAATAATTTTATATATTTTATATAATTTAAAAAAAAAACCGAGGAAGCTCTCTGCTATATAATAGGTTTACCTCATCATTGATTAAGGTACTACTCTAATGGATGAGTTAAATTTGAATTAAATGATAAATTATTGTATAATAATATGTAAAACGAATTTGAGCGAGATGGTGTGTTTGAGACGGCCTCTATTTCTAAGGGTATCTTATGATTTATTTATATTACTTTTAATAATTTATTTTTCTTTATTATTGATATAGTACGTTGAACTAATTTATGCCAAAAAAACATCGCATATATTATTATAGTAGATATTTAATAAATATTATAATATTATATGGTTTTTAATTTAAAAGTCAATACCGTAGGAATATCGCCGTAGAACGGTGAAAATAGGTCCGTATGGTTTGCAAGGTTCATTAGCTGAAAGTTAGTCTAAATCCAGGGTGCGGCAGAGCCAACTGACGAGTTTTGAAGGGCTGCAATATTCGCGCACACGAGTAAACCTCAAAAACTGCCCAGACCATGATTACGACTAATAACGGCGTAACCGTGGAATTAAAAATAGACCACTGTCCACTAATAAAGGCATGAGCTTATCTTATCTCAGACTAATAACCCTATTTAACTCGTCAGTTGGCTCTTCCGCGCCCTGAAATCGTCTACAAGAATGTATCAACAACCTACGAGGATTTACCCATTGCAATATCTCCTGAAATAATAAATATTATTATTTTTTATTAGGCTTACAGAAACAAGGACTATTTTATTTTTTAATTTGATTAAATTTCTCGGTAACATTTTAAAAAAAAAATTGAAAATAGCCATTTTATAGATTTTATTTTTTTGAAAGTTTTGACTTTTCATAATTTTATTTTCATTAATCTCATGATTTTTAATAATTTTTTTTTAATTTACATAGGTAAAACGCCAAAAACTGGTTGTTGTCCGTGCTCCAGTCCCCCTCTACGGCTAATGGGTATATCTTCACGGGACTCACTGTGTATATAAGGTTACAATATAAAATAAATAAAAATGCTAATATTAAACATAATATTAAGTTACCATAAAAACGAATTATCAGGACAACCGGGCGAAAATAAGAGTTTCTGTTTAATAATATGTGGAATAGAAATTCTTTAAAACTTAATGCCAAAATTTGCACAAATTGAGGGGGGCTTGGGGGGCTTAGCCCCCAACCTTAGCCATAGCCCCCAAAAAACATAAGACATACAATTTTAAAATGCTATATTGCAATGGTCTGCTTGCCTTTAATATATTCAGCCCCCCGAAGTCAAAACTTGAAATAGTGACTATGAATGCCAGCTAAAATGTTCATATCAATGATGAAAAATAAGCTTAAAAAATTTTAAATCATCGTCAGGCCGACTGACAATCTATAAAACCACCCTTACCATTATCGTTAAATTCGTCCACCACTCTGTTTTAGGCTTAATTATAATTCCGGGTCAATTTACTTCATTTTATTTTTGATCAACGTTTACTATTTTATTTTTTATGGATTCTGAAACTGCGTACAAGTTTTCCTACAACATTTGCTGTTTTCCACGTGTTTCTAAGTGACTAAGTGTCGTATTTACTTTTAGGAAAAGAGGTTAGGTATTTTCACTTCTTATGTTAAAGGCTTTTAACTATTTGTTAACATGAACGTTTTATAACTTTAAAAATAATGTGTGTATGGTTAAATTTTAAATTGGGCTCTTATTAAGAAAATTTTGATTTTAGATTAATAGTTTTTGGTCTTTGACTTGAAAAAATAAGGCCAAATATAGCATTAAAAATAGGTTTTGCAATACTAAAAACAATATAAGTTATGCTGCGAATAAACGTATTGAAAGGGTTAGAAATTTGAAATGTTTCTGTGAATAGACATGTAATTACACTTGTTCGTACAAAAAATTCCCGATTTAATCTAATGGAATCCGGTTGAAAAATAAAATCGAGTGTTCCTTAAATCAGTGCACCAAACGGACATGTAAAACAAAATCAAAGGACATAGAAATAATTTATTGTAGAACTTTTGACTTTTACGAACAAAATCGTTTTCTACCCTACTTTTATTTAATAATATAACAATGTCATGTCGGGGGTGTAATAAATCCCATTGGGTCGCCGGATTGCCCGGATTTGACGCTAATAATACATTTTAATTGTACGAAATTGCCGACTGGTATTCCAAGTCGTACGCGACGAATGCAGCTGCAGCCAATATATATATTGTCGTGCAATATAATTAATTCCTATGTACTATTCCCGCATATTTATTTTATTTTTTCCAAAATAACAATGGTACCTACCAAGTATATATTTTATTACCTTTATCTGGGCTACCCGCAACGCATATACTGACACGTATAATATAATATTATTCTAACGTTATTATTACAATGTTATGGACGAGCGTTTTCCGTTTCTTTTTGAGAACAGGATCCTTGCAGGTCGGTAGTATGATGACGATGAGGCGGTAACTCGACACCGCCGCCAAATCCGTCACGCACGGTCGTTACCCCCGCCTCTTCCGCCGGCTTATTTTTGTATTAAGTCCCGTGCGCTCGGCGATATATATATATACAACAAACGTACATATACATGATACACTGGCTGTATTGCAGGAGATGTGTCTTCCTCCGTCCGGGACGTTATCTTGTACACACACGTGAAGTAAAAACGTATAGGTACACGGTGGGGCTGAGTTAGTTCTGCTAGAAAATAATGCTTGGATTCTAACTTACTAAAACATTAAAATCCAACCGCACCAAATAACGCGTGACCCACGAAACGGGGCGTATATCGAATTTACCGACTTTGTATCGGGTCCGCCAGCTATTGATTCCGCTGAGCTTAAAATGTATAAAAAATGGTAAAAACTAGCCATACCTACGTATTAGGTATATTATTTTTTTTTAAATTAATTTACTTCAATAATATTATTACTATTAGTATTTCATTATTATTTATATTATAGTATTATACACATTAATAAGTGTTTAACATTATGACTTTCACTTGATCGTCGAAATAAAAAATGAAAACATGACTTACTTATGTTAAAATGTTTTCATTATTACTCTAAAGTTTAAAAATTGCGGCTGCCTTTCTACCATTTATATAAATTCAAAGATCAGCGAATCGACTAATGAACCGTAGCCGCCGAAATAAATAACCTCTAGAATCGATACATACTTTTTTTGAAAACAGGATGTTTTGGCGGAATCAATAAATTCATACGAAACGCGCTAATTAATATATTATTAACATTGTTTTTCTCAGTAATATCGGTATAGAACACATTCGAATGTATTTCAAATAGTGCGTTACCATTTAATATATTATGGATCAGTTGTGGCGAATATATTTTTGGGTCGCGTATATCATTATGCCCAGGGGCGGATTGGCCTATCGGGAAATCGGGAAACTTCCCGATGGGCCAGTTCTTGTGAGCTCATGATAACATTGATAACCTTATCATTATTTGTATGTATTTTGATTTTGAACTTTTTTACACAAACAAGTCAGTTACAGTACTTCCAGACGTGTGTTTAGTGTAAAAATTCAATTGAACTGTGCAATTCAAATTATGTGTGAAAAACGAAAGAATGGTGGCGCTGAAAAGGTACGAGAAAAAAAGTAAAAAATGCTAATGAGATCTATTTACGTGGAACCTTGTTTTAGATTTTCAATCCTATAAATTTTTAACTACAAAATAATTATTTAATTTTTAATTTGATACATTTTGTCATAATTTGAACTTTAAATGTCTGTAAAATGTGCGTCTATGTATGTTTAATATTTTTCAATTGCTATTGTAAAAATATATCAGGAGCCTTGTTTTAAATTTTCACGGTTTTTGGCCAAACAAATAAAATTGTATTTTTATTTGTAGAAAAAAAACTAAAAAATTTAAATTTGAAATGTTTCGTAGAAAGATCAAAGATTTTTTATGAAAGATCAAATTATTTTTAAAATTGAATGGTGTATACAAAATGCTAATATAAACATTCAGTAAAATTTTCAAGTATCTACAGTCATTTGTTTTTTAATTACAACAAAATAAGAAAATCGTTACATGAGAAATCGAGTGAATATCAAATGTAAAAATATGAATTTCAAACGCTCATAAAAATTTAATTTGACTTGCTTAAAGACATTTTTTTTTTGAAAAAGGTTGACAAACTTATGAGTAATCTTGTCTTACATTTTAAAATCTTAGATTTAAAAAGAAAATTTTTCATGAATTTTTAACTCAAAATAGTTTGCAAATTTTAAAAAAATATACTAATAATTTTCACAAGCATTTAAAGTTCAAATTTTGACAAAAGGCATAAAAATCACAAAAATATGTAAATTACTTTGAATTAAAAATTCATTAAAAATTTCTTTTTAAATCTAAGGTTTGAAAATGTATTACCCGATTCCTCGTAAGTTATACCTTATCAAAAAAAAAGTGTCCACTGGAAAGTCAATTAAATTTTTATGAGCATTTGAAGTTCGAATTTTTACAACATTGCATATTCACTCAATTTCTTATATAGCGATATTCTTATTTTGTTGTAATTCAAAAACGAATAACTATATATACTTGACATGTACACTATATGCTTATTTTATCAATTCCCTTAATTGATAAATTTTCAAAATATTTTGATTAGTCTTGAGCTGTTGGACTTTTTTAATTTTTTTTTTTATAAATGTCAAAAATATTTTATTTGTTGGGTCAAAAAGCTTGAAAATGTAATACAAGGCTCCTAATATATTGTTACTATAGCAGTTGAAAAATATTAAAAATTCATACGCACAATTTTATTTTTATAATCCTTTAAAGTTTGATCTTTAACAAAATGTATCAATTTTTAAATTTTTAAAATGTTCAACTTTTATAGCTAAGATTGAAAATGTACAACAAGGTTCCACGTTAGTAAGTTATTCTACAACCAAAAAATAAGTTTTTTTTTATATAGTTACGAAACTACTATTAGACATATAAATAAATAACCAAACATAAGGATTTTAGTTATTTTGTTGTAATTACCAGCCAGCGTATTAGTTAATAAATAAGTAATAACAATATAAAATATCCACATTGATAAACCGTCTCCGCTCATAATCGTTTTTTGTATACAATAATATATCATTGAATTCAAATTTAATACCATCCATTATACAGTGACCTACTTGTAACCTTCTGTACAGCAGAGCGACATCCACTTACCTGCTTTTTTAATATCGAGTATGTGTTTTCTTAGTTTTAATGAAACACAAGGAGCACTATAGCACTATAGCTTTCGCCCATCTTTGTTTTGATTTAATCTCATTCATCGTGGAAAACAAACTTTCACGACACTGTTTGTTTTCATGAAATTTGGGAATAGGGAATTTTATATTTCAAAATATGTTTGTAGGTGAGTTTTAAACTTTCAATATTTTATAATTATATTGTAACTATATCAATTATTATTTATAAATAATAAATAATTTTTTTTACTATTATTTTTCATTAAAAGTAAGATTTAACAATGAAGTAAAAATATTTTTGTTTTTCGTTAAAATATCGTTGCACTCCTATATATAGAGTCAATTCGTAGTTATTCATAGATATTCTAGTATAGGATAGGTATTGATAGTGATTAATATTGACTTATTTTTTAGAAGAGGCAGTAGAGGTGATTCTTTTTAATTTAATGTAGAATTACGAAAACGTTGGAATTGAAAAGAGTTTTTTACTGCCGAAATTGAATTAGAATTTTCCATATCACGATTTATGAAGTGTATAGTAATTTTTTATGTATCTAGTATACATATTATTACATATAAATATAGTTAGACTATTCATTTTAAAATATTGTATACATTATTTTTTATCCATCGCCCCACAGGTAATTTTTGGACCGTTCGAATTCATCACCTTTAAGTTCGTATACTGCTTCGGTTAATATTAAATAATTTTTTATGTATAGGACGAATTCGGCAGGCTGTGGTGCTACGCGTGTAGAAAGTAAATATTAATCAGTAGGTATGTTCACGCGCATAGTCTCTGTCTCGATCCGTTGGCGGGAGAGGGTCTCTGTTCAAAAGCTCGAAACATCAAACGAATAACCATATATTATGTAATATAATATTGTATAAAAGCCAATTATAATATGCATAATATAATATACATATGATGCGCTAATACACGTTTCGTGGTGCAGGAGGTGCAATTTGCGGGTTGGACGATTTCGATACGTTTTATTATACGATATTACACGTACTATATTGTGTATCATACTATCATGTGTACACATAAATAATAATATATTTATATATTGATATAAAGAAAATAATAAACTCGAGGGGATAGTAATCCTTTGATTACCCAGATTCAATAAACTTTTCGATAAAAATATATTTATATATATATATTAATTAAAAAAAATACAATTTGTGCGCTTCGGCACTCTGCTGGCGGCGGCGATGATAGTTTCTGCTGTATATATGATCACCCTCACGCATCATTCTTCTTTTTTTCACCTGGCGCAAATTGAAAACACAAAGCTCTCGCAACCGCGTATATAGGTATAATATAATAATGAACGCACGCATGACCTGCAGCGCCTGCAGCTTTAATATATTAAATATTAGTACGCTATATATCACTATGCTATTAACGTACCTATAACTATTGGGTAGTATATGTATGCCCGGGCCATTACGCTGTAGAATAAAAAAAAATGTACAATACAAATTTTAGGGTCACAACAATAGCGGTCAATGGTTGCATAACTTCGGGGCCATCCCAAAGTGACCTCATCTGTGCACATGCCTTTTTTTGGTACATCATCTATATGCGCCCTTTGGTATTTACTGTATAATATATGCATGGAATATAATATATTAATATGCCATCATGTAATATTTATGAACGTATATGTTTAATAACGTTATCAAAAATAAATAAAAGTGTCTATTGGTTTTTTTTTTCTTAATCCTGTACACGCTATACATGCCATGTAATAATTAATAGCCACACAGATAATATTCCTTAACTTATATTAAAATCTAAAAACCGACTATTAGGTATGTTTAATATGCATAATTATTTTTTTTTAATAGATATAAATAATCGAAAACCATATACATCGTCAATAAATAATAATATAATATAATACCACTGTCCACTTGAATACAATGGCGTGTTTAAGTAATATTTCGAAATGTAATTATGAACATGCAAAACGAAGTTTATTAAACTACTAAAATTTAAATCATATTACTAAAATAGTTAAATCAAACTATAATAAATAAGTGAATAATATACGTGGCATATTCAACGTTAAATTGTCCATTATTGTCCATTTAAATGTCTATTATCTTAAAAGTATTTGGAACAAACATTTAAAATTTCGAATTAGAACAGAATATATACATATATATTATATAGGTTTTAAAAATTTATTTTTATGCCTATATATATTATATATGAGTGTGTGCATGTTATTTATGCCATAAATAGGTATGTATGTTTATGCTGAGGATTATTTATACATTAATAAAGCTCTCGTGGAATGCAAAGGCTTCTCTGCTGATCCATTCAAATTCGCTTGCACCGTATGATTCGGTGCTATAACTTCCAATACATCCCGTCGCAACATCGGCGTTGATACCGCAGCACCCTTCTGCACTATATTGACATCGGTATTAATACATTTTTATTTATTAACATAAATGGGTGGGCCACCACGGTTTCTCACGAGTCTAACATGAAAAAACACGGTAGCTATTCACGCCTTCACAATCTATATGCATATAATATTATCGACGAGGAAACGTAATTTTTATATAAGTATATCGAGTCATTTATCATCATTATATTCGACTAATCGCTGACAATTTGTATTATGTCGTTACAGAGCTACCGCCATCATGTTGGACTGGATCGCCACAAAAGGCGGCCATCGCTACTGGGTCGTGGATGAGCCTAAGGACGATGGATACACCGCGCTGCATTTGGCTGCTCTCAACAACCACAACCGTGTGGCGTCATTGCTGCTGATCCGTGGGCGTGCCGACCCAAACAAACGAAACGTCAACAAGCAAACAGCTCTTCACCTGGCCGTAGAACGCCAGCACGCAGATATCGTCAAGGTACGTGACGGTTTTATACAACGATAACGCCATGGCGATAATTTATCGTTTTAGATACCCAATAATCGGTATTGCCCATAGACATAATATTATATATTATATGTCTATAATGGTATTGCCGTACTTATGTGTGTTTTCGCTGAAATTTTTTCGTAGCTCCTAGTTCACCACTCCGCCGACCCGAACATCCCCGATAAAGACGGCGACACGCCCATGCACGAGGCTTTGCGTCATCACACGTTGCTACAGATCAAGACGGTCGGCACACCACCCCCGCCTGGAGTGGGCTTGGGAAACAATCCTAGGGATCCCAACACAAAGTTCCGGTCAGACGGCGGTGGTGGCATATCGCTGCGGAATATTCTCGCCGGCAACAGGGTCATACGTGATTACCGGGAACTATCAGACGATTTTGAAAGCGGGTATTCAGACGTCAGCCGCACTGTTACGAGCAATCCATGTCCCGTTGAACAGGCGAGGGAACTTTGGGCGGCCAAGGGTCCCGCGTACTTGGAAATGTTCGCTTCGCCGGTGTCCTCGGTTCAAAGATTGATGGCTGAGCTCCTTGGGGCAGCCGAAGAGTTTAGACGTTTACGCACAAGTTCCAGCAGTGACAACGAAGCCGATGACAATAAAGACAGTGAACTTACAACAATAGATACCGCGGTAAGACTAGTTATTTATGCATAAAATATACTGGTGACAAAACGGACTAATTCGTTTCTTTTCGTATTTCACAGCCCGGCTTGAACGAGCCACCCCTGATCAAAACTAATAAATCGAAGAAAGTGATTAACCGCCGTCGAATAAAGAAATCTCCAGTGCGAATTATTCGCCAGCAGACCGTTGACGATCAAACTGGTCCGCGATTGGCCGGAGAGGCACGTGCCGCTGCCCTGGTAGCCGCCATGTCTCTCTCCGGTAATGATGGTATTTCGGATGAGGGTGTACGACCGGGACCAAGTTCCGATCATAACATGGCCGGAGAAGAGCGTCCTGGTGTTCAAACTGCGGTGTCTGGACCTGGTAGAAATATTTTCGGACGGCCCGTGCGTGGCCCGGTATCAAAATCTGCACCCGCCTCCCCAAGCAATGGAAATGTGATTCCGCCACCACCGAGTGCCACTGTAATTGTTTGCGTGCTCGCCGGCACCGGTCGTGCTGATTTATGGTTGCGCAACAACCGTGGACAAACGCCGTTGGATCTTTGCCCGGCCGACCAGCCTTTGCGCCTCGCTCTGATCAAGTGCTGTGACGCGGCCGCTAAAGCTCACAACGTTCAAACTACTAATACCACCGTCACCGCTGTGGGTGAAATTGATGGTTCCAGTGTACTGACTCTTTCCGATGAGCGTCCACAGCAATCCCAACTGATGCTTCATAGCATGCCTCCAGACTACTCGATCAAGGCGCCGTATCACGATGCGTACGCCCCATTGATGTCGAAAGAGCCAGACCCCCCAAAAGAGTGCTCCAAGACATTTGCTACTCGAAGTGATTCAGAATCCCTTAAAATTCCATCAACAATCGCAAAACGTTTTATGAACGCTGGGCTTCCTCCCCCGCCGCCAACTATGATGAGACTAGAAGATAATACTCCGGCGGTGCTTTTGCATGAGCCCGAGATTTCCAGACTCGGTATACCGAGTACTTCTAGTAGAAGAGTGGATAACAACTTGATAAGAAGGATAGACGATGACATTGACAGTAATGACCCGGGACCAGATTTTATGGACGACCACAGTACTTTAAACATCGCTAGTAATGCTAACAGCTGCATAGTGATTGATAATTCTAATAATAGGTAAGGTTTGTGTGCTTAATAGTTAAAAAAGTGTATAACCGTTTAATACACCACCTGACTTCTATCTTCTAAATCATAAATTACATTTTAAATAATCAAATAGTATATGTTAAAAAATCAGCCCCCCCCCCCACCTTGACAAAATTATTTATCCGCCAACAATTTCTTATCTTTTACCTTAAAATATTACTTCAGTTAAAATGTAGTAAATATAAATTATATGCTGTATCACAATATCACATTTTGAATCACTCTTTAGGTATAAAAACGTTGACATTTAAAAAATTCACAAGCTTCTTTTTATCAAAAAACGATACAATTTAATTATAATGTTACCAGTATAATTATTATTTAGGTTAATCTCGGTCCTCTTTCTACTTGTTACAGCAGAGCGCCTACTGAACGCGATAATATGGACATAGCTGCTGGGGGAAGCAACAATACCAAACCTTCCACTTCATGTGATCTATCGGTTATAAATAACACAATGTCCCGGTCACGAGACAAGCGAACTAATGAGTTGGAACAGGAGAAGATTGACATTGCAAACGCTCCAGTACCAGGAGAACGGCAAAACTCTCCCATGGATGTGGCGGCGGCAAACCCTCCCGATGTTCTGGAGCCGGGACTAGTGGAAAAGCTCATGCAGCAGTTGAGTGATCTCAAGGAAATGGTATGTGTATAATATTGTATTGTATTTAGTTGTATAATAATATAATAAATAATTATAACTATAATATTTTAATATTTTTTTCTAATCGTGCATTTTTTTTTAAAGAATATGTGCCCTGTGTGTTTGGATCGATTAAAGAATATGGTGTTTATGTGTGGGCATGGAACGTGTCAGCTGTGCGGTGATCGCATGGCCCCTGGCCAACCTTGTCCTATTTGCCGTAAACCAGTCGCACACAAGATATTATTGTATTAGACCCAAACAACGGAATCAACAATATTCATATGAATCTTCTACTGATCTTCTAGACATAATACCATAACCATTTATTTTAAATTCTTATTATACTTTCACTAGGTTAGATGAGATTTTGGAGAGATCATATCTAGTGTTGTATCAATTTATTATTAACTATTCAATTTTTATTTTATTTTTTTATTGAATTTATCACATCCATAGTTCATTGTTTACTCTATACTGTAAATTGAGTTTGCAATTTGTTTTCTCCAATTAATCCCAAGCCATTGTCAAACATTTAAAACAATATTAGTAACTTATTGTATGACTAAAATACATGTTGTTTTGTGTGTTTTTTTTTTTTACTCGGTCATACATAATTATAGATTATATTATATACTTTAGACAATAGTAATGTATAATGGATTTAATATTGTTGTAGTGTTATTATTAAATCCAAAATATTTGTGATATCAATATATTATACTTATTGTTTGTCTAAAGTTTACTTTTAATTTGTAGTTATACTATTTATAAAATGTGTTGTATGGCTGAACAATTATATTTTTTGTGTCATTAGCTTTAGTTATAATAATTTTATTTATTTAGCATTTGTTTAGTTTATTAGCATTTATTTTTGTATTAATTTGCGGTAGTTGTTGGTAGTCAACAAAGATGGTATCCACAAATAATATTATTAATAATTCATAATGATGTAATTTTAGATATGTATTACTGGTTTAGTTTACTAGAATTTATTGTTAATATTAATTGTTTGTAGTTGTTAGTAGTCAACAAACATAATACTTGCAATTAATACTATTATTATTTATAGTAAACAATTTATATTTTTTATTATAACAGGCATATAATTTATCTAGATTTACTATTATTTTTATCAACAACATTAATGTTCTTATTATCATATTGTTTATAATATACCTTATGGCTTATACTCACAATTTAAGATATAGAGGTTATTTAATGCTGTATAGAAATTGGTCTCCAAAGTAATGCTCACAGCTTATCCCAAAAGTCAGCTGTTCACCGTTGGAAGAAATACAGCTAGAGCTCTCAGTGTGCATAACTATCATAGGCGGATATTTGGTCACATCCGTGGGGGCGCTTAACATTTTTGTCTTATCCATTAGTGTAAACATACATTTTTAAACGCTTCAACCTACTAACTAGTGGCTACTTAGTACTCCTACTTTATTAAAGCAGAGGCACCAAGTTTATATAGGTATATTAAAATACCCAATTTATTTTGATATCTAGTGTGGTTTCTTACATTCAGGGAGGCTTAGCCCCTCAAGTCCCCAACCCCCCCACAATGTCCACCTATGATAACTATACATAATATATACTGAAATAAAAAATATATATATCATGAAATATAGGTACATTGTTTAATTACATTAATTTACGCTTGGGCACTAGCGTCTTCTTGTAGGACATAATCGAGTATAAACATTGTGCATAAAAAATAATGCTGTGTTGAATAACCTGTATGTCTTAAATTATGTTTATAATACACAATTCAAATATTATAAACTTGTGATGTTATTACTTATTAGTGATGATCTATTATGATGAATGATAAACTATAGTATGTAGTATTGAGGTTTACTCTTGACTCTACCATTAAAATAATTATGGCACGTACTACCAAAAGTAGAAGTAATGAAAAAATTACCTATATAAATTGATTTAAAATTTTAATTATATAATTCAAAAAAATGTATTCCAATAATTATAGTTTATACAAGAATAATCAACGTCAATATATCTTTCTTTTTTTTATCGGAAGTACTGAAAATGAACTATGTACTCTAAGTAATATTGTTTATAGTACAGTTTATCGTCAATTATCATTCATTAATTAATATACTTAATATTATATTACGTACAAATTTAGTAATTTTTTTTCATTATTTTCTCTAATATTTGTAGTTTAGTATATTATTATTATTATTATCATAGGCGTGCGCAGACTGGTTGCTGGGTTTCGGCTAGTAAAATGTTTTCCTTAAAAATATTTACAATAACATTTGTTATAAATATGTGTTTATTGACAAGGATAGTAAATATTAATATCATTTCATAATTCTTGTCTCATAATCAAGCCGTAAATATAGATTGTACTTAAAAATGTTGTTATTTGTTTTACTTCATTCATATTATGCCCTATAAAAAAAATTATCCACCATGAACCACAGGGAATACGAGCGCATACCCAATACCTATGCATGCCTATGATTGTTTCTTTAAACATTTATAGTTTTTTTATGCTATTATTCAAAATTGTATATTCAATATTACACATCAATCTTACAATAAATGCATTTAACCACTTGCTTTAATCACTGCTGGTTGTTTTCAATAATTGCAAATTTTTCATTCATAATAATGATATCTGTATCAACTTAGAACTTGGACATTCACAGTTAATTATACTTGATAGTTGAATTATTTGTTCTGATTTTTTCGGCACATTATTGAGATATGATAAGTTAATTTTTTAGTTTTTGAAACAAAAATAGCATAGAAATTAATATTTTTATAGTTAATTATTCATTGAATACATTCATAACTGCTGAATTTACAAAATATTTAAATTTTAGATAACTATTAAAAATTCTGAATTCTTCATGCTTGGATGTTATATTAAATGATTTTTTTTTAAGTGTACTCAAGTGGGTTGCAGCTGGTCGTGTTTTAAGGAAAACACATGTAATTTAACATGATGACATTAAAGTGACTTTTAAGTGTGTGTAAAGTAAATGCACATAAGTGTGTATGAGTCTAATCTGTAATCTAAATCTGTAATTTTCAGTCAATATTTCCTAGAAATTATAAGTAAAAAATAAAGTTATATAAATAACAGTAGGCCCGCCATATACCGCCTGGTAGTTAACTGATTAACAAGTTTACCAAGTTATTATTGAGGGGACTTAAAGTCTATACAATTAAAATTAAATCGACCTATAAAATTATCATAGGTAGACAACAAATGTGCCGTGTGCGATAGACCGCATATGACGTATAGAAACATGTTGGTAGACGGAAAGTTTGAGGTAGACCGCATACGAAAAGAATAACGGCGATTTTGAATATATATATTTTCGGTTGTAATTTGTAGAAATACAAATATTATACTTTTCAATTATATTATTCATCATGACATTAATAATATTTATTCTGAAATGGCTCTTTTCAAACCTAGTAAATTTGGTAAAAATTTTCAATCATAATTCGTTTTCAGAATTAAAATCCATCAAACCATTCTTTCAGTTTTGTCTTGATTTTTGGTGAAACAGCCACTTTTTTTTTTCATCAACTACATCCGTTTTAAGAAAAAAAACATTTAATAAAAACATTTTTTGATTCCATCGTTTCTTTTAAAGATTGAATTACAGCAATATTGTTCATTCAATCCTGGTTTACTTTCCTTTTAATTTCCTCGTATGAACTACACCTAAGTCCTAACTACTTACTAATTTTTTTGAATTTAATGAAAATGTTATTCAAATTTTACTATTATAATTTATAATTCTCTTGACTTTTAGATTCTGAGCGGAACGAGGAAGTTATTGGTTTTACAATGGTCTTTTTTTTCTTTTTTTTTTTATATATATCCTGTATACAAAATGTCTACCAGGAGGAGTACTTCGATTTCAACATAGTACCTTATATTTTAGAAAATTGATTCAAGATTGGATCGATTTTCTCAATAGTTATTAAATTCCACGGGAAAAACCGCCGAAAAATTACGAAAAAACACTAAAAATGGGATTTTAATCTCTAATGCATTGTTTATCACAATAGAAACTAATAGAAAATTATAATATTATTATAATATTAATTCAACTTGCATGATAAAATAAATAATATAAAAATATAAAATATCCAGACTGACAAACCGTCTCCGCTCAGAATCGTTTTTCTTATACAGTGATATTATATCATTGAATTCAAATTTAATACTGTCCATTATACAGTGACCCACTTCTAACCTACTGTACAGCAGAGCGACATCCACTTACCCAACTTTTTTAAATATCATGGTAAAAATATAATAGGAACCTTGTATTAAATTTTCAAGTATTTTTACTCAACAAATAAAGTTTTATTGACATTCATAGAAAAAAAAACTAATAATATTGAAAACTTAAAATGTCCCAAAATAGTCCCATAATTTTGAAAATTGTATCATGTATAGAAAATGGAAATATAAGCAACTAGTGAAAATTTCATGTATCCACTGTCATTTGCTTAAGAGTTGCACCAAAAACCGAAAACAAATTTTGCGTAAAAATTCCCGTTTTTCCTTAATTCTTCTTTTGTTTTTCACGGTGCTTTTGAAAACTACTGGTAAACTTTTACTTTTGACCCCCCCAAAGTACCAGCTAGATTCACTTTCCTATCATAAAAGATACTGTTAAAGAAAATCTAAGCATTTTTACTGTCCTAAAAGGTGATGACAGACACACAAATAAAAAAATAATCAAAACACACATCATAGTAAGATCAATACATTCATCGTTCCACTCAGAATCTAAATTTGAAAACAAAATTTTTTCAAAATGTTATCGTGTATAGAAAATGCTAATATAAAATACAGTGAAAATGACATATGTATCTATTTTGTAATCATTTTTTGTTTAACTGTCAATAAAATGTTATTTATTGGGTAAAAAAGCGATAAAATTTAATACAAGGCTCCAGATGTATTGTTACAATAGTAGTTGAAAAATAGTACTAATACCTACATAGGCAACATTTTTATATTTTTTTATAAACATATAAAGTTTGATTTTTGACAACATTCAACAAATTTATAATTTAAAAAGGTGGGCAAGTGGATGTCGCTCTGCTGTATAGTAATTAGTAGGTTACAAGTGGATCACTGTATAATGGATGGTATTAAATTTGAATTCAATGATAGAATATCATTGTAAAAGAAAAACGATTCTGAGCGGAGACTGAATCTAGGTATAAGATATATTATACTTATATCTATGGTATTAAAAAAAAAATTGACCTATAATAGGTACCTATAATAAATTCCAAATTAATCGTATCACAATATGTATTAAGTACTTATAACGCGTTATACATCAACAACAAACCGTGATACTATCATAGATATATAATAGTATACTTAAGAAGTTTCAAGTATACCCACGAAATATATTATACAATCATAACAAAATAACTAAAATAGTTATTCCAGGTTTTTAATAAACTAGCGAACCAAAATTGATGATATGACTATCAACATTTTCAGAAAAAAAAGCTTTACCAGAATCCATTAAAAAATATAGTAGGTAGTTGCCTTTTGAAAAAATAAAGTTGATTGTGCTATTGGTACACCTACGTATTTAAAAACTTTGAAATTGTTATAAAAAAATTGTCTATTAAAAATAAAGAAACACGTCTTTAGTGTTAGACACCTCGTTGGAGGTGACGTGGTGGAGGTAATCGGCGCATGTACACAGTAATCAAGGGAAAGGGGACGCAGAGCTGACTTAATGGCACGATTAAAGATAGTACTATCTATAGATCTATAATCGTGCTTAATGGTAAGAAGTTTTTAAGAGCCCGTATTACAATATTGTTAAACCACCGAATTCGGCCGGTTAAATCAGTAGGTTAAGCGAAACCGAGGTTTAAACTATGATTGTAAAACGTAGCACACTTGATGCAGTCTATAATACCCACCATGAACTAAGAAGATTCTTAGTTCATGATACCTACTACAACGAGCGCAGGCCGTCGATACTAGGTATAGATAAAACATTTATGAATGTTTAATCTATGTACTAGGACTATGACGCCGAAGCAGTAGGTACGTACCAACTCTCCTAACATAATATTAATATTTATTTAATATTATTATTATTAATAATATTACGATGTAAGCAACATGGCATGATCGCAAAATTCCAGATTTGGTCCAAGTCCACGCAATACGTCACTTGCTTACCCGTATTATCATATTGTCATTAAATTATTATTAGTTATCACGGGCGTCCGTGGTTATATTTACTATACACTACTCTACGGATCTGACAGTCAAAAAGATAAAATCATACCTTGTTTTTATATCATGTTACGTCGCTTCCCATTGGTCATTCCCGCTTATCGTTGTCCGTTGACGGTGCGTCGGTTCACGTCTTATATGTATATGATCTAAGGTTCACGTCCTCTCATGTGTAGTTCTAGCTTTTAATCTCTTATCTCTTTAATCTATAGCTTTCTGCCGAGACCACATTGTTACGACCGACGTCCGACGCCAAGCTTGATACCAACCACGGCTGTAGCTTCGTGTCATGTAATTGAGGTAATTTAACTAAAATAGTTTAATACATCATTTATTCCTCCTATATTGCGTTTTTGTGTTCGCGTTCCTCGCTGTAGACAACTGAATGTTTTGGGTGCCATTTTCATATATAGTTTGGTAAGCATAATATCATTTATTATATTTCAATTATGTTTCGTTTCGTTCAATGCTTTCATAACAATAATTCTAGATAATATTATAACGTCAGATCGTCTGCTGCAATAGCGGTAATTAGATAAAATGTCAAACAACTTAAATCAAAACGTTCCTGGATACAGCGGTAACGACTCGCCTGAAACTAGTAATAATGACAACCCAGAGAAGGTAGAAATTATTCCTAAGCCAGAAGTTCCCTTTGTAAGCAGATATGGCATGAAACATGCCAAAAATGTGAGTAATACTATTACAATTGTTAAGTAAGCGAACAACACTCACAGACTCGTTGACTGTCTTATACTGAACCAAGATTGTTTCGTTTTTTTTTGTTATTACCTACCTAGAGCAGTGGTCAGAAACCGGCAGCTTGGTCACCTTAATGTTTGATGATAAATAAATTTAGGTACGTGATAATATAAAAAACAACAAAATATGTTGGAAATGTGTACACATACATTTACAACAGTAAACACAATATGTATATTCTGCGCCAGTGGCGGCTCGTTAGGTTCACATAAGATGGTACACAAACCTTTTAGATACCTATGTAAGATGGTAAAAAATATTAATTTTATTATAAATACATACCCAAAATAATGTTCCTACTAATTACTTATCTAAATCGGTAATTCATGCATAGGCGCAAATAGAGGGTGAGGGCTGGGATTGCTTAGCCCCTCCAAAAACTAATGTTTTCATTACTATAATTTAAAAGTACTGTAAGAGTATCAAGTATAGACCTGATCTATAGCCCTCCAGATTTCAAACACTTTACGCTTATGAATTCATGGCCAATGTACGGTGGTGTGTATTTTTCGACAGCACGGCACAATAAAAATATAGGTCTGGTGGGTACATTTAATTTACTCCAAACAAACATGTATTACTTGTCGCTAATATTTTTACGGCCACCTGGAGAATAAAAAATGTGTGCTCCCCAAATTATTTAATCGTTAATTAGACACACTTCTCAACACGAAAAGCTACAAAACCTTTTTTCTATCATTATTTTCTTTTTATTATAGACCAATTATAATTTACTATAGGAATCTACTAATTTTTATGTAATTTTTTGGGTGGTTTGTATGCTCCTTTGCACCATAGCATGGTCCCCCACTGCTTTGCACATGTTAAGAACATGACCAATTTGTTGTCTAAAACCGTTTTTTTTTTTTCATATTAACTGGTCTAGATCTTAACTATCGTGGAGTATATGTTATGTATGTCAAAGACGGAGACACCAATTAATGATTATGTAAAGTCCTGTAGAGACCAATAATTGGTGGATTTATATGGATTTATTGTTGAAAACAAAAGTATTATTTTAGAGTTAATGGATTTTGTTTGGAGTTTTGCCAATTTATTATTGTTTTAAGAGCATCTTAATGGCCATTCAAATAAAAATCATCTTTTTGAAATGTCAATTTATCTAGGTTTAACTTAATAATCTAATTTAAACTAAATTATTTTCTAGTTTCTACATAGGTAATTGTACTTTGTACTCACTTGACATTTTTGAAAGTAGATATATTACCTTAAATAGATAAAAATTATTTTTAAATTTTTAACGTTTTTAGATTTTGGTTTTTTTTTTTTAGAGTTATTAAATTATCGAATAAACTAATTAAGTGTATAAAAAGGTATTTAAAAGAAAAAAATGATTCAGCTCTTGTAAATTAAACCTATATCAATTAAAAGTATTTATTTAAGTGTTTATTTTACTAAACTTTAGAGGATCATAGCTAATAAACTAGTGAACTAAAATTGATGATTTGACTATCAAAATTTTCAGAAAAGAAAGCTTTACCAGAATCCATTAAAAAATATAGTATGTAGTTACAGTTTGAAAAAAAAATAAAGTTGATTTTGCTATTGGTACACTCTGTGTGTAAAAATTTTGAAATTGTAATAAAAAAATTACCTGTTAAAAATAAAGAAACACGTTTTTCGAAATTCAATGTCATCGATCCATAATCGTTTAAAAACCCCGCGTACAATGACATAAAATACTTTCTGTATATAATATATATACTATGTTTTATTCTGTAGTATCTATAATATTTTGTCCTTTTGTTTGATTAAATAGAGCCTTCAGGATGTAGAATTTTACCGTGCGACGTTGTTTAACTTGAAAACTGAACCCGTTGAGGATAGAGAAAGACGTTTACAGGAGACCAATAGTTCATTCTTACGACGGTGTAGGGACCCAAATGAAATTTGTGCATATTATAATGAACCGGTAGAAGACATACAACCAGAAGAGATTAATATTGAAATAAAATCTGAACCAATCGATGAAATTGAAGAAGACACATCATCGTTGTATATGGAAACGGAACCATTCGATCTACCTGAGGTCTACTCAGAATCAAGAGAAAACTCCTCTCAAATTAATGCATTTAACCCTAGGGAAAATGAGTTGGAGAACAATAGGATACAACAGAGTAGAGAACCAGAGGAGGAAATAGACCAACAAGATAATATACCGATAACAGTACCTCTAGTTCTTACATTTCCTCTGGAATCAGAGGAAATAGATGAAACAAACATGCTACTAGTAGTACCAGAGACAATAATCTCATCAAATACTACGACAGAAACTCCCTCTTCAATCAACCCAACAACTATCCCTAGAGCAAGCGACTTGGATAATGCAAACACAAATAGTGAGTATCAATACTATTTCTTTACAATAAATAACTGCAATAGTGACCATTAGTATTAGCTTGAAAATTACTATAGTTTTTATAATCTTTTATTCCATATTTCAATTGTATAATCATATAGAATATAGCTAACCCAGCAAATGTGTATTCCCTACAAAGAATTTATGTTGGCGGCAGCATCTCGCCAAAACAAATGCCTAGGGCCAAAGGAGACCAAAATGTGAATAAGGCTTTTGATACCTTGTGGTTTCCGAGATTACCAAGTACCTACTAACAAACTCACAAAAATTTTTTTTTAATACCACTAAATATCTCAGCCTGATGACCTTAGATTAATATACGGTTTGCTGTTTTAGCTAGAGAGTACAGAAGTATACATTTTGGGATAATTTAAAATTTGTACATGCGCAATACAACTTGAGTTTTGTTAAATAGGTAACCTCAATTTTGTCACCAGAAATGGATAGATCTTTTTTTCTACCTTTGTAATTTTGATCCATTGACCATGGTTTTCATGATCCATTGACCTAAAGTTTAAAATTGACTGAATTACAGGGATACACCTTTTCAAAGTTTAAAAATAATTAGATTTTTAAAAATTTTTCCAAAATCGTGGTATTGAATGTTTTTGTACATGAATTTAAAAATTTTTATTATGAATTAAGAGGATGTTATACAAACATTGGTTGTCTCCATCTTATGAGTGTGTAACATAGTAAATTGTACTCTCAGCAGAACACGTGTAGCTCTGTTAGGTTAAAAATTAGAGTGAATTGACCTCTTATAAAATTCAAAGACAAGATTATTATCTTAGTAATCTCATCGTCTTTTTATTATATTTTGTTTTTAAAGTGAGTTATAAGTATTTTAAGATGTACAAGCAATTTACAATTTTGAAATACTCAGAACCCGCTTTAAAATTAAAATATAATAAATAGTCCAAGAGGTTGCCTAGATAATAATCTTACCTTTAAATTTTATAAGAGGTCAATTCACTCTAGCTTTCAAACTAATGGAGCTAAATGTGTTCTGCTGAGCATACAGTTTATTATATTACACACTTGTAAGACAGAGATAATAAATGTAGGCGTCCTCTTAAAACGTGAATTACTTAATAACATATTAGTTTTATACCTAATATAATTTAACTATCTATCTATCATTTTGTTTCAGTTTGAAATTGTTTTTTGTCAAAATCGGTAGACTATTTTTAGTATATAAACCTCAACCATACAATTTTGACTTGCCTCTAATAATATATAATAGGTATTACTTAATTTTACATTTATATATAATATAGGTTTACTATTGTAAATGACAAAATAAAATAAATTAAAGATCATTATATCTAATCATAGTAACTATTTTTATTAAATCTATAACCAATGACAACTTTACATAAAAAAAATATTACATTTTTATGAGCAAACCACAAATTCTATCCCAGTCTCAAGGAATCTATTTATCTAACTTTAATTCTTTAATTTCTTCACCACAAGCTTGCTTATAGGAGGTGACCAAACAAACTATTACTGTATTATTTATTGTAACTTTTATTTTATCATATGTTTGCAAATATACATTATTATTATTATTATTATATTTTGTAAACTTTCCGGGCGTATATATTATAATATTATATGCCTGGATATAATATCACTTGTTATAAGATATATATTAATAATAATTTATACTTAACTGAATAAATTAAAAATGTCTTGAGGAAAAATAATAAATTTTCCTTTGTATGTATCAGATATTATATTATATGTAGTTTGAAACATAAAAATTGAATTTTGAACAATTGATTAATTTTCCAAAATGTTTTTCAAGTCTTTTACCAATATTAGTTTTGTAATTATTGTTTATTATATATTTTATATAGTTTATGAGTTTTATACTAGTGGAGCCCAAAACATTTTTTTTTTTTGCAAAAATTAGGTGTTTGTTGGAGACTTGTGAAGTATTGATTCCGTGTTAGGGGAGTGAATCAACTTTTTATACTCAATAGTAGAAATAATTATTTATGAAAACATTTATGCTTGGCCAAAAGCATTCATTGAATTTAAATTTAATACCATCCATTACACAGTGACACACTTGTAACCTACTGTACAGCAGAGCGACATACACTTGCCCATCTTTTTTTAAATTGATATCTTTCAGTAGAAAATACATGAGTAGAGTTGGGAAATTTAATTTCTTAAAAAAAAACCTCCAACGTGCACTAAAAAAAATATTCTTTTATGCCCTAAATTCTGAATAATCCACTAAATTAATGTTATAAAATTGGTAAAATTGATTACAAAAAAGTTTGACAGATAGAATTTATTATTTTGGACTTCTTTAATCTGGAAAAACAATTATTTCTATTCATTATTATTATTATTATTATTTTTTATTAGTTTGTAGAACCTCGATGTATTCATTGTCCAATAAAAAACTAGGAAAAAAAATTCTAATGTTTTTGTAAATTTTTTTGAATGTTGAACTACAACATCAACCACTGAACCTTATTTATACAAGACATGATAATATATAGAATCTAATAGGTCAACGATTAATATGTTATCTATTTTAACTTTTGTTTCAGTAATAGAAAACCCGGCAAGTGTACAAAGAAAAACACGAAAGAAAAAAGATGTTATCCTTACACCAACTCGTGTTTCCACAAGGATAAAGAAACCTAGAATAATGTATAACATTTAATCATAAATATTTTGCTTTTCTCAATATAAATGTACAATTTATATGAGTTTTCTATTAAATATTACTGTGATATTTATTTAGTTGACTTTAATTTTAAGAATGTTTTAATACATCATTATTTTATTTCATTTGATTTTATATAACTTTGGCTATAAGTTAATATTAATAGATATTGTATATAAAACAGCCTTCAAGAATTTAATATAAATTGTGGTCCTAATCCACTTCCTAAAAATAATTTTAAAAACTATTATGATAAACAAGGTCAGTAAATATTTTTTTTTTATTATTTTTTATTATATTTATAATTAATATAATCCTAATACACTTCCTGAAAATAATTCTAAAAACTATTATGATAAACAAGGTCAGTACATATTTTTTTTTATTATTTCTTATTATATTTATAATTACATTTATAACAAGCCTTCAAAAAAATATTAACAAATAGAATTCATCTTTTTTTTTATACATTTTTATTGTAAATAATATTTGTTATAATAAATTTATTTTTTTCCTCAATGAAATTCTTTTCTTAGTTGGGTTTTTGAAGATCCAGTGAATGAACAAGTATTTTAAATTTGTTTCTGCAGGTTATCAGTGTGATACTTTACAGTTTTGTTCTAAATAGCACCCTGAAGATCTATAAAGCTTAGAGCAGAGGTTCCCAAACTTTTTTATTGTACGACCCATTTTGAGAATTTTTTTAAAATTGGCGACCCACAATACATTGAATGACCTTTTTTTTTCAATCTCGCAGATAACGATTAACGAAAAACTGTATTTGAACTTTGAACATCAACGAAAAATATGTATTATATCAATTTATAGCGCGACCCACAGTTTGGGAACCTCTGGCTTAGAGCATAGGCATATAATTGGATGAGTTTATAATTTCAACGGTTTAAAAAGATTCATCATTATCAACCAGTCATAGTATGAGATCCACTTACCCACCTTTTTTTAATTTGTAACAATTGCCCGAGATATAAGGCACACACACATTTTAATTAATCAAAAAAAAAATTTTGCTCAGATTAAACTGTTTATTTTTAACTTTTATCTTTGATTTTTTTTTAAAATTAGTTTTAA
The DNA here is from genome assembly GCF_005508785.2 of Acyrthosiphon pisum. NCBI lineage: Eukaryota > Metazoa > Arthropoda > Insecta > Hemiptera > Aphididae > Acyrthosiphon > Acyrthosiphon pisum. The sequence continues at coordinate 82,759,608 of NC_042493.1, forward strand.
GAAAAATTAGTTAATAAAAAAAATGTTCAGTGAAATAAGTCTTAGCAATTATTTTATAATGTTACTTATGTCTAATATTTTTGTAATTATCACTTTTTTTCTGTTTACTATATAAATCTATTAAATTTTACATTAATTTATTCTTGTTTAAGACTATACTTTGAAACGGAATAATCCTGACAATTCCTATATTTGTGTCTCAATCTTAGTATCTAATTTATAATTTGAATAAATACTCTCCCAGCACAAACTTTGCTTACATGGGATAGCTGCAATATCGTATTCATACTGACATTTTGATGTTAAAAATTGTTGCAATAAAACTTATGATTATTATTAAATTAAAAAAGGTGGTCAAGTGGATGTCGCTCTGCTGTACAGTAGGTTACAAGTGGGTCACTGTATAATGGATGGTATTAAATTTGAATTCAATGATATAATATCATTGTATAAGAAAAACGATTCTACGCGGAGACGGTATGTCAGTCTAGGTATAAGACATATTATATACTTATCTATGGTATTAAAAAAAAAAATTGACCTATAATAGGTACCTATAATAAATTCCAAATTAATCATAACACAATATCCATTAGGTACTTATAACACTTTATAAATCAACAACAAACCATGGTAGTATCATAGATATATAATAGTATACTTTAGAAGTTTCGCGTATCACGAATAATATTATACAATCACAACAAAATAACCAAAATAGTAATTTCGTCCCAATTTGGACTTAAAATGACTATAAAAATAAACTGTGTTTATGTATTTTTTAAATTTTTTGGTAACAGAATTTTGTTTTAAATTTTTAATCCTTAGCTATAAAAGTTGAACATTTTATATATTTAAATATTTTTAACTACAAAATAATTATTCAATTTTAAATGTTATAAATGTTGTCAAAATTCAAACTTTAAATGCTTATAAAAAAAAATTGTGCCCATGTATTTTCAATATTTTTCAACTGCTATTGTAACAATATATCAGGAGTCTTGCATTGAATTTTCATGCTTTTTTACCCGACAAATAAATGTTTATTGATATTTATAGAAAAAAAAAACGAAAAAAATTGAAAACTGAGAATGTCCGTAAACAGTTCAAAGATGTGTACAGAAAATGAAAATATTAACATTCAGTGAAATTTTCAAATATCTACAGTCATTCGTTTTTTAATTACAATAAAATAAGAAAATCGTCACATGAGAAATCGACCGAATATCAAATGTTGTAGAAATATGAATTTCAAACGCTCATAAAATTTAATTTGACTTGTAGACATTTTTTTTTTGATAAAGGTAGACAGTATTATCCTCATATTCTTCATCTTGTATTACATTTTCAAATCTTAGATTTAAAAAGAATAATTTTTACGAATTCTTAACTCAAAATAATTCGCTTATTTTCGTGATTTTTACATATTTTGTCAATTTTTGAACTTAAAATGATAATAAAAAAAAACCGTGACAAAGGATTTTTATATTTTTCAAATGTCATTGGAACAATATAGTAGGAGCCTTGTATTAAATTTTCAAGTATTTTTACTCAACAAATAAATGTGTATTGACATTCATAGACAAAAAAACTAATAAAATTGGAAACTGGAAATGTCCCTAAACAGTTCAAAACAAATCAATATATTTTGATAATTATATCATGCATAGAAAATAGAAATATAATCAACAAGTGAAAATTTCATGCATCTATGGTAATTTGTTTTAAAGTTACACCAAAGACCAAAATCAATTTTCTCGAAAACAGATTTTGCGTAAAATTTCCCGTTTTTCCTTATTTTTTCTTTTGTTTTTCTCGGCGCTTTTGAAAACTACGGGAAAAATTTTACTTTTGATCAAAATTCAAATTGAAATATAATAAGTACAAAATAAGTTTATTTTGAGGAATGTGGAATACAATTATTTATTACAATAATACAATTTATTTATTCTGGGTTATTTTAATAGTTTTTTCTTTATTAACTTGTGACTTAACTTAATTAGGTATCAATTATTGTCATAATGTGCGAACAGTTGATTTCACTAACCCAAGTAAATTATTTTCATTAACTTATCCACTTTAGCCTACCAAAATGTCTATAACTTGATCGACAATACATCAGGTAAATAATAAACAGATATAAACATTGTTTAATTACTTTAATTAAAAAACAATTTTTATCAAAGTCAAAAGACAAAAATAATTCAAATACGGTCCTGCATTTTATTTAATAATAGTAATAATAATAATAATAATAATAATAAATAACTAAAGTGAAAATCGTAATTAGGTACCTATCTATTTCTATACTGCGGCCCACGAGAGTCCATATGTCAGAATGCGTCCGTCACTGCGCATGGGCACGTAGCCGAATAGAGGGAATGGCATCATGGTGGGAGAAAACAGACGTTACGTATTACTATATGAATGCGCGGTTTACGTATGGACTCTCGTGGGCCGGAGTATATGTAAATTGACTTGGTATTCTGGTAATCAGCAATCAGTCTGGGACTCGGATTATAATAATATTAAAAACCATAGAAATATGCATTTAGCATTTATGCTCTTATTTTACCTTTTAAATTCATAAATATTAAAAAAAAATTATATTTTTGGCATTTTAAATACTAATTAATTTAAGATAGGTATTGTGCGCACTTGAATTACGGCCAACACGAACGAAACACGACTAAAATATAGTTCTCGAAAACCTACCTACTCAATATACAGATTACAACAACTAGTTCAGACCGAATTATCTTTATCTAGAAGCGATTAGATAATAATATAAGAAAACAAATTCCTTATGAACCATGTAGGTATATGTGGGTAAAACCATCGGGCAACGAATAATAGAAAAACAAATATGCATGAAACACTTATTCGTAAAATACAGATATATGCAGTACGCCACTACACATCAAAAAATGACAAAACATGCAACAATACGCATTTAAAAATCATCTACTTGCATTGAAAAATCGTAGAACACAGAAATATGCAAACATGCAGTAGGTACAAATGAAAAAATGAAAAAATATGCAATAATATGCAAAATAAAACTTGGAATTCAAAATCTTTTTTGGACTGTTTTAAAAAAAAAACATGCAAATGCCTATTATTTCGAGCCCTATACTAATCACTAATTAAATCTAGAGAATAGGAGATAGGTACCTATTAATTCCTTATAATTATTAGGAATTTGATAATACCTTAATTAAGCACAATAATTGTATGTACCTATATACTATAAATACTAATAAATAATGATATCTCAAAATAACTGTACTATTCAGATTCTTGATGAGAACACGAGCCTAATCTATTATTTAATTTGCTTTTTCTTTCCAAGTAAATTTTAGAAATTAGATTTTTGTAAATTACCTACTTATTTCTATTTTAATAAACTGATGATAGCTATATTTATTTTAACATTTGGGACATGTAAATTAAACGTAATTAAAATTCTTGTTATAAATTAAAAAATTTTTTTATTAATTTCCAATACCTACCTATCATTTTCAAATTTTATCTAGTAAAATCAAATTGATAAATTATCTATCTCAATATTTAAATAACAAAAAAAATTACTGCTTTCCATTTCTAACCTACCATAATATTGCTTATAAATAAAATCATATTTCAAAATTATTATTAAAAAAAAGTTATTGACGAGTTCGAGGGAACGAACACGGTGGGTCAACGGGTCGCGTATTATATAATATTATATAGGTTATAGGTAAATAATAAATATAGGTAATCTGGAAATGTGAATAAACAGTAAGCACTAGAGTATCTTTAATATTAAATACCTACCTAATACCATTAGGCATTAATACCATTAATACCTAATACTTACTACTTATTTATAAATTATAATCAATAATAATTGTGTAATGCAAATTACAAACATTGAAGAGTTGCGTTTATCGTAGTAGTTGAAATTTACTTAATAAACAGAAACGAACTATTTATTATATTAATATGATTAATATACTTACGGTTATGATCAGTGATAGATCCTCGGGGCGCCGCCATCAATCTACAGACCACTGGTACTTGCAAATCAGAGAAATGGTGAATATTGGAGTCTGGCGAAGAGACACACCGCCACTAGGTTAGTAGGTACCTACTCGCATGACCACCGATTTTGTTATAATAAACCGCTATTATAATAATATAATATATATTATATACACTATATTATAATATAATATGCGGCGAGTTTATACGCTGTAGTTAGCGAGTGGCACAAGTGTTCATCGACAGTCAGACTGGCGACCACAACTACAGTGCATCATGACGAAAGTAAGAAAGTTCTATCGCGTCGACTATCGACTATGGACTATGGAGCTCGCCCAGAACAGTGAAAACTGAACAGTTGAACAGTTGAACAGTTGTTGAACATCACGACGTTTCATCCCCTCCAACCGGAAAGGACGTGTAAGGCTAGTGGGGACGGTTCAAACAGTTGTTCTCACAAAGGATTTCTGGCTACCCGTAACGACGAACGATGAACTATTGAAATGCCCAGTCATTGATGCCGTTCGGTTTGGTGACCTGTTGCCACGAGAACAAATAAGTCAACCAAATCTCGATGCAGGTAGGGTGGGGGAAAAAAAATTTAACAATAATAATTAATGTAAAAAAATTTTAAAAACGCACATTTGCTTTCGATATGTCACCGGTACGTCACGGATCTAGGGGCGCCAGCAGAAATTATTGTCACTTTGTGATAAAAAAAAAAAAAATGATATACTTCAAATGTATTGAAAAAAATGTTTATTTTAGTCATTAGGTATTTTTTAAATTACACTGGGCATTAACTTCTGGGTGCCTCTGCCATAGCTTTATTATAATATAGTGGGGGGGAAGGATAACCTCATGGTAAGTAATCCCAGAACTTTAGACCCCGTAAAAAATAACCATCATAAAAATTAATAATTATGTGTACACGTATATTAACGAGATTTCAATGTCTTATATTATGATTAAAAGCAAGCTAATAATATAATAGAAATATACATTATTATAGAAATTTAATTCAAATTTAACACATCCATTTCAGTGCCCACTTAAGTTATTCAACACATAATTACCCATAGTTGCACCTTACTAAATTAATGTCATTCGCAAACACAGTGATATGGTATAGAAAAACGAGAAAGGAGATGCTTTACTTGTTACTTGTACAATAATAATATATTATTTCAACACATGTAAAAATCGTGCGTTATATTAATAAATAATATAAGTAGGCAATAGCTAATATTATATTTACCTACCTGCAGGGCTTACATTTGAAAAATAAATTCCGTTTTAAGTTATTTAGAATTAAAACGTTATTCAACTTTTGCGTTTATCGTTATTCAGAATTAAAACGTTATCCAAGTTTGCGTTTATCGTTATTTAAAATAGTGTTAATACCTATTAAATTTACAAGTAATAATTAACGTGGGTAGGTATATAGCCGGGTTACGGAATATAATATAATCAATTCTTAGATTGTTTGCATGAAATAATTAATGTTTCTATTAATATTTTACAATATTTCGTTTTGCGTTATGTTTTTTTTAAATGATATATAATATATTTTATCGTTATGTTTTGTTTTGCGGTATTTAATTATTTTTGATTATTGCTTTCCGTTATAATAACGTTTACAAATTTCTATAGTTTTTTGTCAAATATAACATTATAATCATAGTGTTATTATGTTTGCAAGCCCTGCCTACCTGTGACTAGTACGAAAACTACGTTCGCAAACCAAGTAATGAGTTTAGGTACCATCTTAGAACTGTAGAAGTGCCTGCCATACTAGGGCTGAATTTGTACTTTAATTTATTATATCTTATAATAAGTCATGAAAAATGGTTGTAGAAGGCTGACTTTAGTGGCAAAAATGTTTAGTCTTGTTGTTAAAACAAGTATTAACTAAATATAAAACAGAAATACAAAATTTAAAATTTAGTCTTCAATATTTCATTGTATCGAACATTCTATATATATATATATAGTATCATTTAGAAAAAAGGTGCCTTAGTTCCTATATAGTGGCTATAGTGGACAGCATAATAGGTCATTTGTGTAGATAGGTATATTGAAAAATGTATAAACATTAATCATTTGATAAAAACTATTGTGCTAACTGCTATTACTATAATTAAAAAATATGTAAGTTTACTCCAACCGTCTTCAAGCAGTTTATAGGACGATATGCAGCATGAGTAGCCAGTACCTATATAGGAACCATTATACAGACAGCAATTAGGATTTCGAAACATTAAGGTAGATGTTACTCATCGATTTCTAGCAGTTTTTTGTATTAATTCGTACTTTTATAATTAATAACGTAATATTAAATATGAATATGTAAGTATAGTAAAAAAGGCCAACATTGGCCCTTGTTCTTATATACAAGAAAAAGGTTGAACCCAAAAAGAAATAAGAATTACCTACTAATTTGCAAAAGTAACACAAATCTAAAAGGAACTCCTTTCTTTATAACTACAACTAACTTTATCGATTTAATTTAATTTAGGGCCGCATTTGGAGGGGGGCACTGGCTAAAACTGCCCCGGGCGCCAGTATTTTGGGGGTGCCAATATTTTGTGGTTGGAAATATGTTCCCTTGTGAATTATTAAAACTTTTAAAATTTAAATTATCACAGTATTATGTAATATTATTGTATTATGCTATTTGAAATTAAAACAACTTATGTGTTCATAGCAATATAGCTATCAGCGTTCGAGAATTATTAATATATATATAATTATATATAATTATTATACCTCATACAGTGGACGCTACACAGAAATTTGTTGTCTCCGCCTTACTAGAGCCTTACGTTTAGCTCCGTTAGTTTAAAAACTAGAGTGAATTGACCTCTTATAAAATTTAAAGGTAAGATTATTATCTAGGGCATCTCATAGGCTTTTTATTATATTTAAATTTTAAAGCGGTAATGAGTATTTTAAAATTGTTAATTTTATTGTTTATACATCTCAAAATTCTCATAATTAGTTTAAAAATTAAAATTATAATATAACAAAAGTCTATGAGATATTGAGATGCGCTAGATAATAATCTTACCTTTAAATTATAAAGGTTTAAATGTACTATAATTATTAAACCAACGGAGCTAACCGTGATCTGCTCAGTGTGAAATTTGCTATGCACTTGTAAGACGGAGACAACAAATTTCGGTGTAGCTGCTACTGTGTAACACTGTAGCGTCCTCTACCCTCTTATTATACTTTTCCCAAATTTTTTTTGATACAAATATTCAATAGACATAAGTTATTTATAATGACAGGCGTATTTTGCTAATAAGTGTGGCATGCCTACTACAAAAGTACAACGAATTAGGTAAATGTCATTAACAAATTCAGAAAAATTCAAAACATGTTTCAAAAAATATAATATTAATTTGCGTATAGCTTATATCGTTTTATTAAATTAATTTTTATTTTGTTCGTTTAATATTAAGGTATACGGAGGTCTTTAAGTAGTAGGTATAAGATTAAAAAAGTTTAAAACGCTGTCATCTGAACGGTGGCCAGTTTGAGGGTCTATGGACATTATATTTGAACGACATGAATCGTAAAAAGTAATTTTGAATCAATTCTAACAATAAACAAACTGTTTTGTTTTAACTTTTAATGTATTATTTAAGTATTTAACCAGGCTAACGAGCAGTATTCGAAGTTGGAACGAACTAGGGAACAATAAAGTATTTTCAGAGGGAGAGGGTTTGAAAAAGTACCACAAGTACGCTTAATAAAACCTAAATTATTTCTTATATTTTCTTATCATTTCTGAGTGTAAGGAGAAATTTAATTCGGTATCAAAAATTATTCTTAGGTATTTAAAACGATTTCTATTTGAAAATCAGATAGGTACCTACCTATACCTACCTAAAACCTATTATATACCCAGGGGCGGATTGGCCTATCGGGAAATCGGGAAACTTCCCGATGGGCCGGTTCTTGTGAGGGCCGGCAGGGCCGGTATAATTATTATAATATATTTACAAAAACAAATTATATTTTTATAATTTAAGCATAATATATATTAAGAAAATCAAATACCTACGAAGGTATTATGTTTAATATCTTAAACTATTGCAATTCATAGAAGGAATTTCG
>NC_042493.1:82768515-82773002 GCF_005508785.2 Acyrthosiphon pisum
TAAACAAATTTTGAAATTTAAGTAAAATTATGACCTTTTTTTTTAGGGGGGGGGGGGTGCATATTGCGTGCAGGGCCCGGTTTGATCCATTTTTCCCGGGCCGAAAAATTCACCAATCCGCCCCTGTATATACCTACGACATAATATTGAAATTTAATCGGATTTTTTATTAATTAATACCGCATGAACTTTATAATTTATTAATATTTAAATAAATAGGTAATTTAAATTGCACCATACTTGTAAATTATCAATATCGGCTTGTAAGTTAAACTCGTTTTGTGTCGTTTGTGTGATATTTTTTTCTATAGTTTAGCGTCATCATCGGAGAGAAGAATTTTGGAGTTCATTATAGTTTTCGATCGTACTTTATATTAAAAATATGAAGTAGATAAGTGGTCCTGTGGCCCCCCTAATTAGTTATTAGGTAGGTATACATTTTGTCGTAGTCGTGTGCTGCTCTCGCGACTATACATCAGCTGCAGCGTTCTAAACCGTACTCACACCACTCTGCGCGCATAAACAGTGTAACGCAACATAAAGGTTCTATCGCAGCAATGTTTTAAATAAGTAGGTACCCGTTTATAATAGCCGAATACACAAATAATAACTGTCGGTAAGAAAATAATAATTTTGTCAATGAATAATAATTATTATTTAATTTTTTCGATTTAAAAAAATGGCATTTACTTCATACTACTAAATTATTTTTATTTAATAAACGGCGATTAAAAGTCTTTTAGAAAATAGTAAAAATTAATTAATTGTAAAATTAGTTTTTTTAAGTTTTGAAACATACTTTGTAATTTGAAGTTTTTACTCACACAAAATAAGGTTAACACAATTAAAACACATAATATATGTATTAATGCAATAATTGCAGCCTTTAAGATTCTGAGTGGAACGATAGTAAAAGTGCTTCGATTTTCTTCAACAGTATCTTTTCTGATAGGAAAGTGAATCAAGTTAGTACTTTGGAGGATCAAAAGTAAAATTTTCACCGTAGTTTTCAAAAGCGCCGTTAAAAACAAAAGAAAAATTAAAGAAAAACGGGAATTTTTACACAAAATCTGTTTTCGAGAAAATTGATTTTGTTTCTTGGTGTAACTTTAAAACAAATTACCGTGGATACATGAAATTTTCACTAGTTGCTTATATTTCCATTTTCTATACATGATACAATTTTCAAAATATTTTGATTTGTTTTGAACTATTTTGGGACATTTTAAGTTTTCAATATTATTAGTTTTATTCTCTATGAATGTCAATAAAACTTTATTTGTTGAGTACAAATACTTGAAAATTGTATACAAGGCTCCTATTATATTTTTACCATGATATTTGAAAAATATTAAAAATCCTTAGTCACAGTTTTTTTTATTGGTATTTGAAGTTAAAAATTGACAAAATATGTAAAAATCACGAAAATTAGCAAATTATTTTGGGTTAAGAATTCGTAAAAATTTTTCTTTTTAAATCTAAGATTTGAAAATGTATTACAAGATTCTTTATAATATTGTCTACCTTTATCAAAAAAAAAAATGTCTACAAGAAAGTCAAATTAAATTTTTATGAGCGTTTGAAATTTATATTTTTACAACATTTGATATTCACTCGATTTATCATGTGATGATTTTCTTATTTTATTGTAATTAAAAAACGAATGACTGTAGATACTTGAAAATATGTATTATATCTCATACTTCTTTCTTACTCGAGTATCAACGTAAATATATAATAACTATAGGTACTTAGTACTATTACTACTAATATTTAATTTAACGCAAAACCATATATTTAATTATGTAGGTACCTATACTTAGATTTTACAAAATATTTTAATAAATACAGACATACAGTTAGGTATGATAAACTATTGTTTCATTTATTCACAAGATTTATATTTATTTGTTTGATTGTTTGTTTGTTATAGTCAGCAAAGGAGAGCTTTATTGTAAAAAAAAAACGAATGACTGTAGATACTTGAAAATTTCACTGAATGTTAATATTTTGATTTTCTATACACCATAAAATTTTGACTCTTTTTGAGTTGTTTACGGACATTCTCAGTTTTCAACATTTTTAGTTTTTTTTTTCTATAAATATCAATAAAATTTTGTTTGTTGGGATAAAAAAGCGTGAAAATTTAATGCAAGGCTCCTGATATATTGTTACAATAGCAGTTGATATACATATATATATTCTAAGTTTTCTTCTAAACTTGCAAACAATTAAATCATTGAAATCCTACATTTTCTCTCTGCGTATCATTCACAATGGGTTGTATATAATAATAATGATATAAGCTATTAACATACCATACCCTCATACATACATTGTGAGGCCCATTAGGTGGTGCCTTGCATCATCTGCACCTGCAGTAGTTGCGGCACTGGGTATTATTCTTAATTTTTAAAAACATTTTTAATTATAACATATTATTATTAATTTTTAAATTCATATACTAAAATAAGATGTAAGAAAACATACAAATGAAATTGAATACTTTTTGTTTGACTGTAAATTTATTATTTTATATAAGTAAATTTATAAATTTTTCTAATAAAATAACACAAATAAGTACCTCAAAACCACACAATCATCAAATCATACGTTTTTTCGTGACCAATCAAAGTTGATATGATATGCCTGAATTTTCCTATAATTTGGACCAGTTTTATTAGCATACTCATAGTATAAGAAATAAGAAGTATGATCAACTCAAACCGTGTTTTCGTCCTAATTCGCACATGTGCATCGCCTTGTGTTTTTGTGCATACTGCATTGCATAAGATTAAATGTATATATGTGACGACGTCTTATGTTTATTGTTGGTTGCCTATATAAATTATACATTGCCCCTTAAAAAAATATGCGCAGTCTTATCATACTTTTTATTCCTTATACCATGAGCCATACTGGCAGAAAACAATTTTAGTATAAATTACATTTTAATCTAATCAAAAGAATATACATTTAAAAGATATCCATAAATTAAAGTATACAACTATAATATAAGCAACTCAACGATAGATCAGTACTTAGCAAGAAATTGTAATAATTGAATGATTACATTTTTAACGGTTATGTAGTAATTTTGTTTTATTCATAAAATATATCAGTTATTAAGGCTATGAAATTTTAACACATAATTTTCATATTTAGGTTATTCTATTATACATTTAACTAATTAGTAAAGCAGTTTGTATAACATATAGTTTTTAAACAAGGCAACAATCAATAATGATACTTAAACAGTTCTTCATGAATTCACTACTACCTATATATTGTCTTTTAAATAACTGGTACATGACATAAAATACATAGTGATTATAAACATAAAGTAACTAGAGCCAAATTGTATTCATAGTTACTTATTAGACAAATTAGTTACTTAAAACTTAAAAGGTGAACATTCACACATATAAATAAGAAAAAATTAAATTATAACACATTAAAGAGAACTATAATAGAATACATTTTGAATATTATGAAAAACTAAGAGCAGCTAAGTAGTTTAAAATAGATTTAAATTGATTTTGATTGTTGTCTGTAAGTAACCAAGTCAGACTCAATTTCAAAAACAGCAGCATCATGGTCCATTAAACGATTCACAAATTGAGAATTACGGAATGCAGCAGCTGGTGTTAAAACACCTCTATACAACATAATATTTTAATAATATTTTAAACTATATTATTTTTAAATAAAATGTTATACCCTTTAGGAATATTAATTTGATCTTTTATTATAGTTATTGCTCCCAAGATAACGGCTTTACTAGTGAATCCATAACCTGGGTTTTTAGCTTTGACCTATAAATATAAAAAAATTTCAAAGACAGGTATAATTAACATTGATTTAATATAATATATCCCATAATATACACATAATTATTTTAAAAAAATTTACCTTAACAATAGTTTTTCTTGTGGTAGTATTATCTTTATGTGTTATTTTCTTAAGAATAGCAGGAGGCTTGACACATGTTGTCCCGTGACCAATTAAAGTTAACGTCATACGTGAATTTTCCAATATTTTTTCATTTGGACCAGTTTTTGTTGCAATCCCAAATGAAAATAATTTTGGAAACTAAAATGTATTCAAAATTACAATCATTAGTTTTAAAAAATACTACTATTTAGAATTAGAGCGGCCTTAAGATCATGGTCAGAGAAATTGTAAGAGCGCCCATTTTTAAAAAAAATATATTATAAATTAAGAGGACGTGATACCCGCATGTGTTGTCTCTGTCTTACAAGTGCGTAACATAGTAAATTTTACGCTCAGCAGAACACGTGTAGCTCCGTTAGTTTAAAAATTAGAGCAAATTGATCTCTTATAAAATCTAAAGGTAAGATTATTATCTAGACAACCTCATATGATTTTTATTATATTTTAATTTTAACACGAGTTATAAGTATTTTAAGATGAATAAAAAATTTACAATAATAAAATACTCATAACTCGCGTTAATATTAAAATAT
>NC_042493.1:82773300-82779809 GCF_005508785.2 Acyrthosiphon pisum
TAAGACGGAGACAACGCATGCGGGTATCACGTCCTCTTAATAATAAGTACATTTTTTTTTTACAACAGCTAATAGTATACTATTGTGTGTTAAGAAATAAAGACATAATAATTTAAGTATTTATAGACCCTCAAAAATATGCTGGGCTCACATAATCTTAAGACAGCTCTGTTAATGATGATTGGATTATCCTACCCGAACAAGGAGAATTCTAATAGGTTCAAATGTGGCCATGATCGACAGTAATACAAATACGAATAAACCAAGAATGGCTGATATTAAACTACCAAAAACCATATAGTTTCGAACAGTAAAATTATAAGGTAAATTGTCTATAGTTTTGGCATGATGTATTGATCTAGCAACAACAGCTTGATCTGGTTCTGGAAAAGCCAAACACCATTCTTTGGTGTCACATTGCATGCTGATTTGTTGTCTATGCAATATCCTAAAATTTAAAATCTATTAGTTTTAAAATTCAATAAGTTTATATATTAAATATTCAATAATCATCATTTTCATTTAAAGATAACAAAATATTTTTACAACTGAGACAAGGCTATTTTGTTCTATTCCCTAAGAATATTTTATATTAACCACAATGATAAATGGTTACTTTAAGAGGACGTAATACTTGTGTGATGGTATAGAAATCTATTTAACTATAATTTTTAATGTAAAAGTCTAATAGTGAATTGATCTATAATCAAATTAAATGGTAAAAATATAATTTAGGGCCTCGCTAATATGTTATTTGTATTTCAAGTTTAATTTGAGTTAAAAATGTTTAAAATTCTTGAAATTATTACTTTATTATGAATACAAAGTTTGCTATGTTAGTGTGTAACACTGACACAATACATACAGAGTAACTTGTAGTTGTTTGTAAACACAATGTAATACAAATATTTTTTTTTTTTGGTTGAGGCTTCGACAACTTAGGTCATTAGCCTTTGGTACTGTGGGGGTTGGAACTGTAGGTTTAATACAAATATTATATTATATTATAATAATATTATGTAAGACAATAGATTTGTTAAAATTTTAAAATAATTTTTATTTGTATAGTTTCTGATGTATGAAAACTATACTGAGTTTGGTTAATCAACTGGAACTCGGCAAAAAAAATATTTTTATAATTTAATGATTAAGTGTTAAAACACCTATATATAGTAAAATAATACATACTTAGAAACATTTGGTTTTACTCTTTTTAATCCCATTAACTCATCTAACAGATTTCGGTAGTATAAGCGTTGTTTTTTAGTAGCCAAATGCAATACAGCACTTATCCAAGTACCGTCATGTATGAGTGCACTCTAAAATACAATCGCAGCTTATTAGAGTTTGGAATCAAAAATTCCAATATAATATATTGTCCTTTTTCTTGTAAAAATGTTAATATAATATAATACAATTATATACTAGTAACCAATATTTTTAATTTCAAAAATAAAATGTAGGTATGAAATCTTAGTAAATGTTTTAATTAATTGAGGTGATGAAACTGAAAATCTGATTTTATGTAATGAGTCAAATTTAAAACATAAGGAATAACAATATTATTATTTATGAATCATTTGGTATTACAAAACATATCAATATTGGTTAATAAATAATGTATTATTAATATATAAATGATATATTATTTGTTCTATAAATTATGATATCGACATTGTATCATAAAAAACAACTTCTTCTACTTTTAATAATTTAAACAAAAATGTATTACTCACGTTAGTTAATACAAATGAACTGCTATAAAGTTTCATGTACATGTCAACATTTTTCAATTCACCTAAAAATAAAACATAAATAATTCAAGCAACTATATAATTTTGACTGTAAACTGCAAATATACCATTAAAATGTTTGTGTAAAAATTCTACACCAAGGTCAGCAGGTACACTCTCCATACCAAGTGCACTAACAATTATTGAATTGTTTTCTTCAGCTTGTTTATTATACATGTATGCCATTTTCTCCATAAACTATAATTACAAATGTGTTATATAGCTGAATACAAATAATTAACAAATATCAAAATAACGTATTCTGAGCAATTTTATTTTTATATTTGTTAATTTTCAATTACAATAATATTATAAAAAGACAATACACTTAATTCTATAAATATTTAACATGCTTTTAAAAATACATTTAAAATGTTTGTAGATTCTTTAGAATACCAATATAAAAAAAAAAAAAAAAAAAAAAAAACATTTAATCTAAATTTGAACAACCTATATCACTTACTAATGATTCACCGGTTACATCTACATAATGCGTAAATGTCAAAACACAAGATTTGACTACAACTTCTCCATATATATAGTATGGTCCCAGTACAATTTATAACCACAGAAGTTGTTTGAGCCATTCTCATTACAGTTTTAATATCTTGTACATCGGCATAAATAATATCAATTTTTTTATCTTCATACCCATCTATATAATATTTGATACATATATTAAAAATTGCTAAACACAAGTAATAATACTTATGGTTATTTCTAGACCATAATGTTCATCATTAATGGTTCTTCAAACAATAAATAATTTTATACAAACTAAAAAAATAGGAAATACAATTAAATTTTAACCTCTTAAATTTAAAACAACCTTATTACTGAAGACAGTGCTTAACATCATTTATAGAAACGAAAAACACCATTGTCGTTGTAAAAGTTAAGGATTCAAACATATACACAATGGTTTTTAACGTTCCTTAAAAAATGAAAGCTGTTTATTTGTAGATCCTAAATTGAATAATTATTTTACAGTAATTGTTATAGTAAAATAAGGAAACTTACCAAGAGTTTTATACATTTTATCTAATACGTTTTGTAATTTATCAGTGTTACGTCCAGCAATAGCCCAAGTTAAATTGTATGTTTGAGAGAAGTGACCCATTTCCATAACGACAAATTGTCCAGTGAATCCCGAAGCGCCAAAAACGATTATATCGTATTTGCGTTTTGATTTTATATTAGTGATTTGTTCATTGGACGGATTGTGTTCAGTAGTGGTTTCTTGGTCGAGTATTTTACTTTCCATTTTTGCTGCTTAGTCCGATGCTCGAAACCTGATACAACATAAGATTGATGGTATTATAAACAGATAATTCCAGTAATTGTTGTATATAAAGGTATTATTATACCACTACCATTTTCCGTGTCAAACATGTGTTAAACAAGTTACCATAATACACCAAATAGTTGAAAATATTCAACTATTTCACAAGTTGTTAATGACCAGTTATAAAGTTTTACCCAAACAATATATTATTATTTAATTTGATGAAAATTCTCTCCTACTCCCCATACTCCCACAAAAAATAAATGCTATTTCTTAAAATGGAAGGTGTAACTATTTTGTTGTATCCAATTTTGGTCCACAGAAAATTGAACCAACTACATAAACATAATATTATGCTACTCTCACTAACATAATATTGGCAAATTAAATGTACCTATATACCTACAATATACACTATAATATTATATTCATATGTGTGATTTATTATTGTAAAATATATTATGATCATAAAAATTTTAAAAATATAATATAATTTCTCTATAAATATTAATATTCCTTCAATTATAGTTTTTTCTCTATATAGGAACACCAATGTTAAATAAAGAAAATAGTTTTAAGTAAATAATGCATTATTTATTATTAAGTATTGTATTTTTTATTAACACGTTGACTGCCACCGGGCCGCCGGCGGTCACACGATTATGCATCATCTGTACGCCAAGTATGTTTTTCAGTGTCATTCCAAATTTGTATATTATACTACGTATTTGAAAAAAGTTTAAAAATATAAAAAAAATAAAAAAAATACATTTATTACATCAAAAAATTTGTAATGATTCCCGCTACGCCACGTCACTTTTTTGGGTGCATTATTGTAGCGCCATGGAAAAGTTAAGAATATAAAACCATATTCATTTATGGCCGCCGGCGGTCACAAAAACATACAATTTAAAATTTACAAATGACCGCCGGCGGCCACATGGCAGTCAACGTGTTAATAGTTATAATCTAAATAGGTATATAAATAAATGTATAACTTTCTCCTTGACTGAAGGTTTGTGAATAAAGTTATAATTTCTTCGAAATCTGTTTCACTGGTTATATCTGATTCTATTGTCAATAAAGCCAACGCAGAACATCTTTCCTGATTCATTGTTGACCTTAAATAATTTTTTACTCGTTTCAGAACAGAAAACGAACATTCAGCCGAACAGTTAGTAGATGCCATCGATAAAAAAATACGTAGGGCAATTTCTACGTATGGATACAAAATTATGAAATTGTTACTTCTTATCCATAACATGAGTTCCAAAATAGTTTGAGGATTATTGCCAGAAGTTCCTAAGCTATGGACGTGCCCTTGTAGCTGGACCACCTCACTAGCCAAACTTATATTTAAGTAATTTGAATAAGCTTCACATTATTCCTTAGCACTTTTACGGATTTCATTCATTGAATGCTGTGTTACATTATGAAAAAAGGAAAATTTTTTCATTAAATTATCATATGCAAACTTGCGTTTTTGTAATTCTGATTGTAAATTGTCTAGTATAAAAAAATGTCATTACAATAAAAGTTTTTTAAAGAAGGTTATATCAATAATTAAAATTATGTAAATTTATTCATTTTATCCCAACAATTAATATACAATAATAATTTATCATTATAAATTTTCCGCCCCCTAAATGAATTAGCACGGCCCCAAAAAATTAAATAATATATTTGTGTTGACGGAATACATGGTATGTGTTTCGCAGTTTTAGTCTAGAGAAAATTATAGATCTCCTAACGTGACTAATTTAGTCGCCAACAGAGATAGATTGCTCTTGACGAACAGTGTATGGCGTACCTGTCGTACCTAGCACAACAACCCATTAAATGCCATGATGTGGTACTCACCTCGAACGTTGGAAGACAGTGAGTTTGTAAAACGACAACTACAGAAGTTAGCGTCTGTGTTTATCCAAAACCTCAAAAGAAACCGGTCGGAATCAAAATATCAATCAGGAGCTGGAAATCGGCACGTTGAAAAATAACAAAAAACGACAAGTTGTTGTTGAAAAGTGTGTAATGCGCGTGTGTTTGACGGCGATGACGCTTGTCGGCGTCCCCCTTCCCGCTCCACAAGTCAAAATTCCGATGATACAGCATAAAATATAATAATAATAACCAACATATATTCTGTTATCATATACTATAAGTGATAACACGAGAATTTCTATGATAATTTGCATTCAGCAGCACAGATTTTTAGTAGTCAAGATTATAAAAAACTAAAAAACTTTATAATCTTTAATCTTTATTATAAACGTGATAGACGATAATACTATAGTAGTATTGTACAACTGCAGCATAGACCTTATACTGAGTATATTAAGGTCTATGAACTACAGTATAGAAGTCTGTGTTCAGCAGTCATATCATAGATAATGTTATATTACACAATTTACACTGTCTATGAGTAACATACGGAGTCCACAATATTATTATATGGTCACGAAAGATATCTGTTAACTTCTAAGGTCTTAGACCGTTTTTGCTTGTATGGCCAAATGGCGTAATTCACATAATAAATCCCACAAAAACTTAAAATGACTGTAAGCGCATCAGGGACGTATTTGAATACTTTATGACCCGGGAAACATATTTCCACGACCCACCAAAAAAAATTATTAGATTCTGAGTGGAACGATTGAATTTACAATGATGTGTGTTTTTTTTTTTATTTTTAATTTTTTTTTTTTTGTGTCTGTCATCACCGTTTAGGACAGTAAAAGTGCTTGGATTTTCTTCAACAGTACCTTTTCTGATAGGAAAGTGAATTTAGTTGGTACTTTGGGGGGTCAAAAGTAAAATTTTTCCAATAGTTTTCAAAAGCACAGTGAAAAACAAAAGAAAAATTAAGGAAAAACGGGAATTTTTACGCAAAATCTGTTTTCGAGAAAATTGATTTTGGTTTTTGGTGTAACTTTAAAACGAATGACTGTAGATACATGTAATTTTCACTGGTTGTTTATATTTCCATTTTCTATACATGATAAAATTTTCAAAATATTTTGATTTGTTTTGAGCTGTTTACGGACAATTTCAGTTTCCAATTTAATTAGTTTTTATTTCTATGAATGTCAATAAAACTTTATTTGTTGAGTAAAAATACTTGAAAATTTAATACAAGGCTCCTACTATATTGTTACAATGACATTTGAAAAATATTAATCCTTGGTCACAGTTTTTTTTTTATAAGCATTTAAAGTTCCAATCTTAACAACATATGGAAAAATCACAAAAATTATCAAATTATTTTGAGTTAGAATTCGTAAAAATTTTTCTTTTTAAATCTAAGATTTTAAAATGTTATACAAGATTCCTTATAAGATTATCTACCTTTATCAAACAAAAAATATCTATAAGAAAGTCAAATTAAATTTTTATGATCGTTTGAAATTCAAATTTTACAACATTGGGATATT
>NC_042493.1:82779859-82781692 GCF_005508785.2 Acyrthosiphon pisum
AGTATATGTTTCAAAGGCAGATGAAAATATTAAAATCGTTAGTCACAGTTTTTTTTATAAGCATTTAAAGTTCAAAAAATGACAAAATATGGAAAAATCACGAAAATTTTCAAATTATTTCGAGTTAGAAATTCATAAAAATTTTTCTTTTTAAATCTAAGATTTTAAAGTGTATTACAAGATTCCTTATATGATATTCTACCTTTACCAAAAAAAAAATATCTATAAGAAACTCAAATTAAATTTTTATGAGCATTTGAAATTCATATTTTTACAACATTTGATATTCACTCGATTTCTTACGTAACGATTTTATTATTTTGTTGTAATTAAAAAACGAATGACAGTAGAAACTTGAAAATTTCACTGTATATTTATATTAGCATTTTATATATACGATAAAATTTTTAAAATATTTTGACTCTTTTTGAGCTGTTTACGGATATTGTAAGTTTTCAATTTTTTTAGTTTTTTTTTTTATAAATATCAAGAAAGTTTTATCTATTGGGCTAAAAAGTGTAAAAAATGAATACAAGGCTCCTGATACATTGTTACAATAGCAGTTGAAAAATATTAAAAATACATAGGCACAATTTTTTTTTATAAGCATTTAAAGATCGAATTTTGACAAAATTTATCAAATTTTAATTTGAATAATTATTTTGTAGTTAAAAATTTATAAAATGTATCTAAGAATTGAAAATTTAAAACAAGATTCCACGTAGGTAATTAATTCTGTTACTAAAAAATCTAAAAAATACATTTACACAGTTTATTTTTATAGTCATTTTAAGTACAAATTTGGTCGAAATTACATATTAAAAACCTAGAATAACTATTTTAGTTATTTTGTTGTGATTGTATAATATTATTCTTGGGTATACTTGAAACTTCTAAAGTATACTATTATATATCTATGATAGTATCACGGTTTGTTGTTGATGTATAACGCGTTATAAGTACCTAATAGATATTATGATATGATTAATTTGGAATTTATTATAGGTACCTATTATAGGTCAATTTTTTTTAAATACTATAGACTATAATATAATATTATGTCTTATACCTAGACTGACATACCATCTCCGCTCAGAATCGTTTTTCTTATACAGTGATATTATATCATTGAATTCAAATTTAATACCATTCATTATACAGTGATCCACTTGTAACCTACTGTACAGCAGAGCGAAATCCACTTACCCACCTTTTTTTAAAATGTAAGGTATAAATATGTTTGCGACTCTCACTATTATAATATTGTCGAATTATATATAGGTATACATAATATATAGATACATTATGTAGGGCATAAATTCACTTTACCTGCCCAGCATTTTTTTGAAATATTTTTACACATACGTAGCTAGGAATATTCCTACTTTTCGGGACAGCGGGGACACCCCTGGTTTGTGCTTTTTTTGGGGGACTTATACATTTTATGGGTGAAAAAATCTTATAATAGGTCAATACAATTTGTAAGTTAACGGGCTAAATGTGATCTGCTAAGCGTACAATTTTTTATGTTACACACTTGTAAGACGGAGACAATCATAGGCCCAAATAGGGGAGGTGCTTTAGGGGCTACGCCCTCCCCAAATCCCAAACAATATTTGCGCATATGGAGACAACAAATGTCGGTGTAACGTCCTTAAAACGGAATTATTAACATTTATTTATCTATTTATAAATTAAAAGCTTTACAAAATATTTATGTATTTATTAAGGTCTAATCAATAATCCTTATAATATATGATTATATATATTATATACTATAATACATTATACAATAAATACATTTATAATTTATATCATCATTTATACAGTGTG
>NC_042493.1:82782599-82786485 GCF_005508785.2 Acyrthosiphon pisum
AAAAAAAGTAAGTTGTATCGCGCATGCGCGTATCGAAAGTGTTAAAAATCTGAAATTTATCTAAAAATGTGTATTTAAGTATTATTTGTCATTCAGTGAAAACCCCATTTCAATACAAGGTCATAGAACCGAAATATTTAGTGGTACCTCTTAGCGTGAACACACTGTATATATTATCTATGTTTATATGTGTATATTTTGTATTTTTCGTAAACAAATAATTACGATTTTTATAATATAATTTTAAACTGTTTAACTATTTTGTATTTTTGTCCCATTATTGAAATTATTATTATATGTTATACAATTAAATTTATATAGGCACGTAAACAAATACGTTTGGATATTTTGTAGATGATTTAACTACATTTCATATAAATATGCGTGAGGCGTTCTCATGTTGTATGCTTTGGCTTTACTCAATGCATGTAGATTTATATGTCTGTATATGTCTGTTAGTCAGTGGCGAATTATTTTAGTTTTTATTTATTTATTTTTTTTTTTTTGAAGGGGGGGGGATGGTGGGTGTAAGGTTCATAATGCTTATCTTCTTGGCTGCTGTGTTTCAATTACAAGTCGAATATCTACGGAAATAAAGATTTAAATTAAACGAGTTTTATGAAAATCATAATTCGTATAAATGGAAATTAAAACAATTATTGTGATTTAAAAATAATGAGATTAAAACTTTACAGTAACAAGTATGGATATTCTTAGATATTAAAAATAATAATTAGGTAGCTCTAACTTGAGCGATTATCATTAAATTTTAATATTTTTTTTTTTTTTGAAATGTTTTAAAAAATACAATCAACAAAATGATTATCTTGGAAAATTAAAAAACGTGTTTGCCTAAGAAAAATTTGCTATTCAATCAGAATTTTCATTCTTTTTACTGTAAAAAAAACGGCATTTAAATATATTGATTTTCCACGGTGATACTAAGGGTGATACGGGACTCCTGAAATATACTGTATTTGTATATCAAGTTGAATATGAAAATAAAGTTTCAAATGAAACAAAATTTGAACAAACTCTCTTTCGAATATTGTCTATTATAGTCATTAATCAAACTTTTGCTTGTCCCCCTAAAATACTATAGGTATTCGATAATAAGAGACCTGAGACACTGTACTAAAATAGTATAGAATAAATTCTTATATTGCCCTCTGGACTCTGAGATAGTATAATTAATATACCATCTCGGAGGGAGAATAATAAATAATAATTACTAATTAGCTATATTGATCAGCTTAAAGTTAAAGAGTAAAAAAGGCAACAATGTCAGAGGGCAATTAATAAAATTTGATAAAAAAAAATAGTTCGTCGTTCCGTATTTTGTATTGTGGTATATAATGCACTATGCGGTATTATTGTATATATTTGTATTCTGTACAGCACTATAGCCTGGATGTCGTCGTTGTATGAAAAGTTCACATTTTAATATTGTTGTAAGTACTTAGTAAATTGGCATGTTGTAATAGAAGCCCGACCGGAAGGTCAGGCAATTGTAAAAATTTTTTTTCTAGACTCCTTTGAGTGTTCCCCTCCACGGAAATCTTTAGTAAAAGGCGAAAGATTTTTTCGTATTGAAAGGGAACCGGAGTTGAGTTACTGGAGGTGTTCGGTACCCTATATAGAATCGGCGAGGACACGAAGCCGTGCAGCAGGCTGGTGTTTGAACACAGTTGTCCAGGTCAGCAAGTCGTGGAGGGGTCTGTGCGCGTCCGGTGCAAGCTTTTGACTTCGGCTTAACGGTCGACCGCGAAAACTTAAGGTCACAGCGTGCCCGAAATGCCGGGCTACTCGCGTCGCGTCGTAATCGCGTTAACTAACGATTATGCTCGCGAGCGCCATCTATCGACTATTCTCCAAAACACCGGAGCTCATGCCGATCCATTATTATGTATTAAAAAGCATGACGAAATAATTGAATAAGTCTGATGTTTATTGTTCTCCAACGGTGGAGGCACTTTCAAAGTATAAACAATAGATCTAGTTGATCTTGATAATAAGTGTTTGTTTTTGGTCCAATAAAATAATTCTCATTTCGACTAAATTTCGATTATATCTGTGTATATTAATTATCTTTATATTATCATATATCTCTTTTTAGTCTATGTATTACACCGTTCTTTGTATTACACACGAAAACAATTAATTATATTATGCTGCGTATTGTGCCGGACCGTAGAAATAGAAATTACCTTTACACGGGTTGAATAAATCGAGTTCATCATTATATTACGAGCGCTGTTTACCGGAATCATATTAATATCATGTAGGTAACAACTAACAGCCAACATAATGCAATCCTGGTGGTGAATATTTTAATCAACGCGTAGCCTAGATAATATTATTTTTTTAAATGACGAAGGAGGAACTATTTTTTTATATTACATGAAGATTTAAATTCAGTATGAACACCAATATTGAATATTACAATATATATATCACAAATTACGTTACCTACCTTTTTTCATTGAATTATAGATACCTATTTAATCAGTTTCAAAAGTAACTTAATCTGTGTATTATATTCAGCTTCACTATAGGTTTCAATTATGATGTGGGTAAAACGGTGCAGGGGCGGACTGAGAGTATATCAGCCCAGGTGGAGATGAAATATACCGGCCCAAAAGTATTATAATAATAACAATATCTTTATTGTCATAGGCATAGAATATATTATGATGCTGTCGCGCTAACCCCCCCCCCCTAACCAAAAAAAAAAAAAAACATGGAAGTTTCCCAATTTTTTCTAACTTGAATATAGTAACCACACCTAAATAGTAATATTAGTAATATTTTTAGCCATGTTACGATTTGTATGATATAAAATTAATGATAAGTCCTTGTGTGGGCAAATAGTAAAATAATTTAATCATTACTTTAATATGAGGGAGATAAATCAATGTAGGTAGGTGAAAAAAATGTCAAAAATTTATTATTAATGATCAATTATCAATTTCATAAAATTTAACATTATATAGTTTCAGTTTAGGATAACATTTTATACATTAAACTTGAGCTGGTTTTAAGATACCTACTCTACAACAAGGCTAACTAGTATATTCATTTGTGCACATTTGTGTGTGTGTACAGTGGTGTCGGAGAAGGGGGGGCAAGGGACAAATTGACCCCTCAGTTATAATCCAAGGAGGGGCAAAAGTATACCTATTATATTATTATTAAAGATTTATTATTTATTATTATAACCACGGTAGATTATAGAGGTATACGCCGACTATCAAAATCGTGTCCCGAGAAATATGTTGTAAGAAGGTTCTCACCGCTAGATTGCGTAGCAGTCTTTTGGCCCTAACTAAAATGTTTATTTATTATATATATATATATATATTTATTATAGGTAGGTACGTATTATATTTTGTCTAGAACGAAATATGAATTATATTTTATATTGTAATACAATTTTCATCATAACGAAATCAAAATATAATAATAAATTGTTTATTTATTTGAATGTTTTCAATTGTTTTGTTTAAAATGGTTAAGTGTTTTATAGTATATTGCAAATCTGGTTATGCAACTTGCAAGGATAAGGTAAATAAACCATTAAAATATAATCATTATATACATTTTGAAATTATAATTATTGGATACATCCAATGGTTAAATTTAAAAATGTACAGTGGAACAAAAATGAAAAGAAATGTATATAACTGCAGATACCTAATTATATACCTACCTACCTACCTTATTGACTAGAATATAATTAAAGGGGTATCTATGTTAAAATATTATTAAAAAAGAAGACTTCAACCTCCCCAATTCAAGCACTGGTTACATATGCTTTACGGTCTTAAAATATAATTTATCATATTAGGTTTCAATGTTTAATGCTCCTACAAAAAACCAGATTTTG
>NC_042493.1:82786632-82788294 GCF_005508785.2 Acyrthosiphon pisum
TTACTGAATTGTAATCCTTTATTTATATAAATTGTTTTTAAATGCTGAATTTTATTTTGTAAAAAATGTTATATTGTCTGATTGTTATGAAAGAGCTCTCACAGATATCATAACAAATGTGAACTTAAACATTCCATGTGACAGACACAAAAGTAGTGTGATGGCAAGTTGTTTGTATTATTACATTTGTATGCGAATGAGGCAATATGAAAGAGAACAAAATAGATCATCCAAAAAAATATCCAGAAATAAAAAAAAAGAATCTAAATTATGTGTTACTTAGTTTTAAATACTTTTAAATATATAAATATATAATCAGGTAATAAAAAAGTTATTTTATTTTAATTGATATCCTAGCATTGTCCATTATTATTTATTGATTTTATAATTTTACCTTAATTTTTTAATGTGTACATTTTATCTAGTATAACGTCGAATACATGTCTTCATTTACATTAATTTATGTACAATTGTGTTTTTTATGAGACTTTTTGACGAGTTTTTGTTCGTTTATTGTATGAAATCTGTATTTCAAGCATGAAAATTAGGGCCAAAAGACTGCAGCGTGATCTACCGGCAAACCTGCGAATAAAACACATTCAAAGGACAATTGTTTGCATTACAAATATACGGCCGTGCGTATACCTCTATAATCTACCGTGATTATAACATAATACATAATGAACATATTGAGTAATTTTTATTTATATATTGTTATGTTAGAATATAACTTAAAGTATAAGCTATAAAGTAGATACATTTTTAGATTCTGAGCGAAGCGAGGAAGCTATTGGTTTTACAATGGTGTTTATTTTTTTATTTTTTTTATATCCTGTATACAAAATTTCTACCAGAAGGAGTGCTTCGATTTCAACATATAGTACCTTATCTTTTCTCAAATCGTATCAAAATGGTACTCTAGGGAGGTCATTTTTCGATTTTATCAATAGTTATTTAATGCCACGGGAAAAACCACCGAAAAATTAAGAAAAAACGCTAAAAATGGGGTTTTCATTTCTAACGCTTTGTTTATCACAATAGAAACGAATAAAAAATTATAATATTAATTCAACTTACAAGATAAAATAAATAATAACAATATAAAATATTCAGACTAACAAACTGTCTCCGCTCAGAATCGTTTTTCGTATACAATGATATTATATCATTGAATTCAAATTTAATACAATCCATTATTCAATGACCCACTTATAATCTACTGTACAGCAGAGCGATATCCACTTACCCACGTTTTTTTTTTTACATCTTAGCTCTTCCATTTGTATTAATATATTTGGTGGCTCGCGAGTCTCTTCTCGCTGGTCACCCCTGGTATAGAGTATTGACTATAGACGTTAATAGTACCTAACTACCAAATTAATCTAATTTTTTTTTTCAAAATTCATTTTTTCTTTAGTACCTACCTATACAGTGTGTTCACGCTAAGAGGTACCAAAAATATTTCGGTTCTATGACCTTGTATTGAAATGGGGTTTTCACTGAATGACAAATAATACTTATAAATACACATTTTTAGATAAATTTCAAATTTTTAACACTTTCGATACGCGCATGCGCGATACAACTTACTTTTTTTTAAATGGTAACACCAACTTAGTTGGTACAAAAAGAGTATTATTTTTTAAACAATTTATGTAAAAA
>NC_042493.1:82788394-82802528 GCF_005508785.2 Acyrthosiphon pisum
AAATTTGTTAACTTTTATAAAAAAAAAAAATGATCATAAGAAATTGTGAAACTACATTTTTATGAACATTTGAAGTTCATATTTTTACAACATTGGATATTCACTCGATTTCTCATATAACGTTTTCTTATTTTATTGTATTTAAAAAACGAATGACAGTAGTTACTTGAAAATTGCACTGAATGTTTATTTTGAGCTGTTTACGGACAATTTTAGTTTCCAATTTAATTAGTTTTTATTTCTATGAATGTCAATAAAACATTATTTGTTGAGTAAAAATACTTGAAAATTTAATACAAGGCTTCTACTATATTATTACAATGACATTTGAAAAATATTAAAAATCCTTAGTCACAGTTTTTTTTTATTAGCATTTAAAGTTCAAAAATTGACAAAATATGGAAAAATCACGAAAATTTGCAAATTATTTGAGTTAATAATTCGTAAAATTTTTTCTTTTTAGAACTAAGATTTTAAAATGTAATGCAAGATTCCTTATAGGTTATTCTACCTTTATCAAAAAAAAAAGTCTTTAAGAAACTCAAATTAAATTTTTATGAGCGATTGAAATTCATATTTTTACAACATTTGATATTCACTCGATTTCTTACGTAACGATTTTCTTATTTTGTTGTAATTAAAAAACGAATGACTGTAGAAACTTGAAAATTTCACTGAATGTTTATATTAGCATTTACTATATACAATAAAATTTTGAAAATAATTTGACTCTTTTTGAGCTGTTTACGGACATTGTCAGTTTTCAATTTTTTAGTTTTTTTTTCTATAAATATCAATAAAGTTTTATCTGTAGGGTCAAAAAGTGTAAAAATGTAATACAAAGCTCCTGATTTATTGTTATAATATCAATTGATAAATATTGAAAATACATAGGCACAATTTTTTTTATAAGCATTTAAAGATCGAATTTTGTCAAAATATTCTGAATTTCAAATTGAATAATTATTTTGTAGGTAAACATTTATAAAATGTTCAATTTTTATATCTAAGGATTGAAAATTTAAAATAAGACTTTACGTAAGTAGTTAATTCTGTTATCAAAAAATAAAAAAAAACATAAGCACAGTTTATTTATATAGTCATTTTAAGTTCAAATTTGGACGAATCTACATATTTAAAACCTAGAATAACTATTTTAGTTATTTTGTTGTGATTGTATAATATTATTCGTGGGTACTTGAAACTTAAGTATAAGTACTATTATATATCTATGATAGTATCACAGTTTATTGTTGATGTATAACGCATTATAAGTACCTAATAGATATTGTGATATGATTAATTTGGAATTTATTATAGGTACCTTTTATAGGTCATTTTTTTTTAATACCATAGATAAGTATATAATATGTCTTATACCTAGACTGACATACCGTCTCCGCTCAGAATCATTTTCTTATACAATGATAATATATCGTTGAATCCAAATTTAATACCATTATACAGTGACCCACTAGTAACCTACTGTACAGTAGAGCGTCATCCACTTGCCTTTTTTAAATTAATTTCGTTCGTAAAATGATGTACATACGGCGTTTTAAATAGGCTATCAAAGGTACACCATTTTTTAATGATTGTTCAATATGTGATAATTTAAACTTTGCTGACCTATATTGGATTTAGATAGATTTTCCCTCAAGCAAAGAGACACTAGTGGATGACTTCTTAATCACGTCTACAATGTTATATTGCTTATAAAAAATAAAAATAAAAATAAAAATATTAGGCACTAAAATGTAAATACACATTTGGGAATTATTCGAAATTCAAATCAGAAATCTTAAATTAAAATAAGAAAATTCAAAATGTGGTCTGACTGCGCGATATCAAATAGAAATTTTAACGAAGTCAAATCAGTTTTCTGAAATATTATGGCATTATTAGATCCACTGGTAGGATGGATGAAAAAAAGCAGTAGTGGCATTTTGTATTGACGGTCCGCGATATATTGGTTATAAATATCTTCTGTATATTTATTACTACACTACGTATATTATGCATTTATAATTAATATAATTAATAAAATATATAAGTAATAATAGTATATTATATATAAGTATTGAATTGTTCGTAATATATTTGTTGTCACGCCTGCACCTAAAGTTTGGTTTTCGATAGCGATTCGAAAAAAAGAGGATTTTTGCTCAATTTCCTAAAATTTAAAAATGTCCGTATATTGTCATTTTAAATTATTTATCGTATTGAATATTGGGTACATGGAAAGGGTATTGTATCAAAATAATAAATAATTTAATAATGACAAAATACAGACATTTTTAAGCTTTAGAAAATTGAGCAAATATCTTCTTTTTTGTTTCAAATTTTACTTGCTGTTAATCAGCCAATTTTTGAGATAAAATAAAAATTAATTAAAGTTGCTAAAAAAATCATCTAACCGAACATGGTATTAAAAATACTTCTTACTATTTGAAAAAATGCAAGTTGTATTGCGCATGTGCAGACTAAAGTGATAAAATTTTTTTAAATCAAAAAATATGTATTTTGGTATTCTCTATCACCCCCTGAAAACCCCATTTTACTACGACTACACTGAACAGACATTTTTCGTGTTACCATTTCAGTGAAACATGCTGTATAGAGAATGTATTTTATGTTGTTGTTTATTAATGAATTTATTAATATATATAATGTAATATTAAAAAATAAACAAAAAACAGTTTTTTATTTTAAATAGACAATTTAAATTAAATTAAAATTCATATACCACATTGTACCAACAGCAAAATCAATTTTATTTTTTAAGCATGTTCATAAAACTTAAAAAGAAGCATTCAATTAAACCCAAAAAAAATTCACTATATACATATATTCAGGACAAAACAAATTTGAGGGCCAGTCAAATATTTTTCCCGGCCCAAATTTTTTTCATAGTCCACCACTTTTTATATGCTACATAAATTCTTATAAAACAAAATGTACAACTAAAATGCTATTACTACTATTGAAAAAAATGTTTAATTAAATTAAAATCTGACTTCCTCTTTCAATTATTGATATATTATATTATATCAATGTAAATAATAACCTCTATAATATTATAAATAATTTCAATGATATAGGTTCTCATTTGAATTTATACTGTATCTTAGTAAAATTTAAAAAACACGGTACCTATTTAAAATGTTCCATGTATTATTTTTTATATTTAAGATTCAGATTTAAATGCTCTAAAATATTTTTGTATCCATATAATTTAAATCTCCTATCTAAAATGGTCTATTAATTTGGAAATTAAACAAAAAAAATATGATAGTTTCATGAGATAACTAAACTGTTGCTATAAATACATATAATAATAATAAATATAAAATATTTTATTTTAATATGATAATATTATTCAATATTGTAGAGTCCAATAAACTTTTTGAATATCTTTAGCTAATGATTTTTTTTCCTGATACTAGAGTCATCTTTAGAATTTTAAACCATTTTATTACATATAATTGTTACCTATTTAATAATTCAAATAACTATAAAAATAAAATTTTGATAAATTAAGCTAGAGTAGATTCATCACAGAAAATTTGTTTTTTGTTCCTAAGCTTAAATATTGTAGTTCAGTACTAGCTATACAAAAAAAAAAAAAAATATATGAATGATAATAATAAATTAATGTATAAATAAATAAATTATATAATATAGAATGATTGATAGACTAGTTGTAATTTAAACAATTGTCAATTAACTATAAAATTGAGAAATTTAAAGTAAAAAAAATATTATTATGAAATCAATACAACAGCAAAGTAGTAAAAATATGTTTATATATATTATAAGAATATAAGATGGAATGTAACAAAAATAAGCAAGTATTATTTTCTGGCCCGCCCGACGTTCCCCGTTCCAAATATTTGTTCTTTTTTTATAAATATATATTTTGTAAAAAAATGTGTATACCATATCTGAAATAATTCTATTACAATACCTAGTAATATAATATGTAAGTATGTAACCAATGGCAATCCTATAAATAAACAAAAAAAAATATTCATTTTTCGTGAGCGTAACATGCGTGAGCTTACTCTTAGCTACCTGGGTATTTGGATCGAAAAAATAAACTATAAAATTAGTCAAATCGGTCCAGCCATTCTCGATTGATGCGGTTACCAACAATTCTGTTCTCTATGGTTTTAACTATTATTAGTTTTTAAGTATAGAAACTAAGTATTGATACTAGTATGGGGAAATAATATAAAAATTCTACATTGTCAATATCAGTATCAGTATAGTACTTTATGGGGCCACAGTGACAAAAATTAGGTCCCAGTAAATAAATAAATTCATTTTGGCTCTGAAATAAATACAATCCCAGGGTTCAAATGTAGCGAAGACCAACTCAGATCAAATGTTGAATTTAATAAATCAAACTCAATGGTGTCATAGTTACACAAATAAATTTATATAATAACAGATATTTTGAAAAAAAAACAACATTAAGTAATATTTAACACATGACGCAATGTACAATGTTTGCGATGAATTATGTTTCACATATTATGATATTATAATAAGAACAATAATACGTATTGGAATGTTAATAAAACATCTGCACTGCACTGCAGAATTGCTCTAGATGCTGGTTCACCTGGTAGACGGCTAATGAATCGCAAGGCTTATTATGGCCCAAGAGCTAGCACCATGCTAGGGACCTGCTCACGGGGCTTCCACCAAACGTCAGCAAGTCACAAAGCACTACATCTGCCTGTGCACAATACACAAATAAATATTATGTTTATTAAAACAACTGAAAAATGTACACACACCTGGACACCATTGATCCAGCATGACTCATGGTTCATCATGAGTTTTTTGGTATTTCTGATGCTTCTGGTGATGTTGCAATCACTGTTGCATCTTCCTCAGGTTTTTTTTCTTCCCTGTTGTCTTCATTAGAATCTAAAAGGTTCTTATTTGGCTGAACCTTCTCTTTGTTATCGTTTATCTCCCCTACATCATCATTCATCTTTTCATTATCTTCCTCTAATTCAAGTTCATCTGCCACATCAATTACCACAGCTTGGGGCTCTAGGAGTGATCGACGGTTGTTGTGCTCACGACCTATTCGGTGAGAAAGCGCTCGTAAGCGTTCCTGTTTTATTAGCATTGTAAACAAACAAAAATATATAAATAAATAATTTTGTCAGAATGTATATTTTTTTTGTCTTAGCAGTGAATTTGATGCAAAATGTGTTCTATTCACTGGATAGGATTTAGAATAATATGCATTTTGAGTTTACAAAATATTAAATAATATTAATACATAATTATTAGAGTCTGTAATTATATGCATTTGCATGTTTGTACTAAGTGTATGCAAGCCAAGGAGGTTTTAAAATATCCACGGTTCATATTGCACCGAATTTAAACAACAAATTTTATATTGCATATTTTGCATATTTATTCATAAATTCATATAACATGCATATTTAATGGGTTTTTACTTTAAGTAAATTTTAATTTAAGATATAATATACATTTTAGCAATTTTAAAGGAGAAAAAAACTTACTACTTCGACGTATGCAACAAATAAGGCAGTAACTCAATTTTACAACTTTTTTTTTTTAAAACTAATATTTACAGATGATTTTAGTTTATTTTTATTTTGATTACCTTTTTTAAAGTTTTCTGAGAATTTTAGAAATTGTATTTTAAACAATCTGTAAATGTTTGATTAAGAAAAAAATAAGATTATAAAATATTGCATTTTGAATGAAAGTATTAAAATTTTAATTATTTAAATATTTCTTTTATTTCTGATAGAATATCTAGAATTTAAATTTCTTGAGGTAAAAGTGTGGTTAAAAAAAAAAAATCATATTTTATAATGAATAAAATAATGCATATAATTGCATATTAAGCCACTTTTTAAATTATATATAATTCCGGGCTTTAATAATTATACATAGTTATAATACATTCATGTCTTCCACAAAATATTTTCATAATACAATTAATCAATCTATGCTTTATTTGAGTTAAGAATCATACAAATCAGTGGTCAAATTGAGCATGGGGGGGGCATAATTTCACTATACGGCAAGCATACAGATAGTTGACTTTGTGGGGATGTGTTGCTTGACCACCGTACAGTATGTTTCTCAACTTGAATAGAGTAAACATGTGATTACATCCATATTGGTGAAAATACTGAACATCAATTTTACTGTAATAAAAATGTTTGGTGATAATTTTAGCAATCTATCTATCCACTAGATATAGCCACCATAAAAGGTTATATAATTTAAAGTGTATTCTTATTACATGTATAGTCCCCATTTCGCTCACAAAATAATGGTCTAGTTCAGTTCAGCTGTTCTTAAACTTTTGGTGAAGACGGACCCCTCATGACAACTTTCAGATATCGAGTGCCCCCTATCAAATTTTCCTTCAAATACCTTTTTTATTACACCTCACATAAGTAGGTACATAAAAACATACACATTTATAATTATTTTTATTACGCATGGTTTTTCATAAAAATGTAATATTTTATTTTTAGATAGAGACGCAGCAGACCCACAAGGGTCTATGGATAAACTTTAAATAATAGTACTAGCAGAAGTAATGATA
The DNA here is from genome assembly GCF_005508785.2 of Acyrthosiphon pisum. Taxonomy (NCBI): domain Eukaryota; kingdom Metazoa; phylum Arthropoda; class Insecta; order Hemiptera; family Aphididae; genus Acyrthosiphon; species Acyrthosiphon pisum. The sequence continues at coordinate 82,795,008 of NC_042493.1, forward strand.
CCTGAGTAGACTCCAGTATATTTCCCACAACGGCTATCTTGGCACGTGCGTCACACAATCTACGAGCATACCCATCTAGTAGGACACATGTGTCAGTGGCGGTTTTTGTCGTAGCAGTTACTGTAGACGAAATAGTCTTGTCAGCCGAGACTGGCAATTGTGCTGATGACATGGACGTTGCAGCAAACAAGTAGTCATGCTGTGCCAACGACAGGCGCTTGAGTTCGGTAGCCAACGAGTCAAGCTGTAGTTTCAGGTCAAGTTGACTCAATCTAACAGGCAGAAAGTGTACCATAAAAATAATTAAGTAGGTATCAGTATTTACAGTAGTTTATTTTTGTTGGTTAGTCATTGGTGTAGGATACAAATATAAACATCACATAATTTTACCTGGTGCACTGGACAGACGCGTCCAAACGGTCAACACACGGCCTGAGCAAACTGGCAACTAGACCGTCAGCCAGTGTGTCACGAGTAGCCTCTGATGCGGCGACGGCAGCAGCGGCCGCCTCGTCCAGGTCTTCATCGTCTGGCGAGTAGTCTGTTGTGACCGCTTCTGAACGGTTTAAGTCCAGGGCGGTGGAACCGATAGACTCGGCTACAGAAATTTCGTTATCCATTGACCACACGGATTCGAGTTGGATCGGGCACGGCTGTTAAATTCGGTTTTCTGTGCACTGAATATCTCGGATTATATTATCAGTAGGTACAACGGTTTATGCTTATATTATACTTACGGGGTATAGCTTAGGTATTAGAGCTTCACTAGCTCTGGCAAAAGGCGTGGCTGTTAGTACAAAGTTGTACAAACGTAGTTAAATATTAAATAGTAAATACAAATATACACAATAATATTATAATAGTGTAACTTAAAGGTGTGTACTGTGTACAATATCAGCGTTTGTATAAAATCGTCTGATAACAGTGGTATCGCGATTACGAACTCCTGAAGTCATGAATTTTATTGTTATTCATTCGTCAGCAGGCAATGACGACGCTCGTAGTAGTACGACGCATACTAAATACAACTGTCAACTGGTACAACTGTTGTATAAGGTTTATGCGTATTGTTATATTCGTATTGCGTTCCAATCACGGCGATCTCTGATGGTGGGTACAGCTGTACTACAACTACTGTACTACAGTTACCTACTGACTACTAACTTTAGTGATGGGATTAGTAGTAATAATATAGAGTAATAATATTGAAGAGGTCGATTCATTTATAAATGACCATGATTATATTTGTCATCAAAATGTGTATGATTTTTCTAATTTCTCTAAGGAGGTGATAATTTATATTGCAGGATTTGTTGTGCATAAGTTGTTGTCAACTATTAACTGTGATACTTGCCAACAATCCTTATGTTCAAAAAACCGAGAACAATTTTGTAACTCTTTCATTGCTGTTAAAAATAAAGGAGGTGATAAAGGAGGACTACATTATCCCAGCGACGATGTAATTTTGATTTGTATGCAAACTGAACAATTATTAAAATCATTCAACTATAAAAATCAACCTGTGAACTCATTATATCTCCAAACTAAAGTTCTCAGTCATTTTTACAACTCTAATATATTCATTTCATTAAAATCACACAGTCTAGAAAGCAGTAGTCCATTAGCTGATCATTTAACTCCACTAATAAAATCAATTGCATCCATCTATATCAAGCTTAAAGTAGGTAAACTATAGTTTAAAGTCATCAAATTAAACCCCATCTTTAAGAATGTGGTATAGTAAGTTGACACTATTAAAAGACAGTGAAATTTTCTATTTATTTTTTTTCTATTGTAATATAGTCCATTATTATTTATTATATTAATTAGTATTAATGCATTGTACATTAAGTTTAGGTGATGTATAATTCTATAAATTATAATAAAAATATAATATATAATACCTATCTTATAATATTATAATAGTACCTAATAAATTATGTTAAATTTCAATTAGTGCCAGTTTTGGTATGCTATTCCTAAAACTTTAAAGTATACCTATATTTTTTTAACTCAATTTTTTAAAACATTACATAAATGTTTAACTGCCATAATTTTAAAACTGATTTTTAAACTACGATTTACGGCGAAATTATTATGGCTCAATAAATAAATATAATTGGATAGGTAGTACACTTACGTGAACTAGTTCGTTCGTTCATCGATCACCAAATTGAACTAGTTCACTGAACGTTCAAACTGAGCGACTGAACACTGAACTATACGTAAAAGTTTAGTAGTATAGTTCACTGGTACCAGATCGTTCTTACTTCTTGTAGTGATTACTGATTAGTGAACGAAACAGTGAATCATTCGAATATGGACTCATTCAATTACAAATCGTTCATTTAACGTTTTAGTAGTTCGTAGTAGTGAACGTATAAGACAGTGGCGTAGCCAGGATTATGAAAGGGGGGTGTTTTAAGTATACCTAAATCAAAACCAAGTTTTTACAGTTTTCGTATATAAATTAATTAAAGGTTCAGAACTTGACTTGTTGCACTAAAAATTATCGAAATATGCAGTCAACATTTTCAAAATATGCTTAAATATAATATATATATACATATTATGTAGGTACTATGTAGCAACATTTTTATATTATTTTTGAAAAATCATAAAACATATTGCAATTTTGGTAATAAAAAATAAGTACGTATATAAACCTGATAAATAAATAAATAAATAACAACTTATTTTTTTAAAATACTAGCATACAATACTAGATTAATAAATAAGTTATAACGAATAACGTGATATGCGAACACCGTCATAAATGAACACGTATTGATGTTCATTCATTCGTACAATCTACAATTTAGATGTCAATTATAGTTTAAACACAGTTTTGTCACAAAGAGACTTATGAAATCTTACATATGCGAACATAGGGCCAACTGTAGCCAAGCTCCACCAACAACTTTAACAGCCCTCAACCCCTCCCAAACATTTACTTAATTTTTTTAAGCTTATTCAATTTTATAATAGTACCTATGGTATTAGGCTTTGGCCTCCCCAAATCACAAAATTATCGCCTATTGTACCTAACCAAACATAATATTTTTTAAGATATTTTTCAATGTTATCCAAATATAATTTTTCCCAACAATTGTATGTACATTTAAGTTAAAAAGTACACAAATATGCAAATTTAAACTTTGTATTTAATTTCGCCATTTCATAAGACAAATTTATAACTTGCAAGCAGTCTCAAACCCTATAAACAATATATTTATTAAGAGGGAAAATGTTAATGGTGGGGGGGGGTTCAAACACCCACCCCTCCACCCTGGCTACGCCACTGGTATAAGATATACTCGGTATACAGCACGGATCTAAAATATACAGGTTGGACAAGAAGTAACTTTAGAGTGTACAAGTTATAATTCACTAATCAACCTATTTATTTTATGAACGAAATACAATTACCTATTACAAGAACAGAACTAAAAGCTAAATGATAATAACAATCAAGCAAAATAAAATAAACATTAGTGAGGTCGTGAGAAGTTTACATTTGAAAGAAGTCTTGATCAAGTTTTGTCAAAAATTAACATCCATACAAATTTACTATTTAGTATTTACCTTCATTCTAAGAAAAAAGTTTTTAAATGGTAACTAGAAGTGTTTTCTTGCTAAATAGATTATAATGCATATTGCATAGTGCATACATACTGAGTACTGGTATTCAAGAAATAAAATAGAATATCGATTACTCGGTCGGAGTTTTTAAATAATTCATAGAATGCTATACAAAATAATTTTAAAAATATCTTTTAATTTTTAACTAATTTTTTTCTACTTTTTTTTAATTAAAAATATTAAATCATATTTTATAGATTAATTTTTGTACAAGTATTCATTAAAATACCTACCCATCTACGACCTACCTCTAATCAGAGACGATGAATCGATCAAGTTCTGTTTTACCTATGTCAAATGCGACAAAATTCGAGGATAGGGCCCCAGTATATAGTTGTTCACTGACATCCGATACTTCCGTTGCTATTATTTTTATACCTACACGATGAGTGATGACCGGTAACCATTATTTGCGATGACACAAAGGACCTATCTATAGTTGTGGTTTTGGTTCTGGCGTTTTCACCGATAACCAAATGATGTCAAAGACCTAGAATTCTCATTAATGAGAAGAAGAAAATAGGTACGGGACCGTTGGAGGTGTCACTGTGTCAGCAAAGAAGGAGTAGTTACCTACTGGAGTTCCAGTGCGAGACGGGCTTCTGGAAAATCAGGGTAAATATGGGAGACCGTTTCATAAATAATTTCAAAAACGCTGCCTAAGTTGGATGGACCAAAATTTGAATGTCAAACCAGTAGGGGGATATCAGTGGCGCCGAATGCCACATCCAACTTGGGTATCGGTCTTTAAACGTGAGACAGATTCAAACATTTCCCCTGGTTTTCCGGGAACCCATCTCGTTCTTGAAGGTCAATAACTGCTCCTTCTTTGCTGCTACCTTCAACGGTCCCGTCTGTAATTTCTCCTTCGTCTTACTAGGTCAGCGTTTCTCAACCAGGGGTCCGCGAGAAGGTATTAGGGGGTTCGCGAAAAAAAAGGCGTAATGGCGGAAAAGTGAAATTTCTTGTATTTGATATATTTGTTATTGTGATTTGTGAAATATTGTAAATAGGTTTTTCCTAATACATATCATAATATAAGTGTGTATAGGTATAGGTAATAACTAATAAGAGTAGGTATAATATGAAATATATCATTATAAACGGCGGCACGTGTGCATTGGATTTTATCTACTTTTATGTGCCTATTAAAAATTCATTAACAATTTTTATCTTATATTCACATAAAACCACCACTGCAGTGAACGGTTTGTATGATATTGAAATCGATACTAATAACTAGTCAGTTATAGACTATCTGTGAGTTCAGACTTACGGGTTTACCTATCAACTGTGGAGCTAGATTTCAAAAAATTAAGTGCTAGCAAACAAGCCCAAAGAACGCATTACAACTCAATTTTTAACTTAATATATTTTTTTATATATATATATATATATAAAGGTATATAGATACATTGCATTGCACATGCCGATTAAAATAAATAGACATTTCCAAATTTTTCGTTTTACTTATTTGGTTAATTCATATTTATATTATGTAAAAATATATGACTAAGTTGACATTTGGGGGTTCGTAAAATAGTGGTGAGAGGTCAAGGGGTACGCAAATGAAAAAGGTTGAGAAACGCTGTACTAGGTCTTCGGCTACGCATCGTTTGGTTATCAGCGAAAACGCCATAGCCAAAACCACAAATAGTTAGATACTTGTCATCGTGTATAAAAAAAAAACAGAAACGAAAGTATCGGATATCAGTGAATAACAACCTATAGGATTACCTTAAGCATTTTAATGAATATAGGTACATACAATTTATTTTATTTTATTTTAAATATATTAACGCCAATCGGCTTTTTCAAGATAGTGTATAACAAGAATACGTAACATTACATAACATGACAATATATGATAAATATTAAAATAATATATAAGAATGATATAACTGTAATAACGAAATACAAATAGATAAGTAGCCTAGATACAAACGGTCATTTAAACTAATATTTTGAATTTAAAATCTGTAGACAAAATTGAGTTAAAATACTATGATTTTACATTTTTACCCACCCAATGGTGCAAATCATTAATTTATTTGTACAGGACTACAGGAGACAAACCTAGAAATTTATCAGCCTGCAATCACCAAGTACCTACCTGCAACCATCATTATTCACTTCAAGTTTTATGAGTTAATCATTAGGTACTAGTGTACTACATTTACATTTTACAATATAATTATTAATTATGGGCACCTATATAACTTTTACCAGGATCCAATCCACCATATATAGGTAGGTCGTAGGTATACACACAAACCTACCACAAATGATTTTGTTTGGGGGGAAGTACCCATCCAACCCAGGGAATTCCGAATTTCCGCCACTGCTTGTAATAATTATAATTTAACTTTAACCTCAGTAGCTGAGTGTGTTTGTCACTCCCCACACCCCAATAGTTATATTGTATTTGTAGAGTGGACAGTGGTCAATAAACTATGGCAATATCTATATTTATAATACCTACATTTTAATGTGGTCACAATTTCCATGCTATAAAAAAAAAAGAAATGGAAAAATCTGCTAGTGCTTCACAAAAAATAACAATAATTACTACAAAAATCAAGTTTCACTAATATTATAGTTCTAGCAGATAATATAGTGTATTTTTGTGTACCTATAGTATATATATATAATATAGTCCCTAGCGGTATATACGACACACCTATTTGGGGGTTAATTTTAGTCCATTTTCATATAGGGATATTATAAAAGTTCAAGCGCATAATACTGCCTCGCCCATTCAACAATTATTATCGTGTACAGTATATAGTGTACACAGTACACACTCAAGTGTGTGAGTTATTTTTTTCAGTTATACATTCGCAGCAAATACGGCTAAAATGCACTACCGTAATTCAATCCTATATCTTGGGAGAGAAGGTGGAGGTACAGTGGTCGATCAAACTTTAAAAAATAAATATAAAACATATAAAAAATAAAATCTCTATATTTAAAAAAACCGACCTGCAAGTGCGAGTCGGACTCGCGCACGAAGGGTTCCGTACTATCATCAGCTATAAAGATGTTGGCAACATTGCTTATATTATATATTCTAGAATTTTTAGTATTTGTTGTTATAGCAGCAACAGAAATACATAATCTGTGAAAATTTCAACTTTCTAACTTTCATGGTTCATGAGATACAACCTGGTGACGGACGGACTGCGGTCCCGTTTTACCGTACGGAACCCTAAAAATGAATAAATATAATGTCTATATGTATTAATATAAAGGCACTAGGTAGTATATTTATTTAAAAAAATATATTTTCAGAAAATGGACATGGTAAATTATTACATCATAGACCAAATCCGTCAATTAGACCAGTCCAGCAACTTATGGATAGGTAATAAGAAGAGTACAAGACAATAGTACAAGACGTCTTTCCTACTCGAGGATCAAAGTAAAATGTAGTTATGTAAATATAGTTACTATTGATATTTAATTGAACCCAAAACAATATTTTTAGTTAGGTACTTCTGTAGTTAAATATATCATATATTTGACTGCGTCTCTTATAATTAGTATTTATAATAAATGTCAAATATCTATAACGATAAAATAAGATAATTAATGAAATTAAACATTATTCAACGCGTTTAGTTAACTTTACAGAAAGTTCAAACATAATTATAACACAATTATTATAGATATACTTTAATACTTTTAAAATAAAATACATAAACCCATTAATTAATTAATACTTTATATTGTATACCTATTAATACTAATAAATTAATAATTATCATTTGTTTGACTACTTATATACTGTTTAATTTTACTAATAATCTTAATTTTGTTGATTTAGATATTGTCATATTGACATTTATAATCAGTGGCGTCCGCAGACCGCAGGGGGGG
>NC_042493.1:82803512-82819729 GCF_005508785.2 Acyrthosiphon pisum
CCTGTATATAGAGTATGGGTCCGGGGGTCTGGGAATTCTTTATAATTTGTGCACCCTCAAAAGTATAGGTCTAGTTGCGCCTATGCTGTAGGTACAGTAGATAACAAATGGATCGCTGTATCTAAAGGACGGTGTTAAATTTGAATTCAATGATATAAAAATATAAAATCATTGTAAGTATACGAAAAACGATTCTGAGCCAGTGTTGTAACCAGGAATTTAGAATGAGGGGGGGGGGCTAAAAACTACAAAAAATACAAATACAATGTGTTTTTTATTTACATTTTTTTATTTATCTTGATAAATTTCCAAGGTAAACACAATAAATTGGGGGCCAGGGGGCTACGTCACTGTTCTGAGTAAAGGCTATCTGTTAGCATATAATATTATTGTAATTTATTTTACTATTAGGTAATAGTACATCAGTAGGTTTATTTTTGCCAAAAAAATTTGTTTTAAGCAAAATTCACAGTTTTTACTTAATTTTTTGTTTGTTTTTCTTGACGCTTTTGAAAATTATTGAGAATTTTTACTTTTGACCCCCCCCCCCCCTATCTAAGAGGAGATATATTATAATATATACAATTATCTCTATACATCATTAATTGCGTCTTACACTAAAATAATACAAGTGATTTTATGGTGTATCGTAATACGCATGTTGGAAAATGTACTCAAAACCTGTACCAAAATTTTTCGTATAATTTGTAATCACATTACCGAAAATGTACAAATTATAAAACAAATTTGTGTACTGGTTTGACGGTTTTGACTTTTTGAGTGTCTAAACTCTAAGATCAAAATTATAAAAGCAGATGCTGGAGTAACGTTACGCTGGCATCTGAAATGAAAACCTGATTTTCTCCCGTTCGGGTGGTTGTACAAATTTCGGTAATGTGATTACAAATTTGTACAAATTATATAACACATTTTGGTACCGGTTTTGAGTAGATTTTTCAACCTGCGGATGCCAGCGAATGTACCTGTGATTTTACATTCGTATGTAGTTTGAAATACGTGTATAACCTTAGGAGTGTGGTTAATGGAAATTAAAAATATGCTACTCACTCAAAAGTTTTAACTAAGCTCAGTTAATTTTTTTTGGAAAACAACTCCAACTTGCTATTGGCAAAATTAATTTTTTTAGTTGGTGTAACTCAAAAACGAATACCCATGGACAATGGCGTAGCCAGGAATTTTGTATGGGGGGGACTATAGTTGGGTGACCATACATACGTCCCGTGTATATTATACGGGGATACGGGATCGTCCAGAATTTCAATTTTGTGTCCCGTTGTCCCGACAAAAGTTAAACCAAATCCGTTTGATTCCGTTTTTTCAAGTCTGTCTCGTATTACTCCCGTTTTTCGTTAATTAATAATTTATAACTTTTTGAAATTTATTTTATAAAAAAATCGTTTTTCTACGATATTTTTGTATGACAATATTATTAGAATATTCGAATCTATATACTTTTCAGTGGTGTTTCTGGATTCTTGTTTGCAGTGCTCCGGCTACAGCAACACACAGTGGGATGAATGGCAATTTTAGCTGGGGAAAAGCACTATTTTTAAAACAAAAAAAATTTTATCTTTACAATATTCTGACGTTAAGAATAAAATTTTAAGAGAATTAATTAGCATACACCAGACTTATAGGGCTGTTTGTATAAAATATAGTTATGTATTATTTGATAATTGATATTTTCAAACTTTTATACATTTTTATACTTATAAACTTACATTTCATTTTTGTAAATAACTATTGAATCTGAATGCAAAAACTGTTAATATTATTAAACGGCTATCAATTTCCTTTACAATATGTAGTTGTTGAATAATTGTAAAACTGCATAAATTTGACTATCATTCCTCCAAAGTTCAAAAACCATTAAAACACTTAAATTTTCAACTTAATATAGCAAATAATAATAATAAAAAAAAATTAATTTAAATAAAAAAATAATGTGTCATTATTATACATCTAGGACAATAATACAATAACTGAATAAAAAAAAAAATTATATTTTTTACCGTTTTTATTGAGAAAATTAAATAATATAAAAATGTATAAAAGTTTGAAAATATCAATCAAATAATATATTTATTTTATACAAACAGTTCTATAAATCGGGTGTATGTTAATTAATTCTTTTAAAATGTTTTTCTTAATGTCAGAATATTGCAAAGATAAATTTCAGATAAAAAAACCAATAATTTTTTTGTTTTAAAAATAGTACTTTTTGCCAGCTAAAATTGCCATTCATCCCACAGTGCAACGCCTCGGTTTTTGACACCCTACTCAACCAAGCTTGCGAGCCACTTGACTGGCCCGCTTCCTGACACTTAGTGCGAAAGCTAACTCCACCACATTAGCTGATCTACCGTCATCAAACGGTTCGAGCGCCTGCCTTGCATCAATTGTCAAGACCGTTTTGCGTCCTCTCGCCCGGGTTATATCACAGCCACCGGCACACAAAATTGAAAACGACGACAACGACTTCGTCCAGGAAGGACTCAACAGTCAATATTATCGGAGAGATCAACACCTGTCTGCCGGCCATCCAAATAATGGAGGTCAGTAGGTATTCGTCCCAAATCTCGATTCCAGTGGCATCACCGCAGTCAACCAAAACTATTCTGAAATGTAGACTCGTAGTGCTAATCAATAAAAAAAAAAGTCATACATAAATTAAATACAACAATACTACTTCACTACAAATTGTGAAAAAAATCATACATGTATAAACAAATCTACTCCCAATGAAACAACCAATTAATTAAAAACATAACTGGGATAGAATTTAATAACACGTAATTTTTAATGTCAAACCTGAATTTTTTAAACCATATTAACTAATAAAAGTTAAAGGTGAACAATAACATAAAATTTCGTTTAAAAATTAAAATATCAATAAAAACAAAACTAAGAGTGATATTCTAAATTTCTAAAGGAAATTTAAAGTAAAGAAACTTTAAAAACAAATAAATAAGTTGACCGTAATTTATTTTAATGAAACACGTGTCAAACAAATTATAGATAAAAAAAAAATATTGCAATTGATTTGTTTACGCTGATACATGAAAACTGTTGTTGTTAGAGGTGCATATTTCATAAAAATTAAAGATAAAATGAAAGTAATAAGCAATTAAACAATATAAATATTTAAATTTAAAATAAAAGTTGATTAAATACTTGGAAACAACTTATGTATTTTATATTCTATGATACAAATATGACCTAAAAATTGTAATATATTCTTTTACAATCAACAGTTATTTAAAATAAATCCCAATGTGATTACCATGGTTGATGACATCAGATAGGTGGAGTTATGGAGCTTATGATTTATAGATTTCAATTAAAAATTCATCTTTTAAACATCAAATTTTAACAGAAATAATTAACCAAATAATCCCTATTTTAAATGCATAATTTTTTAATATAAAGAAAATATTTTAATAGATAGATTGAAAGATGAATGTGCTAAGTACTCGAGGATTATATTAATTTGTATTATGTTACATGAAATATAAACTGTGAAATAAATTTGAAGACACAAATGAAATGCAGTCAAAATATTTTTAATTACTTATCAAAGTACAAAATATACTACAAAAATATTTTAACTTGAAAAGATGAAAAAAAATAGAATATCCATCTATTTTACAACTTGTATAATTCTTAATAAATTGAAAACTATAAGTTATTCATTTTCCAAGTAATTTTTCTTACTAAAAACGAAACGTTTATATTTTTAATATAAAACAAATAATTAATAATGTTACGAGTATAAATAATATTTTCTTAATTAATTAATTGGCTTCAAAATTTAACATGGTATTAAAAAAATGAAATTGATGAAAACTACAAAAAAGTGATTAAAAAAAACAAAATTGAAATAAAAGTTAAAAAATTGAACAAATGGATTGTTTTATAACAATATATTTTACAGTATAAAAAAATAATATTTACGTATGTAAGTATTAAATAGACTCTGTATTAATGTTTAATTTAACTGATTTGTGTAATACATAGTATTACAGAAATAAATTGAATGGGATACAGTATGTGCCGCAATAAATGCAAATAAAGAAGTATAATGATAAAAATATGTCAAATATTTAAAATAAAAATAAATTTAAAGGAATGTTAATAAAATAAATGTACTATGATAGTAGCCAGTCCAACACAATGCAGGGTGCGATTAATCAAAATCTAAAGGCCGATAAATTCGGTATACAGCTAAGCGTTCACCAATGATGTTCCGGGACAAGATACGAGTGCATATTAATGGTCTGCTAGCTGGGCTGCTTCCAAAAGTTGTCAACTCTATATTGTTCAAGTCATCATAATAAATATTCTGGTCAGATCGATCACGACGAGCTTGCATCTCATCTCGCACCAGCGCATCATAATTATAATCAATCATCAGTGCATAGAATACTCCAAACTCTGATAGAAGATCTGCAGCCTGATGCAAAGCCCTAATTAATAAAAAAAAAATCACACAAAAATTATTAAATTACTATAGGTATAGGTGCTAAGTACACAGAAGTCATACACTCATACCAACCTCTTAAGTACATCTACACCATCTGGGCCACCACCCAGCCAAGCTGCATCTTCTACCGCTACTTGCTTTTGGTATTTAGCCTGATCGTTAGTGTCAATTTTTGTTACTCTAGGTGTTGGTGCAAGTTCACCTTTTGGGCCTCGAACATATGGCGGATTGAATAAAAGTATATCAATGGGGCCAAACACTTCTTTGTTAGGGTCATTATTGACATCCGTTGTTCCTGGACGTCGCATCCATGTCAGTAGGTCGCCACGTACTGCATCCACCTAGATATAAAAACATAAATGAGTCACAAAAATGTATATTTAAAAATAATTATATAGCTATACACTCACATCAACACCATTAAGTTTGCATGTCATAATGGTTTTAAGACAAGCTGTTGGATTCATGTCTACAGCTATACAGTGAGCTCCAACAGCATACGATGAAAGTGAATCACTTAGAGCCTTTGATATAGCAGCAGTAAGGATGCCAAAACCACTACCTAATTCAATGACCAACAGTGGTCCACATTTGTCAGACGAACCAATATTTGTTTTTGACAACCGGGTTTTAACCACTTGCTCCAAGTCCAATTCCAAAACGTCCAACATCAAAAATGTATCCTCAGCTGGCTCATACACTGCAGGAGAGGTATTAAATTCACCATTGTTTTCGTCCAAAGAGACATGATCGGAAATAGAATAATCCTATATGAACAAACCATGTAAGTATGGTTAATCAACAAGAACCTGTATTAATGTTTGGAAAAAATGTGTACATCATTAAACTTACGGGCGTGTTGATAATCATGTTGGATTTTTTAATGGTCTTAGTTCTGCTTTTTGTCACTATATATCAAACACATTTAAAATAAAAAAAATAATGCAGTTTAAAAGAAACAACGGAATGCAGTACACCGGTACATGTGATTAGAAATAGACAAGTCAGTTACCTGGTGCACTTGACTGAAAAGCCAAAGAGAAGGTCGACGTGACCTAACCGAATTGTGTAGAGGGTTACGTGGATGTCAAACGATATGTGCGTCTGGCTCACGCGGCGGCAGCCGTGCGTTCAGCCAACAGTTCCTCTTCAATCTCTACCGCTTCGGCTACAATTTCCGCCAATGCTTCAGCGGCGGCTGCTGCTGACGCGGCTGCAGTTACTGCTATCGAAGCCGAGATGGAGAGTGCTTTTGACGCGTCTGCTGCTTCTGCTAATGTGGCTGCGTTGGCTGCTACAGTGGCGGCGGTGGCTGCTTCTCTGGCCGCGGTCGCTGCGAACGTTGACGCTTCTGCAGCTGCAAATGCGGCGAACGCTATATCTTCCATTTAAAAACCGATCGGACAGGACCGGCAATGCGCCGGTGTAAGATCCTGTTGTTTACAGGACTAGAATTCGTGCAGTTTGTTGTTTGATCCCCTGCATTTGACGCGTAAATATTGTACCACCGTCCGGGATCGACGATGACAGAAAATTAATAATAATACGTTACCGAGGTACCTGGATACTCACGTAAGATATTTTACGCTGCACGGCGGCGTGTATCGTCCGGATAGACGTTAAATACGAATGCCGTTCTTGATCTACAGTCTCCTAAGATGGCCGACTGTTCGAAATAATGAACTATCCAGTGAGTCTCAATTTTGGCCAATCGTTTGAAACTTCGTCACCCAGTGCGGCAAGCGGCAACGACGCAACATTCCAACGTATTATTGTAGTATTGCACTCAGTTGTAGTCCGTGCTCACTTCTGATGTGATTTGTGGAGGGGCGAGGAGCACACATGGGATAGGGAAATAATAAAATATTACTGCGTAATAGGCGTGGAGGCTTGTTGCGCGTGCGCCGTGAGTTCCTAAACCACGCTTTCGTCGAACGTCGGCGCCGGGCGCACTGGAATCTAGAATTGTTGTTCGGAACGGAACGCATCGCCGCATCGCTCTATTGTACGTGATTGTACCGAACACCGGTAACCCGCTGGCCAGTTGTAGCGGCCACTGCTCACATCCGTTGTTCGTGCACACTTGATAACAACCCTAATAGTTTGCAATCAAGTGTTTTATGTCTATTGACATTCATTTAATTGTTAATTAACAAACCGACGCAGGTTTTTGCAGTAAATCAATCAAAATGATCATTCCGATCCGGTGCTTCACGTGTGGAAAGGTCATAGCAAACAAATGGGAGAGTTACTTAGGCTTACTACAAGCTGAATATACAGAAGGGTGAGGACTATAAAGTAATATTTCATTTAGCATTAGAGGCAATGCTTTGCATGTTAGTTATGTATTCTACGATCGATGTGGCGTTTTAGAAATAAGACTCTTTAACCCCCTTCCCATGACATTAACATTTTTTTCCGTTGTAAATTTCTGTTTAATAAGCAGGTACTGATTTTGAAAAATCTCTTATACCTATTATGTAATTCCTTCCTCGCGTGTATTAGTTACATTATTGATCTGGTCTGTGTGTGACAATTATTTTGTTACCCATCAATTTTTTTAAGCGTTCTACGACCTACACTGCTTTCTTTTAAAGTAAAATGCTGGGTTACATAATCAGTCACTACGCATTTAATGAATCCATAACGAGCTGGTCCCTCAAACATGATTTAGTGGCTCATGATTGGTCTGTTAAATTATTCAATTTTTTATGTGCCCCGTCATTAGAATCATAGATATTTAAGTCAGCTGTAATTCTATTGTGATATTATGTACCTAGTATCAAATAATTTATTGAGGTTACCGTCCTCCACTTTTCTAAATTATGTACAAATGGGTTTAATTTTTAATTACATTTACATATGGTGTGAACTAGTCATATAAAAATAGCTAAATATTTTTGTTATACTTTTGTTGATGACTCAAAATTCTCACATTATTTATTACTAATAGATATATGAGTGGATTAGTGATATTTTTCAGCCCATGAAATTTAAATTCAGGCAGCCCACAATAACTTCTTTTTTCATTTTTTTATGCTCTTCTGTACTTATGTAGACAATTTCATTGCTCGATTGGTCTCAAATAATAAAGTATCAAATTTAGTTCATATTAAATTATAACTTCATTGTTATAATATACAATGCATAGTGTCTAATAACTAAATAATATAATTGTTTACCTATATATTATATAATATAATAATATGCTCAATAATAATATATTTGTTATTTATTACATTTACATTTACATTTAAAACAATTTATACTTAATTGCTAAGCTCCCTGTAAAGCAATTTACTTTTAATAAAATAATATTTGTCATAAAATATTAATGAAGTGGCCAACACAAAAACAGACCCATAAGGCAAGTGTCTGATTTCTCGATACAACTATTTAATGGGTTGACATACATAGTTATCCAATTTTTAAACAAGGTGAAAACTTGCAATATTTTCTTACATTCTAGTAAATTCAATAATAATTATGTATTTTTACATGTCAAATTTTAAAATGTCTTTAATTATGTTAGTTCTTTGCTTTGATTATGGCTATTAATTTATTTTAATTTTAATTTTTTTCAGTGATGCTTTGGATGCACTTGGACTTAAACGATATTGTTGTAGACGTATGTTACTCGGTCACGTTGATTTAATTGAAAAGCTTCTCAATTATGCGCCGCTTGAAAAATAATTTTCAAGAACAATTTTATCCTAAAAATTTTTTTAAAATAAAGTAACCTGTAAGATGTAATTAATTGTGTTTTATTTATATATTATATATCTTATGTATATTATTAATAAGCAAAAGAATTAATTATATTCAAAAATACAAATATATGATCTGATAAATTTTTCAAGTAAAAATATTCATCATAGGTAAATACTAAATAGGTATTTACAATATATATTTTTTTATTATTATAAAAGCAACACATTTTACTTTGCTGAAATTCAAAAGTTGTATTTTATTAAGTGGGTTATAATTAAATTTTTTTCTTTAAAATTTTTAACATTTAATAAAATTGATATGGTGACACCCTGCTAAAAATGTATTATATGTGCGTGTCTATGTTAAATATATCCCAAGTATTGTTTTTATTGTATGAATATATATTTCTTAACTCCTAGGCGTTAGGTACTGCGGCTATGCTGGTTAAATTTTAACGGTCCAATACTTTTATTTCATTATTAAATCTTGTATTTAATGAAAAACAATGTTGAAAAAAAAATTCTTTATTATTAATTCTAAATAATGTAGATACTACATATAAAAATAAAATGTTGATAGTAGTCACTTTCCATTATATTTTTTATTCCAAATAATGGCTCATTCCGTGCTTTCAACTATTGTAGTTTAAATTTTGCAAAATTCATCAAAATGACGAAAATTTACAAAATATTCAATTTTTACATTTAAGGTTGCTCATAAGTTGTTCATAGTTTCATACTAAAACCAATAAATCTGAAATATGTATAAACACAGGTTTTATATACATTTTATTTTAAAATCTGTAAGACATTAAATAGTTTAACAAATAATTACAATTTTAGTTATATTTCAGTGATTCAAATATTTTTTTTGTCGGATTTAGAAACTTTCAACTATTATATTTTGTATATACAATGACATTTTCAAATACAATGTTATCAGCAATTAAATAAATTACTGCATAATATTATATTATTATATTACATTTGCAATTAGGTAGGTGCCTACCTAATTCAAAATTAGAACGAATAGTTTGTCGACTATTCAATTGTTTATACTAAGGATAATAGTCCTTAAGCTGAAGTGGTTTTGCAAAAATATAAAATAGGGATATATTATATTATTATGTAATATTGGATCTAGTATTAGAATTATTATACTAGAGTCATTTTTACAAATTACTTTTTAGATTCTGAGTGGAACAATGAATGTATAGATTTTACAATAATGTGTGTTTTTTTATTTTTGCTTAGATTTTCTTCAACAGTATCTTTTCTGATAGGAAAGTGAAACTAGTTGGTACTTTAAGGGGGTCAAAATTAAAAATTAGTAGTTTTCAGAAGCGCCGTCAAAAACAAAAGAAAAATTATGGAAAAACTGGAATTTTTACGCAAAATCTGTTTTTGAGAAAATTGATTTTGGTTTTTGGTGCAACTCGTAAAACTAATATAACAAAAATCAACGATAAAAGTTAAAAATAAAAACTCTAAGTTAATCTGAGCAAATTTCTTTTTTTGGTTAATTAAAGTGTGTGTGTGCCTTATATCTAGGGCAATTGTTACAAATTAAAAAAGATGGGTAAGTGGATGTCGCTCTGCTGTACAGTAGGTTACAACTTACAAGTGGATCACTGTAATGGATGGTGTTAAATTTGAATTCAATGATATAATATCATTGTATAAGAATAATGGTTCTGAGCGAAAACGGTCAATCAGTCTATGATATTACTAAATATATTTGATGATATTAAGGTGAATAAACTATAAAGTAATTTATATATAACATATTCACATGGAATCTTGTTTCAAATTTTCAATCCTTAACTATAAATGTTGAACATTTTATACATTTTTCAACTGCTATTGTAGCAATATATCAGGAGCTATGCATTAAATTTTCAAGCATTTTTACTCAACAAATTAAGTTGTATTGACATTTATAGAAATAAAAACTAATAAAATTAGAAACTGAAAATGTTCCTAAACAATTCAAAACAAATCAAAATATTTTGAAAATGTTCTCGCAGTGGCGGATCCATTGACCTTTTTTTTTGTAAAATTAAGTTTACTTATTTTCTGTATTTCTCAATATGATACTACTTTTAAGTTTTAAGTAGGTACCTATATCTGTTTTCTAAATGTTCTAGCCGTGGTAATTTGTCCGTTTTTATATAGGTACTATACACCACTAATCGTTCGTGGCATCAATATCGGAAAATAAAAACATATATCTTTATGGTGGCGAATTATTTTTCATGCATGATTGTTTATAATAAACCCGATAAAAAGTCGGTAAATAAAACAAAATTACCATGAAGACTGTAGATTTACCATAGGGCATGGGTTTATTTTTAGTGACTGAAAACATTGTATTCACCTCTGGGTTGCATGCTTTAGATGTTTGTGATAAAGCGGTTTATCCAAATATTCATGAACTCTTGAAAATATTTTGTACTTTGCCTGTATCAACTGCTATACACTTGATTACCTGAACTATGTTTTTCAACTTTTTATTAAGTATTAAGTCTTACCTAATAAATAGTATGACAGAAGTAAATATTTTATCAATTTTCCTATCTAATATTGAATAATAACTATAAATTAAATAGTAATTAGTATATACTTTGTTTATTATTACTGACTTAGACACTTAGTGCCCGTTTTACAATCATAGTTTAAATTTTACCAGTCGAATTCCGCGGTTTAACATTAGTTTAACTATTGTAATACGGACCCTTAGAAGATGACGCTACACCCGCGTGTTTTCTGTCTTACACACGCACGACATAGGAAATTGTCGTTCACTATTCTCAATAGTGAGCTGTTAGTTTTGATACTAGAGTGAATCGTCCTATTATCAAACTTTTAGGTAAGAACATTATTTAAGTCTTAGAGTGGGCGATTTTTCGATATTTTCATTTTTGAGAAAAATAAGGGTATGTGAAATATCAAAAGTTAAAAGTGCTCATATTTCGCTTGAAAATTAAAATATTAAAAAATCGCCCACGCTAAGACCCAGATAATGTTCTTAACTTTGTTAAAATGTTTACGGTATAAATATCAACAAATACAAATATATCGGTATAAATAAAATAAAATTATAAATTATACCGAACTCGCTCTGAAGAGAATGTTTTTATTCTTAAATATTGTTAAATTGTTAATTGGTTATTACTTATTAGTTACTAATTTATTATTATTAATTTTGTTTCACTAACTCATTTAAAACAATTACAATGGATAAATATATTATTCGAATTACAAAGGTAAGTTAATAAAATATAGAATACATACGAACAGTTAATATAATATTTTAAAGTTAGGTATATATTTAAATACATTAAAATTTAAAATATAAATATAACAATAATTAATCTACAAAAAATGATGTTTTCATTTATTTTTAATTACTCAGAGTTGTGATACCTAATTTATATACTATTGAGTATACTTTTAAGACTATAAATATTAATAAATATTTAGGTTTTTTAACTTAAAAAGAAGTGCGGAGAGGGGGAGGGGGTAAGAAATTAACATAGGTAATCATATAAAATTTAAATGTATAATAATGTATATTTTAGGAGCATGATTGTAAACTATAGAGGCTCAATTTTGGTAAGGTGGTAAAAAAGTGTACCCACAAATATAAAATTAATAATAACGTAGTATATATGGTGGTGTGGGGGGCAAAGCCCCCCACGTTTACATATCAAGCATATTAAAGCGTATACTCAGTAAAAAATTATGACTACATCACTGAACTCAACCAAATATAATCTACTGTGTGAACTAAAAACCATAAACTATTAAGTGACCTTTGGTTTTAGCAAACGTTTAAAATCGGATACTTGAGTGATATCCTTACATAAGTGTGTGTGAATTAGACATTATAGGGTATCTAAGTTATACCATAGGTATAACAATAATTTACAACACATTAGTACATTAGTCATATATTTTTAAATTTTAAAATACACATAAACTATCGATACGACAAATATGAAAAGCATGATGGTATAGTTCATAATGATTTTAAATAGGCACCTACTTTTCTTTTTTATTATAAAATTTAAAAATAAAGTTTTCTTAAATTAGTCATTGACAAAATAATTTTATTCACAGACATAACTCCACAGTGTGTAGATATAGTTTTTTTTGGTTAAATAAAGTAACTAATTACTTTCTGATGGGTGGTGGTGGGAAACATAGGTAAAATATGTACACAAATAAAGGAAATAGGTACCTATCAGAATATACCTAGTTTAAAAGTCTTCATCAATTATGTCCATTGTCGATAGTTGAAGAATTTTAATAACAGCCATTGAAGCTTTATGGTAATTGCATAAACCTCTTTCAAAGAAGTTTGTCTTTCCTCGTTGCAAATGGGAACGGGTTTGACAACCTGTAAAACAATAGTTTACATATTTAATTCAATTTGATAATTAATATTACTATGATCAATTTTTACTATAAGCATAAGCTAAATATACAATTGAATATTTAATACATTTTTAACTACAAAATAATTGGCAAATTGTTGACGAATTTTGTCGAAATTTGAACTTTAAATGCTCATGAAAAATGGTGGCTATGTATCTCTTATATTTGTGAACAGATATTATAGAAACTATAACAGGATGCCCGTATTACATTTTCAAATTCTTTGACACTTTTTCTTGACAATAATATTAGAAACAAAACTAATCGAAAATAATTAAATATGTTATCCCCATAACGAGCTCAAAAAGAGTAAAACTGTTTTAAAAATTGTATAGAAAATGTTTCTGTATGTGGTACATTATATATTAGGGTGATATGACATAATGTTATAATCAAACCTAAAAGCAAAAATATTTTTTAAGCAATCTTATGGGCAAAAAATTATTATATTTGTATTTTATATTGAAAACAAGTCATGGATATTATAAGATTGTAACACATATATATTTATTTATTGATTTGTTATGACTAAACGGGCTAGCCCTTTCTATAGACAAATATATGTCCACGCACACAATTAGATATAATACTATGTGCCCGTGAAGAGGTGGGTATGTTAGTTAATAGCACAGTAAAATAGATTTAGAATAAAAACTTATCAACAATATTCTCACCTTTAGGTTTCATAACTCTCTCCAACATTGTATGACTTCATCTGGGTCGGTAGAATTATCTCCAAGAAAGTCAACTTCTGAAAATTTGTCAATACATTGACCCCACTTCCCAGTTCCGTGTATGTGGTACATTATATATTTCAGTTTTGAAAATCATAAAAAGTATAATCCACTGTGTGAACTAAAAACCATTAACTATTAAGTGACTTTTGGTTTTGGCAAACGTTTAAAATCAGATACTTAGTGATATACTTACATAAGTGTGTGTGAATTAGACATTATTGGTTATCTAAGGCTTTTCTGGGTGAATTAAAATCATGGCCTTCAAATCCTTTACTCATCTGTTCATGTACATCTAACTCATCGTTGGAGAAAAAAAATTTTCTGAAAATGCAAATTTTAAAAAATATATAAATACCTACCTGATTTATGAATTATGTTAAACGATTTTACCTCTTAGATGCGATTTACTAGTCGTGCTCACAGTAGTACCAATGTTGCCGTGAATCACTAACATTTATTTTACTTCTCTATCCCAGACAAGTGGTTTGGATTATGTTTTGAGACAACCTCTGACCATGTTTACTAATTTACTGAGCGTTGTTTGCAACCACTAATTATTGTGAAATGATTACCGCAGATTCTATGCCAGGTAGAAATTGGGATAATCATTTAATTCGAACATTTTTAGCCATTATTTCCTTCTATTTCATTGATTTTTGGAAATCTATGTTTGTGAACAAATTAGCAAATTAGACTGACTCCGTATTATTAAGAAATATAATCACTACAACTAGAAAATAATACTTACAAATGAAATTGCACGTAATGTGGCGAGGCGATACTTTGGATGTTTTACTAAAATGAATACACTTATCCATGGTGATTTTATATTAAAATGTATGAGTAGAACTCTGTACGACCGTTTTGTAGTCTGTATTTTTTGTTCAAATTTCAAGTAATCGCGATTCGTGAGTGATTCAAATTTAAAGTCGGCAAACGAAAAAATAATAATATTATGTTGTTATTTATTTGATAACAATTATTACTATCATAGTTCGTGGTACATAGTGATAAGACAGAATGATGGCGGGCTTTAAATTTTACTGAAGTCCGAATTAATTTCGTGAACGATGCAGCTCCACGATTTAAGACGTAACACGGGCATTTTATTGTCTCCGTCCTCTTAAGAAAATTTACGATAAGCAGATCACATTTAGCATCGTTAGTTTAAAAATTAGAGTGAATCGAACTATATTGAAACTATTATAGCAAATTTACGTTCTGCGTACTACATTTTTATTATTTGGGGCGGTGTAGGTACACGATAAGTAGTCGAAATAATGCTTTGCTTTTCATATTTTCCGGTGGCATAGTGAATCTAGTAGGTGCATAGGGGATGTTGAAATGAACAGTACCTACCTAGTCTCCAAAAGAGCCTGGAAAAACAAAAAAAACAAATTTAGAAAAACGTGAAATTTTACGTAACATCGGTTTTGGTTTTTCGTGTAAGTGGTGTTTCTCTAAAATAAATTACTGTATATACATGCAATTGTCACTGATTCTTTGTATTAGAATTTAAAACCATACAATTTTCAAAATTTTTAGATTCGTGTCGAGGTGCTCATATATGCATATGAAATTTTCGACTATTTTAGTTTTTTCATAATTTATGTCGATAAAAAAACTTTCGCTCGGTCCAATAACTTGAGAGTGTAATACGCCTACAACGTTCCTCGTAAGTTGTCGTTGGTGGAAATAAAAAAAAAGTCCATCGTAAATCCACAAAAGTTTTTTATGAGCGTCCAAAGTAAGTTAGAATTTTGAAAAAAATCGTAAAAATCACGATATATAATAATATATCGAATATATATAAATATATAATATATATATATACGATTACAGTGGTTCGACTCTTGACCCAAATAAAAAACTTCAGAGCTGTAACTACTGTCATCTGCATGCACTACTAGGAATCGTGTTTCTTAAGCCGCGTACACCGTACACACTTGTAACATTTTCTGTTACGTCGTAACGCCATAACACCGTTCCACCAGTTGTCGGTAAATTTGGCTGCATCAAAGGATGCTACGCGCAAATGTTACAAGTGTGTATGCGGCTTTAAGTTCTTATTAAATAATATAAATTTATTTCACTATTAAGGTACAATAAACATATAAAAAATTAAAATGCCACTACTGGAATAATTGCAAAAAAACAGTAAAAAATTTGTTTTATTTGGAATCAAAATGACATGGAGCAAATTAGATTTCTTAATCTCATATAAAAAAATGTCAATATTAGTCAATTCAAAAAAGGTCTAAAAAAAAAAAACACAGAAATATGCAATTAAAATCTTAAATAAGTCAATAAAATGAAAAAATTTGATTAATTTTCGTATTATGCAGCCTAAAAGATTCACAGTTTAAATCGTTTTTGTCTTGAAACAAATTCTGCGGTAACTATCAGCATAATATCATACCATCAACCACAATAAAAATTTAAAATCATACGAATCCGCCCTCTAATCATATTAAAATAGATCAAGTTAATAAACACAGAACAAATTAAGTTAAAAAGTCGGATATAATTAGTTTTAAGTCCATAGCCATGAAATGTTTAATTGTTTTATATGGCTACAGTTGAATTATATATTATGTTATGATTTATTTTTTTCTTACATAGTATGTACAAATAACTGCTGCAGGTATAACAATAATTTACAACACATTACTACATTAGGCATATATTTTTAAATTTTTAAATACCTATAAATTATCGATACGACAAATATGAAAAGCATGATGGTATAGTTCATAATGATTTTAAATAGGCACCCACTTTTCTTTTTATTATAAAATTTAAAAATAAAGTTTTCTAAATAGTCAT
>NC_042493.1:82824065-82827251 GCF_005508785.2 Acyrthosiphon pisum
AAAATAATTTTGTTCACGGACATAGACTCCACAGTGTGTAGGTATAGTTTTTTTTGGTTAAATAAAGTAACTAATTACTTTCTGATGGGTGGTGGTGGGAAACATAGGTAAAATAAGTACACAAATAAAGGAAATAGGTACCTATCAGAATATACCTAGTTTAAAAGTCTTCATCAATTATGTCCATTGTCGATAGTTGAAGAATTTTAATAACAGCCATTGAAGCTTTATGGTAATTGCATAATCCTTTTTCAAAGAAGTTTGTCTTTCCTCGTTGCAAATGGGAACGGGTTTGACAACCTGTAAAACAATAGTTTACATATTTAATTCAATTTGATAATTAATATTACTATGATACATTTTTACTATAATAGCATAAGCTAAATATAAAATTGAATATTTAATACATTTTTAACTACAAAATAATTTGCAAATTGTTGACGAATTTTGTCGAAATGTGAACTTTAAATGCTCATGAAATATGGTGGTTATGTATCTCTTATATTTGTGAACAGATATTATAGAAACTATAACAGGATGCCCGTATTAAATTTTCAAATTCTTTGACACTTTTTCTTGACAATAATATTAGAAACAAAACTAATCGAAAATAATTAAATGTGTTATCCCCATAACGAGCTCAAAAAGAGTAAAACTGTTTTAAAAATTGTACAGAAAATGCTAATAGGAACATTCGTACCAACAAATCATGTAACTACATAAAAAACCAAAATAATTAATGTCTGTGATGAACACACAATATAGAAAATTGACTATATTAAACTCCATAAAAACGGTCGGTATCAAATCCCCTTAACATTAAGGGGATTGGAAGCAGAGTATTTATTTCACGTTTTAGGCCTAACAGCCTGACAAGATTACGCATATTAAAAATAATCAGATTTCAATTCTGTAAAAAGATTTGAATTCTTCGACGTTTTTTCTAGGTTAGGTTAAGTTTGATATATTTTTTAAATTGTTCTTAAATCTTAGTTTAGTATTTGAATTTTTAGATTTACTTTAGTGTCTTTTTTAAGAATGTTGAACAATTATTCTAAAATTCTACATCCGAAATAGCCTAGAAACAAAGTCGATCAACTCAAACGTTTGTACAGAATTAAAATCCGATAATTTTGAGTTGACGTATTTTTTTATGCTGCACGAAATACAGCCCGTGCATACACTTTTCGATAACAATATACAATTGATGAATTTACAGTGATCTCTGTATTTTTAAATTACCAGTTTGTAATATTTTATTGATGAAACACGACTAATATCTAAAAATAAAGAAGAAAAAGCACAGAAGAAGAATATTTCATGTTGATTTGCTTTTAGACAAAATGTATACAATTTTTTTGAAAAAATCAACAATATATTCGTAGTTGAAGAAAATATTTTGCATACTATCTTTTGAGTTATATAGTATAATCTATCAAGTACTTAAATCATTCACTAGAATAAATATCTAAGCAAACTTTATATATAGGCACATATAGTCTAACCTCTAACATTTTGATATACAAGCAATACTCCTACTAACTACTACTAGTCATAGAAATACAAAACTAAGACTTTTTTTAAACTCACGTGCAATTATTGAAATTCTTTTAGCTCGTTACTACTTATTGATCCCTAAACACAAAATAACATGATGTCAAATAAATATGTTAATTTCTAACATTCAGCATACATCAACTTACTTCTTCTTTAGATTTAAAAGTCTTAAGTAAGCATTGAAAAGAAAATAGTATAATAGATTATATAAGTTATAAAGTACCTACTTAGGTATAATTTTTCGTCATGCTATATTAACTTACGTTTTTAAATTCATTTTTTATCATTTCTTTCCAAGCTATATTTGAATTTCTCTAAATTTTTGGTTTTCGATTTTTGATTTTCTTATCATTTTTAGTAATTCGAATATGTTTTCAAACATCGTCCGTCTTTTGTATTCTCGTGTAAAACATACTATAATGATTATTAGTCTAGCTAGACAATATAGGTATTACATTAAATTACCTATTAAAATAAATAAAAACATTTTGTTAATTTCAAATGTAGTGGTACACATTTATATTATAAAATCTTACAAACTTGTATACCTATAGTTTATATTTTAAAAATTGCATACTTGTTTGTCAAAAAAATACCTATCTATAAAATTATAATAATTGTCGAACAAGGGTAATTTTTTTATAAATACTAATTATTAGATACAACTAGGACACTAAAAAAGGTTAGGTAAGGTTAGGTAAACATTTTTCCGGCGGGAATTTCCAAAGGAAATTGAAGCATTGGTGGGCTCGAAATTAAAATTTTTGTCTACACCACCAGAAGTTTACTCATTTTATAAACAAATTGTATCCAAAGATACTTGATACTAGATACTTAGAAACATTAATTTTTCAACGACTGGTAATATACTGGGGCACTGAGGTTAATTACGTAATGATCGTATGGCCAAACTACTACGAAGGTATAGCTGGTATATGGAGGTATGTCGGTATAGGATATATTCAATCCGCAATTGTATTTTATATTAAATAAAAATTTTAGTATACCTATAGGTATACACTGTACCTACTTAATAATTATCATATTGTTAAACAACGTGTTATTTGATTCAACTCTTAGCATCAACGTATGTTTTTGTCTGCATGATTTATAAATAATTCTACCTGCAGGAACAAATTTTCTAATTTTATTATTGAATAATTTTAAAAAGTAGGTAGTACTATTATATCAAATGAGTCAACTAATTATTTAAAGGTCCACCGTACTGCAACAGGCGAAAACTCCACTGTAGTTGCAGAATTCTGCAACAGGCATTCTGTTGGAGTTCTTATTACACATATATTTGTGATACGGGTAATAGGTAGGTACTATTATAGTTATATAGTGTTATACAGTTTTGCAGGTTACAACTTACAATACTGTTTATTTCATCCATGCATTATATTCTATACATATTACGTTTAAGAGATCGCTATATACTTATATAGGTATATACTATATAGTAATGTAGTATAGTTATAACCAACACGTCTACGTAAAGTATAAATATATTTTGAATATAATAGGTACCTACGTCTATAGTCAATATGCTGTATAATATGAAGGTATTATAGTCTAGCTAGACTAATACATTTATATAGTAAACACTATTTAAACTATAAAGGAATA
>NC_042493.1:82827351-82828378 GCF_005508785.2 Acyrthosiphon pisum
GATTTGACGGAAAAGAGTTAATTTTTGGACTTAGGTAGGTTCAAAAAATAAATAACATTGATAAGTGTAAAAAGATTGTATATTTTGCATAAAAGTTTTTTTATAAATAAAGGTTTATATTATTCTTGCAATACAAAATCAGTTTTGTATATACACAATACACATGTATAAATGTATAATAATAATTATTACAATAGAAATTTAATCATGGGCGTAGCATACCCTAATTAACAAGGGGGACTTAAGTCCTTGACTATTTTTCTCAAACTATGCTTAAAATTGAATGTATTGAATTACAGCATCAATAGTCATTACAGTTATAAACTTATATAAATAGTTAAAATGTACATAGTCAATCAATAAATATGAAATTTTTATTTATTGAATTATGTCTATGAAGTGAGTACCTATATTAAAAAAAAACAAAACAATTTTAAAAGTTGTATTTTATCATTACATTATATATTAATATTCTTAATAGAAAAAAAACGTAGGATTAATAAAATTGACCTAAGATTTCAAATAAAAACCATTTAATTTTAATGTACCTACTTTTATGATAAATGCAAGTCAATCCTACATTTATTTGTACTGAATATATTTAAAATATCTTCAGTTTTTATTTCTGAAGATAAGCCTAGTTCAATTTGTAGAATAGTCAATAGAGAGGTTTGAAAACTGATCGTTTGTCATTGTACTTCTGATTCATGTATTTATGCGCTTCGTAACCAAGCCCGGATTAAGACATTTCGAGGCCCAGGGGCCAAAGTTTTAAATGAGGCCTTTGTACGAAAAAAAAATATTAATGTATATAATGTGTTCCGGGGTGAAGTGACCAGCCGACATCATATAAAAGTATACCAAAATGATAAAGAAATAGCCTTTAAAGATTGGGTCTAACTTTTTTATTTTTTTAAGTTATAGGCAAACTTTTTTTATCAAAATCATACATATCACGCATTTGCTTATGTATTTTCAAAAGTTTTTAACATTTTTATGTATTTTTTTTTTTATTTAAAGCTAATTA
>NC_042493.1:82828695-82830227 GCF_005508785.2 Acyrthosiphon pisum
TTTTAATATCAAAATAAAATTACGTCAAAATGTTGAAAAGTTTTGAAGATACATAAACAAATGCGTGATACGCATGGTTTTGATAAAAAGAAGTTAATTGCTCATAACTAAAAAAATAAAAAGTTAGATTCAATCTTTAAAGGGTATTTCTTCATTATTTTGATATACTTTCATATGACGTTGGCCGGTCACTTCACCCTGGAACACATTGTATATTATTTAATATTTGTTTTTTTCGTACAAGGGCCTCATTTAAAACATATTAGGTATATAGGCACATAGCAATAAATAATGAATAATGTATAATTAATGTATCACTGTATTTATAAATTATAATTTACAAGCTTTTTTTCTTGCTAAATAATTTTTTTAGGTGATTTATTTATAGTGTTACATGGCCTATAACAAAAAAGTAATGGACAAATTAGAGGCCCCTAAATAAATTCTAACTTTCGAGGCCCGGGGGCCAAGGCCCCCTTTGCCCCCCCCCCCCCTTAATCCGGGCTTGTTCATAACTGAAAAAGATCGTTCACATGACGCGGAACTTATTGGTATTGTTAAGGCCGCTTGAAGTAATTTGTACAAATTTGGAAACATATTATAATTTATAGTTGGCAATATGTCATTTAAATCAAAATTTTTTTTGTTTATACAATTTTTAGCAACCAACATATCTGATTTTCAAAGGTAGGCAAAAAGTTAAAGTTAAGTTAAAAAGTTAATTTTTTTTAACTTTTTAACTTAACTAGTTAGTTTATTTTCTAATCAACTTATGAACTTAACTAGTTTGATTAACAGTTGAAATAACTTAGCTATTCTCAATTGATTTTAAAAAAATCCATCAAGTTGATAACATTTTGAAATTTTTCGTTTATACGTTAATATTACTATATCAGTATAAAATAAAAATTATCCAATAGAAAAACAACAAACATTTTCTTGATAACATAATAATTTTGTGTATATTAATATATTTTATTAAGTAAATTATATATTATGCGATTTGAAATTTTAATAAAACTAATAATTTTAAATTACAAATTGACAATTGTTATGTTTTAATGTTATATAACTTATAATATATATAAAGGTCATGTACTCATCTTCACGTAGGTATTATGACATTTAATTTCTATACGGTATAATAAAAATATATTTGTTAAATTATTAATATGATATGAGTATAGTTTAAATTAGTAAATAATAGTAAGGTAAAAGTAAAATGGTAACAGTGAACATAATGATAAAAGTTGAATAAAATTGTTTTTTATACTTTATATAAATTAGAAATTAGAAAGACACATTCATTCTTTTTGTGCTTTACATACTAGTAAAAAAAAAAATAGATTAACTTTTTTTAAACTGAGCTAAGTTAATATTTTTTTTCTATATTAACTTTTAACTTATCGAGTTAAATTTATAATTTGTTAACTGTTAAATTTTAACTTATCGATCTTGTATCTCTTAACTTAACTTAACTTGAGTTAATTGTTTTCATTAGACATTAACTTGCCCACCTTTGCTGATTTTAA
>NC_042493.1:82830277-82831129 GCF_005508785.2 Acyrthosiphon pisum
GACTTGAACACATAGTAACGGAGCAGAGTAATATAAGTTGTCACATGCGGGAAGAATCACACAGTGAGCAAAAACAAAACAACCTTGAAGGAACTACAGAGTATTCCACACCGGGCCACAACGAATCAGACGGAGCAGATGACGGAATTATAGATATGACCATACCGACACAGCTAGGGGGAAATAAAATGAAATCGGGATATAGTTACATAATAAGCATTGTTCTAGGTTCGCTATTACTCGCCTTATTAATGTTAATAGTAAGTGTAATTTATAAGTTTAAGTTCGTCAATAGGCATAGATATAGATATATGGTAAACGTAATAGCAGGGCCGCGGGAAATAGTAAGGGAAACGGAACTTAATAGCGGTAGTGTTTAATTTGGAAAAAAAAAAGAAAACAATTAAAGAATTAAGTTAAGTATTAGGCATTAAGTACAAAAAAAATATATATATAAGGAAATAAATAAAAATAAAATTACGTATAGTAGTAAATAAACAATAACACATACACTAAATAAATTAATAACAACCAGACACAAACAAATTTTTTTTTTTTCTCTCTCTTTCTTAAACTAATAAAGATATAATAATATTATGACAGTACTACATCTAGTTGGCGGGTGTTCGACCCATTTTTATGAGTAGCCGCCGATACACTAAATAGACAGACAGATTCAAAACTGTACCAGATGGTTGTATAGTAAATAAAGATAGCAGTGTAGTAAAATATTACAACACTATATATTCTGAAATCAGCGCGTAAAATATAGAGTAAGTCTGAAATCAAAACAATTCAAATACGATATCACTAATAGCATAGGATTCGGGATAACAGTACATATGAAAAAAA
>NC_042493.1:82833642-82835691 GCF_005508785.2 Acyrthosiphon pisum
TTGATCTAATTCTCGAATACACGATCTCGAAAGCCCTCCGAACACCTGGAGGAAGGTAATAGCTTAATTTCACTATTTCAACATCTGAATTAAATATAACTATCGACATCAGTCGTCTTTATATTCTTCGTATTTTTAAATTATTACATAATTAATAAGCAATATTTATTGAATAATTCGACGGTGTTAAATTCTGATACCTTGATTTGTAACATATTTTTCTATACTTGAAATAGATAATATACCGTGATAATATACGTGTGGGTGACACATTCGAGTTTTATGAGACAAGAGGCCGAGTACTATATTACCATACTGACAAACTATAATATTATGATGTAAATGTAATGATATATTGTACATTATATTATTATCAAAAGTCAGATTTACATTAATAGGCTCATTACACACAAGGCACATTCCAACACGCACGTCTCGCCCGTTTTTCGCTCAAAATAAAACAGCAATTTTATCAATGTGTAACGGAAAGTATCCGTTTACTCACGACACATAATGATTAATGAACATGAATAGTTAAATTAAAAGTATATTAAACAATAGTACTATCGAATAGGTGAATAGGCAAACGACCTCAATAACAATTTGGCAATTGCAAATTGTAAATAGACGATCGTGATAAGGAGGAAGGCCAGCCGGGTATTCATTCGAGTATATTATTTTAAGTTTGACAGTTTGATGTATAATATAAAAACCCAATGCATAAGACAAGAATCACATAATGAGTGACAGGATATGGGGATAGATATAAAACATATATATATATATATATTATATATACTTAACCCATAAACCAGGATGTGATAGTTAACAAATGATTAGTGTTTCGCAGAAACGTCAATATGACTTTTTGCACGACTATAGGCCACAAGATACCGATAATGAATTGATGCAATATGGATAAGTCGATGGACCGGGGGGT
Source organism: Acyrthosiphon pisum (assembly GCF_005508785.2). Lineage (NCBI taxonomy): Eukaryota > Metazoa > Arthropoda > Insecta > Hemiptera > Aphididae > Acyrthosiphon > Acyrthosiphon pisum. Next base: position 82,834,583 of record NC_042493.1, read on the forward strand.
AGGTAGGAGAGCCTTGGCCCTTATAAAAGCAGACCAGAAACGGCCTGTATTCAGACGTGCACTCCCATATTCTACTAGCGAGCATCTTCACGCCAGTCAGTATAATACTTATTTTGGACTTGGAATATTTTACTGAAATATTTTCTTTTAAATAAACACTTTAAACGCCAACGATTCTTCATTTTATTCAACAACTGTAAGTCAGAAATACTACAATAAAGGTCTTGCTACCTGCTACCTGGTAATCAATGCAGTTCAAGCGATTGTCACTTGTCAGATTACCACAAATTGTTAAGATACGAATGCTTAGGATAGTGTAAAATTAGGTTTATCTATGTAATGCAACTATGCAAGAACGCCATATGAAATATAAATTGTTTATTTTCACCAAAACAATTTGTCGGTGTCAGTATTAAATTTTTAACTGTAACTAATTTCCAAAAGAGTCATTATGGTAGTATCATGCATATTTAATATTTAGATTATTAATTCATCCAAATAATCTAAGAAATTAAAAGTCGAAACAAGACTGTCATAATATTTCAAGTATTGTGGCATTCTTACGTTGAATAAAAAATAATTTTGTGCAATGTGTGAATGCAACAAAATAATACGCCGGTAAATGGCATTTCATAATATTAGTGGATATTGCAGCCATAATAATTAATATAGGTATTAAATTCAATACTGCCATATTTTAGTACATGCCATTTTCAAAATCCAAAGACAATATACGTAGGTACAGGGTTGGTGCTAAAAATATTGGCGCCCTCCCCCCCTCCCCCCATCTTTATAATAATAATAATTAAAATATAATATTATTATAAATAGTCAATAGACCGCACAAATTCTTGTGCGATAGAAATTATCACATACTCTATATTATAGTATATAGGTAGTCACAACGGCCGTCGCTGCCGAAAGTATTATATATATAGGCTCCCGCCCGAATTGTATAAACATTTTCAAAATTATTGCAAACAATATTTATTGTAAATTAATTATAAATAGTTGTAAGCTCAATACCCGATTTGTAAGCACCCCCCTCAGCCGTTGAGTCAAAAATAAGTTTCGGGGGGCCAAATTCACGCAGCCCTCCGACTTTGACC
>NC_042493.1:82835791-82836668 GCF_005508785.2 Acyrthosiphon pisum
AATCAAGCCCGAAGACGGCATCCAGATAGGATGAATACCGGCCGTCAATCCGGGAATTCTCTGAAAACAGACCGTCCCTAACGGTCTGTCCAGTCAAATTTGTGGGGAGGGCCGAGAACTGAAACGCAGCGATTTTCCCCGACGAGCGAAGAGCCACGTTACAGACTGCCCCGCGCAGTCTCGGCCAAGTCAGCGAACGATAATTGTTTCAAGCCGACTGTTCTTTGCATTTTAGAATGCCCGGGCCGGTCTCTTATCAGCGACTCGGGCCGGTAATTCGCGCGTACCGTCAAATCCCGGTTCGCGACGTGGTACTGACCTTTTGAAACGGTCTATTTCGTGGGGAAAGTAGGTATTGAGGAGTGCACGGTAAGTAACTGAAAGCCGAGGGTGTCACCGGACCGCATCCCAGGCACCGACCGATTCGAATGACTAACGCTCCAACTATTTGTTACTCCTATAACTTCTTAAATAATGATCGCAGAGCTTCGGCACAAGACGTCATTTACGATTCTATTACCGAAATCGTTGTACAGTTAAATTTTAAAAACGATCGTACCAGCAGAACGAAAGTTAGACATCGCAATCGTACAGACCGTCGAGAAAGGTCACTCGAAGGGAAATGGGGGATTGACGAGGAAAAAAACTTTCTATTCGTACGCCGTCTTCGGGCTTGGATTCTCCGGGTTACGAGCATACGGAAACCGTAAAAAAAAGATCATTATAACCGAAATCGGAAAACGCGTGATCCCATTTTCACTCTACGCGGCCCGATCGACCGACGTACCGGGCGAGGGCCCCTTCGAACTTTGCCGTCACCGTGGAAACGCATGTGAAGACCGGGCCGTCAATTCTCGAAACTATACGTCCCTAACGG
>NC_042493.1:82875938-82877723 GCF_005508785.2 Acyrthosiphon pisum
TCATATTCAATGAAGAATGATAAATTAGCTGTTTTTTCCATGAATGCGCTCATTGAACCAAATTTGGTGATTATGTGATCATACCTAGTTATTTAGCCATGATTGTAACAATCCCGCAATAAGACGACACTGCCCCACCAACAACAAAAAGCTCCGCCGCCGGCAACAGGCCACCGCTGTCGCCGGGTCTCCGCTCAACACGATTCATTCTCTTTTCTCACGGCTCTACGCCTGCCTGGTCCACGACGGTCCACTTGCTCCAACCAACGACGACGCACAGACCACGCGGCCAACCAATTGTTTGTTCATCACCCGATCTGACTATACACACGCCGATCGCCATCATCATTATTAGACACCGGCACCTACTTACCATGATGGGCTAAGTTCGAGAAGGAGGGCCCGGGCGGCGGCCAACAATTGCTCCAGCCACAACAACCATGCAGCCACGTCAAAAGTCGTATTATATATTATTTCCCCTGTCCCCCCCTTTACAAGCACGTAGGCCACAGGTTACGTGTAATTCACGTTCGATAACCTGTGCGCCAGAGGAGCGTCGCAAGACGCGGGTCCCTCACAATAATTTCCCCTGTTTTTGGCTTGAACGAGCCCGGCACGCTTTCCCGGTAACCCTGTGAGGACACACCATGAGTGATATAGTGTGTCGCCTCCCGTGGGCCGGGAAAGCATGCGAAAAATTATTATATTATATTGTAATTGCCACGTTCTGGCTCCCCATTCAGATTATTAAAACTCTGATATTATTTTGTAATTGCCATGTGCCACCATATTATATTATCTTGCATTTGCCGTGCGCCAAAATTATTATATTCTTTTATGATTGTCATATTATTATTATTTGTTATGTTAAAGTTCAACCTCATACTGTAATACCCATTTTAATATATTTTGTTAATAGCCCGAAATTATTATTTTTAAATATTATATTTTATTTCCCCTCATAAATCCTCGGCATTCAATTGTCGTTGCGTGTAACAAAGCCTATGAGCTCCACCGACTTGGCCCTCGGGTCATCACGCGGTGTGGCTCATAGGTCACGGTGTAAGTTTTCCCCTTACATCGTGGGTGGTTTACGGAGCCCTAAAAAGCTCTGGATTCTCACATATGGTGACCGTGACAGGACTTGTGTCCACATCCCCTTGTAATTAATAATATATATTTTTTCTCTTCTCCTAATAAACTCTTAAAATTAAATAAACTCTCTTAAACTTAAAATCCACATGTTAAAAAACTTAAAATATCAAAATGTCTCTTTTAAATGGCAAAAAATAACGTTAGGTCTAAACACATAAATTTTTCTTCTGGCGAGCACATGGCACAAAATAAATTATCTACTTTCATCCTCCCAACTTGTATTCTCTCATCATTAATAACTTTTAAAATCAAACCGCCCAAACTCCCTATAAGTGCTACTCCCCAAAAACCCCACATTTTTATTAATTTAAAGTATTTAAATATGACTAAAAATTATTATTCTCTTGCAAGAGACCCGTTTATTATTATATTAAATTTAACGTCAATAGTCATATTATTATTATTCTTCTCATTTACCTATGGTAGAAAAAAATATATATTGTATAAATTAATAGGCAGAATGATGCACCACCTACCAAGGTAAAATTAAATTATTATTATTCTTTCTATTATGTTTCCCCCCATACACGATTGTTATCCACATGCTTATTTCAGAAATTGTTCCAGCTTGGTGTGTGTGCTGGCTGGGGATGCGGCAGAGGCGTTTGACGGTGACGGATTTGGGCCTGA
>NC_042493.1:82877773-82879390 GCF_005508785.2 Acyrthosiphon pisum
CATCCACAAAAGTACCAGACGCGCGGCGGCCACGCGGGCCCAGGGACAACCAAGGACGCGCCTGATCGTCGGACGCGCGGTCCATAGTTAATCAGAGTGCCGTTTGCACGACAGTGCTTATCTCTGATTCCCGAGGAACAAGATTTCGGAATTCCATATCCAGGTACTCACAATGACCTAGTTCCCGCTAGCACAAGTATCGGGGTAGGCTTTTCCGTCTGTCCGCGATACTGCCTTTGTATGAGCGGTACGGTTTTTCGAGCGGGTTACCGTTCCCGCACCGAGTGCTTCCCGGGGTTTTTTTTCGGTGGCTAGCTGGTAGATAGCTGGTTAAGCGTTGCTACTTGCACCAGGCAGAAGGGGCGACACGGTGGCCACCGCGTGTGCGGGGACAGCGTTCCGCCCCGGCTCGCCGTTTTTGTCGGATCGTTAGAGATCGTCTTAGCTTTGAAGGCTCGTCAGTGGTAAGGTCTCGGGGTCCGAGAGCTCACCTACCAGACCGCAGTCTGTTTTTTTTTTTTATAAAACTGGGGTCAACCGTTTCCCAGAGTCCACCATTAACCGGATGTGCGGCCCTAAGATGCACCCTTCGGAAGGCGCCGAGATTGAAGCGGAGTCAAGGCTGATGTTGCCGCGTGCGTTCTTGTCTCTTGTCCCGCACGTTGCTACTCGACCAAGTACGCCGACCGGAGTCTCGGTAGCCCGGCCTAGTTATTGACCGCTCGACGCTGAGTCGCCGGGCGGTCGTGGTGTGGGCGTCCATGCGTATCGGGCATGTGTGGGCGTCCCGTACCACGGTTTAACCGAGTAGGAATTCTAGAATTTCACTAGGTTCGCTGCTCTCGCTAGTATGACCTGTGGTTCATTGGAATGATTCGCGCAAGACTGTCGGTATGGGCTCTCGGCTGTTGGCCCGCGTCTGTGCCGAAATATCAGCCCATATTTCCTCCCACAGGCGACTAAGCGATTTTTGGTATCGAGGGCCTGAAGTCTCAGTTAATGTTAGGCTCCGTCAAGGTTCCCGGCGTCTCGCTTCGGCGCGGCCGGTCACAGGGACGGGAAGCCCATCGCGCGTGCCAATGTGCCGACCCGCGTTTTCTGCAAGTCCGGTATCGTTTCCGCGGGTCGTTCCCACCTCGAAACGTTTTCCGGTCCAGCGGTTTTCCGTCAAGTACCCTTATCTACGGATCGAGAGTACTTTCAGTCCGTCTCCTACCGGACGTTCGGTGCCAGTGATACTAGGTCCATCAAACCTTGCGGCGAGACCCTCCGTATTCAGTGGCTTGCCGTACCGAGGGGGAACGAATCGTTTTTGTGTGCCCTTCCCACGAAGATGCTTCCCACTGCCTTGTGACGATCGCTCTACGGGTGAGAAGGAACCCGGACAGTTGTCGTCAATCCCTGCAGAGGTGAGCCAGGCCGGTCCAGTGAAACCTCCTGTTTTCTTCCTCGCCTGCCTGCCGCCACCCGTAGGCGTTCGTCCACCCAGCTCGGATAGTATACCTCGTGGTATAACTTTTTCTGCCGCTTAATGTCCCCCGCGACTTTCAATGCCTCGTTCTCAACGTCCATGCTTATTCAATTGCTTTGGCTTCCACATTTGGGCCGTTTTCCAGT
>NC_042493.1:82880491-82885659 GCF_005508785.2 Acyrthosiphon pisum
CAACTGAGTGCCGGGCCGCAAGACGCCCGCGCGACCAGCCCACCGGTTGGTGGTCACCGGTCGCGCACGCGTCCCGCAGCCCGGTACCCGGTTTCGGCCAGCTAGATAATAGATGGGCAGTCATCGTTAGCGGATCGTCAAGAAGCGCTCCCGCGGCCGGTCAAACCTGAGCAGTCGCGAGCGCGGTTCACGCTCGACCCCTCTTCTGAGGTTTCGCTAGATAATAGATAGGCAGGCCAGTAAACCTACGGCGACCGTGGTCGACGCAGGCGCGGTCGGCGCCCGTCAAATTATCCTGCCTGGGTCGAGAAGAGCGCCCGCGGGTCCGGGATACCGCCTGGGCAGATATGCCGGACGCCCGCGCGGTCAACAGTCGGACCCCTTGGCTAAGGTTTCGCTAGATAGTAAATTCGTTTTCAGGGTCTCGGCAGAGAGGCCGCCAGCCCAGCCCGCACACGGCGGTCCGCCCCACCGAGGCGAGGCGGGCCTCCGGGAAGCGATCGGATCGGCGCGCTCCAGGCCGCGGAGAGAGCCCGTTACAGTGGATTTTTCCCTTAATCGGCACAGAGCATCTCGGCTCAATACGATTCTGTTTTCTCACGGCTCTACACCTGCCTGGTCCACGACGGTCCACCTGCTCCAACCAACGACGACGCACAGACCACGCGGCCAACTAATATATTTTGTTCATCACCCGATCGGACCATACACACGCCGATCGCCATCATCATTATTAGACACCGGCGCCTACTTACCATGATGGGCTAAGTTCGACAAGGAGGGCCCGAGCGGCCGCCAACAATTGCTCCAGCCACAACAACCATGCAGCCACGTCAAAAGTCGTATTATATATTATTTCCCCTGTCCCCCTCTTTACAAGCACGTAGGCCACAGGTTACGTGTAATTCACGTTCGATAACATGTGCGCCAGAGGAGCGTCGCAAGACGCGGGTCCCTCACAATAATTTCCCCTGTTTTTGGCTTGAACGAGCCCGGCACGCTTTCCCGGTAACCCTGAGAGGACACACCATGAGTGATATGGTGTGTCGCCTCCCGTGGGCCGGGAAAGCATGCGACAAATTATTATATTATATTGTAATTGCCACGTTCTGGCTTCCCATTCAGATTATTAAAACTCTGATATTATTTTGTAATTGCCATGTGCCACCATATTATATTATTTTGCATTTGCCGTGCGCCAAAATTATTATATTCTTTTATGATTGTCATATTATCATTATTTGTTATGTTAAAGTTCAACCTCATACTGTAATACCCATTTTAATATATTTTGTTAATAGCCCGAAATTATTATTTTTAAATATTATATTTTATTTCCCCTCATAAATCCTCGGCATCCAATTGTCGTTGCGTGTAACAAAGCCTATGAGCTCCACCGGCTTGGCCCTCGGGTCATCACGCGGTGTGGCTCATAGGTCACGGTGTAAGTTTTCCCCTTACATCGTGGGTGGTTTACGGAGCCCTAAAAAGCTCTGGATTCTCACATATGGTGACCGTGACAGGACTTGTGTCCACATCCCCTTGTAATTAATAATATATATTTTTTCTCTTCTCCTAATAAACTCTTAAAATTAAATAAACTCTCTTAAACTTAAAATCCACATGTTAAAAAACTTAAAATATCAAAATGTCTCTTTTAAATGGCAAAAAATAACGTTAGGTCTAAACACATAAATTTTTCTTCTGGCGAGCACATGGCACAAAATAAATTATCTACTTTCATCCTCCCAACTTGTATTCTCTCATCATTAATAACTTTTAAAATCAAACCGCCCAAACTCCCTATAAGTGCTACTCCCCAAAAACCCCACATTTTTATTAATTTAAAGTATTTAAATATGACTAAAAATTATTATTCTCTTGCAAGAGACCCGTTTATTATTATATTAAATTTAACGTCAATAGTCATATTATTATTATTCTTCTCATTTACCTATGGTAGAAAAAAATATATATTGTATAAATTAATAGGCAGAATGATGCACCACCTACCAAGGTAAAATTAAATTATTATTATTCTTTCTATTATGTTTCCCCCCATACACGATTGTTATCCACATGCTTATTTCAGAAATTGTTCCAGCTTGGTGTGTGTGCTGGCTGGGGATGCGGCAGAGGCGTTTGACGGTGACGGATTTGGCCTGACAGCTGCGGCGACTAGGAACCGGACACTGCATACGACCCGTCTTCTCCCCATGGTATGTTTGTTATGTTTTCCCCTATTGTCTCCCCTTAATTATGTTCCCTAGACCCGTTTTTTCCTCCCATGCATAACACTGTTAGGTTCATTTCTGTTTAGGGCGCGATAACTCTTGTTTTTTCCCCAGACCACATGGTCAATTTTATATTATTATAACCTATGTTTTTGTAAAGACCTCATGGTCAAGTTATTATATATTAAAATCTGCGGATTATCAATGTTATTATGCCCAGTGGTTTATAAAATTATTATTATTTCAAATGTAAAAAATTAATTATTATACCTTGGTACACAACAAAAATCATTATATTATACTTCAAATTACATTTTTATTCTCATTCTCAACTACAAACACTGTCAGAAAATTAAATTATTATGTTAAAAAAAAAAAACTAAAATGCTCACTAAATCAAATATTAGCCAAAGTATCCACTCATTATTGTAAAAGTAATAAAAATCTCATTATTCAAACTGCTAACTTTAAAATTTAAAAAACAAAAATATTATTCTCTTGCAAGCTGTGTCCCCATGATTATTTTTTTTTTAAATGTTCACTATCTCCCTTATCATATAAAACCATTATTCTCCCCTTGTGACAAAATACAACTCCCTTTATATAAACAAAATATTATAAGACTATAACGACTGACGTGCTGCTAGGTAACTTGAAGGCTAGGTAGCTTGGTCCTGCTTAGGGCCCCATTATATTATATATTACAAATCATAAATTAAACTTATTTCTTGAGACTGTCTCAAAATTATTATATTCATATTCACTTTATTAGTATTACATATTTCAGGACATTTAGTTTTATTATATTAAAATAATATTTCTCTTACTACTATTCTGTTACAGTTAAATTATTTGTTTTTTTAAGTAAAATTGATTTTCCCCTATGTTATTTGCCTTGTAGTATAACAACTTAGATCACCTTATTATTATTACATTAACGTTTATTGTGTGCTCAGTACATATAATTGAAAGATTTCATTTAACCTATAATTTGTTTATTAACTGTATTTCAGTTATTATATTTAAATTAATTACTATATTATTATAACTATTATATTCTTATTTTATTTATGAATTGGTGTTACGCATGAAGAGATTTATTGTATAGTATTATCTTAATACTTGGACCAGTATATCCACTTTATTGCTTGGCAACAATTTTTCACTTTATTATAAATTCAATATAACTGTCCCTATTTCCTCATATTTCCCCCTACTATTATTGCATTACTCAAATTGATACTATTTAAAAAATTCATTATTATTCTATTGAGTCACCTTTGCTTTGGTTTCTTAATATTTTCTTTATCATTATATTATCCTATTAGTACAATCTGTTAAAATATCCTGTTAATTATTAAACAATTTTAAAATTATCATTATAAAATATTTTAGAACGTTTTAACTATTCCATTATTTCAATTATTATAAATGTTTGTTCCCTGCCCACTAAGTTAGCCGGTTTTTAAACCAACGTCCCCAGTACTGAAATACTCTGGTATTTATTCGTTACTGCTCCATGTATAGTGCTGGTCAACGCCGGACCAAACAGCCTGATAGGTTTAACCCTGCAGATTATTACCCCTCTCCCATACTCCCTGCCACTGATTTTGATATCACCATGTCAGGTACGGAAGATGCCAATCTATCCCTTGTAGGAAACCCCCCCCCTCTCGTTGGAGTCGTTAGCCCAGCTAGTATCCCACATGTCTGATGCGTTAAACTCTCAGCTTGATAATATCTCCCGAAAGTTCAGTGAACTAGACACGCGCCTGGATGAACTGTGCATCCGAATTGATGACAATGACGCTGAAGTCAATGCGAAGTTCACAAAGTTTCAATCTGCCGTTAACAAAGACCTCATTGCCATACAAAACGAAAATTCCCAACAACAACAGCGGACCCAAGAATCCCAAAAATGTACAACCAACTCCCGACGCGCGCTTAGTGACACCATCAGAGCCCTAGGAGATAGGATCAGCCTTGTCGAAGGTCAAAGTGCCAGGCTAGCTGCTCTGGAAAATAAATTTCAAAATTCTGTCCCTCTAGTTTCCCCCCCGATCGCCCCCACCTGTTCTCAATCAATGCCCCAAGTTTCCTTTAATAGTATCTTAACTTCCACTACTGTCGCTCATCCTATTCAAACACAATCCACTATCCCCTCAAATACTTCTAGTTTTTCCGCCCCTAATTATAATATATCATTCCCTAGTCAAACCACGTCCACAATAAACAGTACCACCCTTTCCAACAGCTCTGGCATTAGCCTAGACTCTGCAAAGCTCCCCCCCCCCCTATGATGGCCAGCTCATTCCAGTTCACCCTGAGGAGTTTATTGAACAGGCCGAACAATATTTTCTCACCCAGCCCCCAGTCCCCGATAATGTCAAAATTAATTATATAAAGTCTAAATTCGTCGAAGGTGCCCGTCTCTGGTACACCATTCTACTCCCCCGTCCCCAACAAATTATCAAGATTTCTTAGTATTGTTCCGTAATCAGTTCTGGTCACCCAATCAACAGCGTGCTATTCGCAACGAGCTCTATCGCCCCTACTTCCACAGAGACTCAACATCTCTGCAGAAGCACGCGATGGATTGGATAAGCAAGGCCCAGTTCTTGCAACCACCTATCGATCAGGCCTAGATGGTTGACCAGATCACTTCCCACTTCACCTTTAATATTTCCATTGCCCTCAGGGGTCTCCGCATCACCACCACCAATGAACTCGTTCAACAACTCTTCCACATTCAACAAGCTCACTCCCCTACAAACGCCAAAAATAATCAAAATGCCCCTTCTTATCAAAATCAAAATCTAAATCTAAATTCATATGACAATTCTTCTGGCCCCAATCAACAAAATAGATATCCCCCTCGTCAAAACAACTATCAACGCCCCCAATATAATTCTCATAATCAATCCGCCCCAACTC
>NC_042493.1:82885709-82886482 GCF_005508785.2 Acyrthosiphon pisum
TCAAAATAAAAATATATAAAAAATATGGTAATACTTCATAATATTATATACGGCACCCGCTGTTATACCTATCTTATATAATTCATTTTACTACACAGATTTTACCAAACATAATTCTTAAAATATCTAATTAGAGAATTTCACACAAATACCTAACGTATATGATTTCGTACCTTTTTTATCTGCACTCTGCAGTATATCAGTATATTATACATTTTATAACATCAAAAATACGAGAGATGTAGGTAAGCGGCGAGCGTCAACTAAACTTGAGTGGCGGGGGAATTGCCTTCCTGACGGGTCAACTAGACCAGTACCTAAATTTCAAACACAATTTATTTAAAAGATATAATTTAAAATAATAGTTTTATTAATATAGTTGGAAGTAATACTTCTAATTTTAATAATATTTTGAATAATTTGTTTTTCTAATAATATTGAAGGTGTCTATTCTATCAAATATCTAGGAATATATATTAAGTCCCAATTAAAATAGAACATACATATAAACTATATCATAAATTTAGGTCGTAAATTATTTTATGTTTTTAATGGCCTAAGGTTTATTCTTGATAAACAACAACTTAGAATTATTTATGTTTTCTTCATTCAATCAATAATTGTATTTGGTATTGATATACCTATGAGGTGGTGTTTATGAAATCCACTTGAACAAATTAAAATCGACTATAAATAAATTTATTAAATTTATTTTAAAAGTTCCTATTCTTACTTGTACCTACTAAATTTATTATTAAAGATTAAATATCTTA
>NC_042493.1:82886532-82887910 GCF_005508785.2 Acyrthosiphon pisum
AAACCAGTTTTTGACGACGATATTTTTATTTTCTTATTAAAAAGCGAATAACAGATTTAATTTTACTAAATTAATTTTCACCGTTCGTTCACTAAATTGTGTGTACTAAATTAGAGTGAGGTAAATTCAACAATGAGAGACCAATAATTATTGTGAAAAAAATATGAATTTATATTGTCAAAGTTAATTGGTTTACTGTCTTTGAGAAATTTCCCGTTATCATAATTAGTACCTTCTCCTCCATCAAGATGGTACTACTGAATTAGCAAAACTATTATTTACTTAGGTATTTAAAAAAAAAAAAATAATAAATACTATATTATGTATATTAAAATAATTTTATAATTAAGGCGGTTCCAGACGTTATCTTCTAAGGAGTATTGCTTAGGCAACTTATTATGGTTCTTACTACTTGTATAGTTATATCATTATAGCATTATCTTTGTGTAAATTAACTTTATTACTTATTAGTTATTACATAAGTTGGACTTTCAGTAATTCTGAAAATGAAATTTGTTTTCAATTTTCAATATTTGATATAAAAATAATAAAAATACATGGTCACAATTTTTTTTTCATAAGCATTTCAAATTCGAATTTTGACAAAATACGTAAAATATTATATCATTGAATTCAATGATAAATTGATTATAAAAATCTTATTTATTTATGGCATACATGATTTTTTTTTTTGCAGGGGGGTCGCGTATTCAATAAAGATTAAATGTATGGGTCACCATTGCAAAAAGATTGGGAAATACTGCATTGGAGTGACCCACTTATAACCTACTGTACAGCAGAGCGACAGGGGCGTATTTAAGGGCTTTGAATTCCTTTTGTTTTTTTTAATTGTTCCTATAACCGTAAGTTGTTCATCTTGTAAAAGTGATTGAATAAGAGGTACATTGTAAAACCAATTGTCTATTGTAATAAAATTACCTTTTATTACAATATTGATGTTCAGTTTTTCTTGAGTATAATAATCTTTTTTTAAAAATTTACATATGGACTTCACATAATATAGCTAGTATTTGTTTCACTTGTTTGCCTTACCACCGAACAGTTAAAACATAAATATAATATTTAAATCTATGTATAATTTGTAGTAAAGTACACAATGTATTATTGATATCAATATTCGTAGTATTGGTTACCAGTGTTGGTAATACGATGCTACTAGAAGATATCTGCGGTTTTGACCCGTCGCTGAGGGTGGTTGTCAGCACTGTTGCTGGAACATTATTCTATGATTTTTGTTGTTATAAATCATCGTTACCAATTTTTGATCCCATAATAGCGTGTTCTATTTGCTGTGATGTTACTTGTAACGGTGGAAAAGACGCATTTCCATTTGAGTTTATCGACGACTCTTTGAATT
>NC_042493.1:82887960-82889533 GCF_005508785.2 Acyrthosiphon pisum
AAGAAGAATGGGATTTTAAAGAACTAATAAACATTGCTAATGAATCAGTACTACCAAATTTAAGAAAAATGTTAAAAGTAGCATTAATATTACCGGTTACTACAGCTACTTGTGAGCGTTCCTTTTCTGCTATGAGGAGAATTAAAACCTGGCTGAGATCTAGAATGGAACAAAATCGTTTTGATAATTTGGCAATACTAAACATTGAAAAAGATTTACTGAAGAACTTAAACAAAGAAAAAATTCTTCATGAGTTTGCCAAAAAGCCAAGAAAATTAAAATTGTAATATTAGGTATGTAATGTAATTTGTATGACTACTATGACTATATTTTAAATTTAATGACAAAATATTACTATTGTACATATATCTATTTGAGAAATTGTTTTATAATATAATATAATAACTTTTATAATATATTAATTGTGAATTGCTATGTTGTATTCAAATTTGTTCTTATTAATGAATTATGTTTAATTGAATAAACTAAAAAGTCTTAATTAAATAGTGTTACTTTAATTATAAATAAACAAATAATAATATAAAACAAATATAGGTAATAACTAAAAGTAAGAATTTTGTTTGTAATTTTCATAGGGATTTATCCCCCCCCTGTTTTACAACCCTAAATACGCCCCTGCAGAGCGACAACCACTTACCCGCTTTTTTAAACTAAAAATCAATTAACGTACAAACGGTATTTTTACATTTGTATTTGTTTATTTTAGAGTATAAACAAAATGTACTTATTTATAGTTTATACACATAAAATAATATGTAAGCCCCAGATTTTTTTTCAAAAATTATTGTTAAATATGCGCATGTTTATGCGCTCAAAAATTCAAAAACATGAAAAAAATCCTTTGTTAATTTATAATAAAATATAACCAAAATATAAAATGTTCATCATCAAATAAATTATCTTCACTTTGCCCTATCCACTCTGCCCGGATTGATTTTTCTGTAACATATTTTTTCTTTATTTTACGTGATTTTGGAAATTGTATTTAAGTTATTTAATTGGCTTAAATTCTTAACTTATTTTTTTTTTTAATAACTATTTTCGGAAAGACTTTTTTGACGAATATATATAAGCAGTGCCGGATTTGTCCCACCCTCCCCATTTGACTCTAGCTTAAGCATCTAGGTTATTAAATTGGGCTATTTTTAAATATTTGTGTCGTAAAATTTTGAAAAAACAATGAACACCCCCCCCCCCAAAAAAAAAATTCTAGATCCACCACTGTCCTACCAACTTATAGGCCTAATAATATGTAAGGGGCCTCGCTATGGCATTGATTTAAGGAGAATTACTTAGGCAATTTCTAATCTCGTCGTAGCCACACGAGATCTATGTGTTAGTCGTAAATGACTATTAGTGTGTGTGGCGTCCACGCGAGTCAATTGTAGCGTAACGGAAGGCTCTCGCACGCACTCGCACACACATGTCAGTATGTAATACTGTGATCATGAAAAATTAATGTTTATTTTATACGATCCTAATTCCAACAATACGTCGCAACGATTACCTCGATTTGCATTTTGATAAAAGATTCTTTTTTCTACAACATGTA
>NC_042493.1:82889633-82903177 GCF_005508785.2 Acyrthosiphon pisum
CGAGGGACTGAGCTAGGCACATTTTTAAAATTGTATTTAGTTAATTAAATATTTAAGTTAGAAATCCGGAATTTTTTAAATCCCTTACGGTCCCCCCCCCCCCCCGTAACTACGCCACTGCTAATAAGTAAATTACATCAGTAAAATTTGATAGATTTTTATCATTCCATTTTGATCTCAGAGAATTTTATTGATATTATTATTTTTAAGTATAAGTTACATTCATTTTAAAATGTACAAAAATGTAATAATTTATTCCTTAATAAAAAAAAAGTTTTTTCGCGATATTTCAAAGTTCACTTTTTTACATTTTACCAAGTAAATAATTTCACTTATTTTTACTGCGGTAAACAGTAAACTCCACCACTCATGAGATAAACCAACTCTAAAAGACTTGAGGACGTTAATGTGTAAGTTGTGGCTCTAGTAATTTTTTTTCTAGTTCACATTGTTTTTGTATTATATCGTTATACAACGGTGTAATTGAAGACTAATAGAGATTTTCGACGTAAAAAAATTTAGTATTTATGTAGGCTAGTAAATAAGTATTTTGATAAAATAGTTAGGTTATATAGGTTATTTTTGTTGTTAGTAGATAATAGGTAGTTTAGTAGTTATTGTAAGTTCTGTTAAAATACGTACTGCATATGTTCAGTTTGAATTACTGGGATTACTGTGCAGGCAAACGTTTTTTGATTTGTTTTAAAGCAAAGACTATTTTATAATTCTCCACAGGTATGCAGTGTATCGTGTATGTAAGTATTTGAAATGTCATCAATATAGTGGTTGACATAAATAATAGAACTAAAATCGTGTTTTTCGCAGTTAAAGTTAATAATGGGCCAGATGGTTTTACCATTAAAAGCCGTAATTATCTGATAAATTAAGTTTTGTGCCTGTTGGAAGTATAAGAACGTTATCTTTGCTGTTCGCTGTAGCCATAAACCTTCGGGTACCAATATTTTTAATTTTGATTGGACAGCGACATTTTTCCATTTGGGCCATTCCCTTTTATTTCATTGAAATTATAGTCTTTACAATTGCCGTGCTTATCTAGTGATGCTACCATTGTATTTGAAACATATTATGTTGTGTCATTTATTTTTTAGTCTGTCACTATACCTCCTAGTGGGAAATGTTGGGATTGTTTCTAATGAACCTCTGAACATCGAGCATTTCTTACTTCAATAATAGCAGAAAAAAACCCGCCGTCCACGACTTGCACATATTCAAACACCGAGCATTTCGTTATCAAATAATCCACAGCTGGTATTAAACACGATTTAAGATTAACTGGATAGGTTTAAAATAATTGTTGTAATGATTGTATTCGTTGTAACTGTTGCGTTGTTGTTGGTATTGGAATATCACATTTTTCTACTTCTAGGCTGTCAAATGAAGTGATATTATTAGATTTGACCCATCATATAATCGTATACAATAAATCCCGAGTGTGAAATTTAGATGTTTGTAATAATAGTACTTACACCGATAGGGATTAGGGTTCCACGAATAATGAACTACCCTTTCGCCTATAGAAATAATCCTCAAAAATTTTTAGAAGCAATATAGTTGAAAATTATTATGTGTATTATTCTGTTATATTTAAGTAGGATTAATAATATGTTGACGACATAATAATCAAAGCTATAACTTTCGACGAGTAGTTTCAGATACCATGTTAAACACTTAAAATATCGTATATAAAAACAGTATGATTTAAATTGAAACCGTAAAAATGCAAATTTGGATATTGTGAACTTTAGACTTCGGGGAAAATTTCAATACGATATAATACCATAATAATATATTATTATATGTATGATGCGTATACGTCATATTTTATATTATAAATACATCATTGTCAGTTGCGGTTCACCGCGGCAGGTAGGTTAATAATATATAAATAATATAATACATAATAATATTCTAGTGGTGCGTGCGTACTGCGACGACACAATAATACGTATAATAAGGGGGTAAGGCGCAGTCGTGTAGCGCGCGCACACATAACTTCCGCCGCAATTAATTTTTCATTACCCTGCAGCGGCGGCGGCGCGTGCGGCCTGCACTGTCGTCGACGCGTGTCGTCCTCGTTTAATAATAATATAATATCGTATTCTCAGCGCGGTATGTACAAAACACAAACACACATATATATATATACATACATGTATATATTATATATATATATATATATATATGTATATACACGCATTTTTATAATATGTACATAAATTATTCCGTTAGCCGCCGCCGACGCCGCAGCGGCACGTCGCATATCCGCGTTTGGCGGTACGTCGCGTGCCACCCGCCGCCGCGGTTGATGGGTGCTTTTGGTCGTCGCCGTCATCGTCGCCGCCGTCATCGAAAGTCCGTCTGCCGGGTAGCTCGCCACTGACGCAGCGCACGCACGGCCGGCACTCACGCAACCCGTCACCGAGTATTCCCACAAGAACGCGCACGCGAACGGTTTCGTCCGTCCGTTATGTGTCGGTACCTACGCGTGTGTCCGAACACCGCGATGACGTCCAACTTTCGCACGCTCGAGAGTCCCGAGCACCCCTCCACGGCTCCGCCATCTGCTCGACGGTCCGGATTAACCGCTTGGAGGTCGGGGTCGGAAGACCAATTTTAAACGAGGTTCAGCTATATTATTATGGACAAGTCGCGGATTTTTGTGTAATAAAAAAATCAAAATATGTATAAAATGATTTATCATTATGTTATTTTTTCCATGTAATTTATGGAAACATGTTTTTTTTAAATACATTTTTTTAAATTGTAATTATAATATAAAAATAGAAACGTATTGAACAGAAAAACAAATGTACGAAATAGAACACTGAACACCTATAATATATAGGTACTACTATACTTGTATAAGACTAGTGACTATTATGTATTAGGTAACATATAACAGGCAACATATTGAATATATTGCCTACAACATAATGATCATTATCAATAAGTCTGTGAATATGTGCCCAAATATAAAATACGAATTATGTGAGACTTATTGGTAAAATATTTAATAATATGTATTTAGGTAGGTACTTTAAAATATATAAAAATAAATACATTTTTTTTTTAAAAAACCGGCTCATTTAAAATCAGAATTAAGAAAATCTACATTCGATCCGTAATTTATTTATTTATTTATTATTAATATACGGCGCAAAACTCCATTTACAATCTGTGTACAAATATGACAGTCGTATAAAATATTTTGATAAATTTAAATAAGTGTATAATTAATTATAGTTATTAATGATGTATAAATTGCCACTGAGACTATTATAATTAAAGACGAGATTGCAACTTTTTATGGCGTGTTTTAAATTCAATAGAAGCAAGCTACAAATCCAAATCAAAATATGTAGGTTAATTCAAAGAGAGTTTTATGTTGCACACAATTGCACGTTTTTGGGTTTTTGCATAAAATTGCACTTTCCGGGTTTTTTTTTATAAAAATGTACTTTTGTACAAATATTTTCGTAATATTTTTATCGTTGCTATATTATGTTGTTATACAAAGTATCAGAATTTTATATCTAATTTTTAACAATATAATTATACACATATATATATATCAATATAATACGACGTAATTAAGATAATGACTAAGTACTAAATAATGGAAAAAAAAAATGTTTTTAAAAGCACCTATTAATGCTTATAAAAATTGTATGGACTGTCGCCTTCCTCCACAACCTGCAATAACGAGGTGGAGAACATGGTTAGAAGCTGCTTTGTTTTACTCTGAAAATTTCAATTAATTTAAAGAATTGGTATCTTATATGGAAGATGACGCCCAATAATCTGTTAAAAAAGTAAAATCCATTTTGAGTACTACATCAATTATATCTGATTTATCATTTATTCGATCACATTTGTACGAGTTGCCAAATTCAATTACAAAACTTGAAAAACAAAATTCTACTTTAAATTATCAAATAGATGTAGTTGAAACAGTAAGAGATGGACTGAATCGAGAATGAAAGGGGATAAATACTCTATGGAAAATTCAAATCAATATTTGATAAAAATCCTGGATACAATATTTTAAAACTATACACCGATTCAATAAATGGAAATGACGTAAATTTAAAAGAATATCCTGCTATTATAAGCTGCTACAAACAATGCCAGATAGCAACTGTCGACATAGGACGAGTGTTTTCACAGTAATTAAAACACATATTAAGTGACAGAAGACTACATTTTAAAGAAAAAACTTGGAAATTGTACATGATTATAAATTTTAAGGGTGTCGGTGCCAGTATTTCCAATTTTCGAAATTTCTATGCTATTTGAATATTATGTTTTATATTTTAGTTATTGCCTTAATTATAATACTTTTCCACTAATCTACAGCTCGATACTTATTTAGACGGGGTCGATACGGTGTATTATATCAACGAAAATGACTTCACGGGAAAAACTCTCACGCCCCGTATAATTGTCGGATTTCGTTAATTTTTTTTTTATCTGAAAGATGAGAAGTTTCTACAGGTCAGATCAACGCTCGATTTTTTTATTTTAATTTGAATTGTAGTAGAAAAATACGTTTGAAAAAGGACAAATATTATGCATTTTTCAAATGCATATTCCAATTTCTATGATTATAGTTTTCAAAATCGGGCTTTGATCCGACTTACAAAATGTTCTCTACTTTAAGATAAAAAAAAAAAATTAACGAAATCCGACAATTCTACGGGTCGTGAGAGTTTTTCCTGTAAGACATGTTTTTGTACCAAAAAACGCACCGGCACCGACACCCTTAATCTATTAATGTCAAGTCAGTTATATACTTATATACATATTGTCAGTTTATTATTATTATTTTATTAATAAATAATAATAAATATAATTAGTAATAAATAATAATGTAAAAAAAATAAATATTAAAATTAAAATTTGAAGTATTTATAATGAAAATTTTGTTTTTGCACGTTTTTGCACATTTTAACATTTTAATCACACATTATTTAGATTTTAGCTGCACAAAAATCCAGTCATTAATTATAATCTTATATAATAATGGTATACCAATAACCAACAAATATGTCCTTAATATAGGTATTATTTATGTCTCAGATAAAACTTAAATCACACTCGTATGTCAAGTTGATTTCAAACCAAAATTTACTAACTCCTTAGGCAACTCAGGGTGTGCTTATAGTTAGTGCGTGTGCTTTCGCGTATAATTTTTGTATCGCACAGTACTTATTCACATGCAGGTACATGTCTAGATTGTGGTAATGCGACATAATGTCATAATATATTCATCGTCCTTTCATGAAAATAAAATATACTTATATTGAGTATACTATCTGTATGACTGTATCATAAGTACCTATACCAAAGTCTAAAATATATTGACAATTTTTCTCTTTACTTGTGTGTGCATACATCGGCAGGTACGTAAACAAAAAAAAATTGGGGGTGTGGTGGTACATGGTAAATTTGGAGGAGGAGGGGTTAAACCCCCCAAACCCCTCCGTATACGTGCCAGCACGTCATAATGTACTACAGTCCATAACTATTATATATGTATAATGACCAAGTGTATTTAAAATGAGAATTATATATTATTATGTCGCAAGCTTAAGTTTATTAAATCCCTATAAATATTGATCTGCGAACATTTTTTAAGGAGGAAAATGGAAGTACTTATATAATATATGTGGAGTATTATGTTTGTTTGTTTGTTTGTGTATTTTTCCAAAAATTTACGAAACATAGGATTTTCAAGCTTATTTAATGGAATATTACACGACGATAAAGTAGGTAGGAGTTAAATCTAGAAAAAAGCAGGTAAGTGGAAGCCGCTCTGCTGTACAGTAGGTACAAAAAATAAATGTGATATTGTAATGGACAAATTTCACGATTTAAACTTGTAAAAATAGTATATTTTATATTTTTCCCCAACGTGTGTAAATAATCAAAATTATAAAAATAATTTGTCTAGTTATTTTTACTTTTTATTTTATATTAGTTTTATGAAAATCGTATAAACTAAGGACATAAAAACCTAGGTACACAATTCGTGTAACCAGAAAAAAATCTTGATGATAAATTTTTAACCAATAATGACTTGAAACCAACACAATTCTTGTTTATAAACATCTAGTGACACATTGTGTTGCCTATCCTCTTCGCCGTGAAGGAAACTTCTATCAGTATAATCAAAGGCTGAACGTGAGCCAAATATTGGTGATCTCGACGTAATCTGTTTATTTAATAAAAAAAAAAAAAAAATATTTGTGTTGATTGTTGGAAATTGTTGATTATTAAATTATCTCTAATAAATAAGGAGATAGTGGTGTTTGTAAGTTATAGCATTATTGTTCAGTAAATAGATTTAATCTGGATTTTAAATTATGTAAAACGCACCACTCAATTTATGTGTTTTAGTTATTATTATTGACAAGTAATGACAGTAAGGTTAGAGATGCGAAAACAAGTCATTTATTATCTATAGGCTCACATACGGTAATTATTTAAAATATCACAAGTGCATAAGCCTGCTGCTAGTGAATTGGGTCAGTTGCATCACCACGTAGTATGAATTGTTATCACCATAATGTAGTGCAATTTTCCTTATTTTTGTTTTTTTTTTTTGTCTTAGTTAACCTAGTAAAGATTTAATATTTGAGTGTTTTTTTTTGTATTTTGAAATATTTGCATATGTTATTGGATTTATATATTTTTGTATAGTATTTTATATAATATTGAATTTTTATTGTATTGGTATAATAACGGGTATATATTAGTATAGGTACTTATACAATATTTATTCATATTTGTAAAAGTTACTATTTTGTTCAACATAAAATATTAAAATGTTTGTAATAATTTTTATTTGATAATTTGGCGCAATAATTTTTATCTTGTTATATGCCTTATTATACAGTGATGGAACTGTCTTGTGGTTAGTTCGCAATATTATTAGAATTACCTCAGTAATATTATTAACAGATGTATTGTGTGTATTCCACATGATTTAAGATAGTATGGTTATTTTTTTGTCATATTATATTATTATGATCAATACACAAAAGTTTTCATTTATATGTTATATGATATATGTTATAATTTGTATACTTATGCATACATTTTTCCCATATGATATTTGGAAAATATTTCAGCAAATTGGGAGTAGTCAGATTTTGTCTTGGCCAGGGATCGAAACCGTTTCAAATTTTAACGGTTACGGTTTTAGTTCTTGAGAACGGTTTTCTAAATTTTCTGATTTTGGTTTAGGTTTTAAGATCGGGTTTTAAAATTTTTTAGTTTTGGTTTCGGTTTTAAAAAAAGTTTTTCAAATATTTTATCGGTTTAAAGAACGGTTTTAGAAAATTTTCGGTTTTGGTTTTTGGAATGGTTTTTAAGAATTTCCATTTTATTTTCCTGTCTAATTACCGTAGACTCGATTTTTATTATCTATTATAACTATTATAAGGGCTGAGTCTAAAGCCCTGTAATATGGCTACTTTGTATAATTATAGTGTACAATATACGATATAACAAATTTACGTTCAGCAGAACTAATTTCGTGTTATTAACTTGAATATTTTGTACCTAATTTAGGTGCCTCGTGCCTACTTTTGCATTCGACATAATATTATGTTGTCATATTATGGTTGAGATCATTATTCGATTACATTAATATTTAATTGTATATATTACAATAACATCATACTATATTATTTGTAGTTGCAATTTTGAATCATAAGTTAATAATATATATACTAATATTTCGTAATACTCAGGAATTGCATCAGGATTTTTATCAATAAATCCGAACATAATAATTTCTTCGTATAAAAATAGTAGAATTACAAATAATATAATTAACTTTATGGAATTCAAAGAAACCGACATTAGTTTCAAATTTTAATCGGTTTTTCAAGAACGGTACAAGAACGGTTTCTCAATTCTATGGTTTCGGTTTTGGTTTTGAAAACGGTTTTTTAAGGTCTTAGGTTTCGGTTACGGTTTTTTAACCGGTGTTCAAAAGATTTTGGTTCCGGTTCCAGTTCCGGTTATCAGAAATTAGAAAACCGCGGTTTTAACCGGTTTCGATCCCTGGTCTTGGCATTGTTTGTATCGTTTATACTATTATATGTGTTTTTCATACATACGAGTATATTAGTTTTTTCATTTTTTATAGTGGTAGGTATGTTACATATTAATAATTGTATTTCTGTGTTGTTGAATATTTCTTATGTCATGTTGTTACAGGGTAACCCCACACATACATAAAACGGTCTTTCTCAATACCAAAACATGATTAAACAACAATCATTGATATGACTAAGAATACGTAATTTCCTGTATAGAAAAAATAACCAATAACGTGCTTTTCTATGTCAGACAGAAACAGAAGTATGACAAGGGAAAACACATCACGGAAACCACTCATCATTTGGCGATGATACGACAATTTTTCGTCAAACCAAAAACGCCGACCAATCAATACCTGAGAATTAATGATAACGCTTATAAATATGGGTGCGTTTTGGCAACATTATTATCTATCATTCCAGCAGTCCGATGTCACCCACACATGTGAAAATAGAAACAAGACTTATTTCCAAACTCACTATGGGCGGTGGAAAAATCATTCACCAAAAACTTCAAACCTCCTTCCTTTGTCAAGCCACAGCCACCACAAACAGCTTCGGATCCTCAAGTACCCTAAAATAGTTACTCAGCCATCGTAAAAACACACCGCCTATTCTTCCCACTGAATCTGCAGTTTCAGCGATACAAGTACTGGGAATTATTAAAAACTACTTACCACCCTTTAAAATTGCCCGAACTTTGCTAGAGAAGCAATTATAAATACAGTCATGTCAAATTCTTAACGTCATCCTTGCATATCATCATGTCTAATCTAAAAATCATGTCTTAGAACTGAAATGGTATCAGTAAAAAGATATGAATTAACAACGTTTATTAAACTACATAACATAAACATAATCCTGCTGGGCGAAGCCCACCCAAACGCAAAAACACCACTCAAAATTCCAAATTTCCACGTATATCTTTATGAGTTTATGACCACTAATCACTACCAAGGACACCACCAAATGAGGGAACTTCAGTTCTGATTCGTATTGGGTTCTATTCTTGAAAACTACGTAAGGAAAACAAACGAACAAAATGTACGTAATCCGCCGTTTTTACGTAATGTTTCAAAATTTCGTATTCTCGAAACTTTTCGAACGAAACGTATACGTAAATATTCGTAATCGACGTTCGTCAACACCTGTACGTAATGAATTAACCGTTTCGTATTAATTATCATACCATTTATTATCTTATTTATTTATATTATCATATTTGTTTATTGGTTTATTGTCAATTTGCGTTTATGAATATTTAAATCCAAACATAAACCGTATTTTTCAAGTATACTACTATATTAAACAGTTCTTAAATTTTAAATATTAAAATTTATTTTTTTCGGGACTTGGGAGAATGGCTCTTAAAGAAATTGTGCACTTGGTAGTCTTGAGAGTTTAGAGGAAGCTGAAATTAGAGCTGTAGCTAATCGGCCTAGGCAATATTATAATGCCCAAAATGTTATAGAAGGTTGGTGTAATAATAATAAATAACCTATAGTATTTATAGCCTTCTTAGTTCATACCTACTTAATTACATTATACATTTATACTCATTATAATTTATTATATTTTTAGAATTATCTGATCACCAGTTTCTCAAAAAGTTTAGACTCAGTAAGGTTTTGGTCCATGAGTTAATAGATGTATTAACACCGTACATGATTGAACTAAATAGTTTATCTTCAATCCCAATTAAGATAAAAGTCAAGTCATAATTATTAATTATTTATTTCTATATTATTAATAATAATTTATTATGATAAAATGTTATAAATATTATTAGGTTTTGACAGCTTTGTGGTTTTTTGCTAGTGGCTCGTATAGTCGTATCAACTTGATATAGGTGACAATAGATCATCAGCATTAAGTCAATACAGCCATCTGTAAGCAGATGTATCCCTGAAGTAACTAATGCACTGAATCAGCCGGATATCATAAAATGTTATATAAGCTTCCCCGATAGTTTTGAAAAATTAA
This sequence comes from Acyrthosiphon pisum, assembly GCF_005508785.2. NCBI lineage: Eukaryota > Metazoa > Arthropoda > Insecta > Hemiptera > Aphididae > Acyrthosiphon > Acyrthosiphon pisum. The sequence continues at coordinate 82,899,749 of NC_042493.1, forward strand.
ATGCAGTACCTACGTAGAGGGTAAACACATTTTTCACTCATACCTGACTAAAATCTTTATGGTGCCTATACTATGTGTACTAACAAATAATATATATTTTTACATAAATTTAACCTATTATGATTTTCAAAATGCTATATTTGTTTAAAAAAAATTAACAGATTTCTTGATAAAAAAGGAGTGCCAGGAGTCATAGGGACTATAGACTGTACACATGTTGCCATATTTCCACCTCCTTCAGAAGGATTATACCAGGAACACATTTATGTAAATCGCAAGGGTTACCACAGCATACACAATTAGTAAGTTATTAAGGAACACTCCATAGGTAGTATAATTTATTTTTTGGTATGCACTTTTTATTGAGTATGAGAAGAAGTGTAGAACCATATGATATCTAGAACTTTAAAATTGAGTTTAATTGATAAGATTACTAATAGATTATTAGTTCAATATTACCTACTGAAAAAAAAAAATTTAATTTAAATTTTAATACATGTGATCATTGCTCTGTTATTGACTAAAGATTTGTGACTCTGATGCAAGAATAATGAATGTTAATGCTAAATATCCTTCTAGCACTAATGATTCATTTATAAGGTGGCAAAGTATGATATCCACTTACATGGAAAACTTGCATGACAATGGACATACTTCATATTTTTATTAGGTAGGAATCATAATTTTTATGTTTACAAAATATAAATCTTGAATAGTAACTGTAGTTAATAAATATTTTGTAAACAGAAAATAATGTTGGATCTTTTAATCATCTTATTCTTGTTATTAGGTGATTCAGGATACCCACTTAGACCTTGGCTCCTAACTCCATTAAGTGATCCTATTCCTGATACACCTGATTCTTCGTTTAATAAGTGGTTGACTAGTACATGGTCGACCATTGAAAGATGTAATGGTATCTTAAAAAAATGAGATTTAGGTATTCAAAATTAAACTAAAATAAAAAAAAAATACCATTTATTAGAATTTATTTGTTAAATATTAAAAATGTTTATTAAAACACAGAGTTTTGCACTATAATCCAGAACGAGCTTCAAAAATCATAGCGTCGTGTTGTATTCTTCATAATATCTGTATCAATGAAAACTTGCCCATTCCTGAAAGAGAACCTGATGATCCTCTAGACATTGATTTTGGTATATATGATGTCCTTGTTCTGAATTAAATCCAACAGTTAATCTTCAACTTGCTGCAGGTTGAAGAGTACAACAACTTTTGATTAGATCATATTTTACTTGATAGAAAGTTCTTATTTTTCAATCATAATTTTAAAATTAAAATATAAAAAAATTAACATTACTACAATAAACCAACATTGAAGTATATAAAGCATTTATAGTTATATGTTAATTATTATTAGTTTTAGAACCAATGCAGTTAATAATTTAAAATAATATTCATTCACCAATATATTTAATCTGTAATATAAGCAATAGCAAACATAAAGGTTTTCAACTTGTTATCCAGTGGCGGAACCAAGGCTTAATTTTCCCCAGGATCCTGCCACTGCTGTTGTATTTGTAGTTAAAAAATCAAAGAACAACTTAAATGATATATTAAAATTTTAAAGTATAAAATCTAAAACACGACACAAATAATACATCCATCCAAGAAATTCACTCAGCTTACCTGAATTTGTTTTAGATCCTGAGCGGAGTGAGGAAGCTAGTGGTTTTACAATGGTGTTTATTTTTTTTTCTTATCCTGTATACAAAATGTCTACCAGAAGGAATGCTTCGATTTCAACATATGTTGAATATTATTTTATATTTTAGAAAAATGGATCCAGGTGGCACTTTAGAGAGGTAATTTTTCGATTTTCTCAATAGTTAATTAATGCCACAAGAAAAACTACCCAAAAATTACGAAAAACTGAAAAAAAATGGGATTTTAATTTCTAATGCTTTGTTTATCACCATAGCAACGGATAAAAAAAAATATAATAATATTCATTCAACTTACAGGCTATAATAAAATATCATAACAATATATAAAAATCCAGACTGCCAAACTGTCTCCGCTCAGAATTGTTTTTCTTATACAATGGTATTATATCATTGAATTCAAGTTTAATACAATCCATTATACATTGATCCACTTCTAACCTACTGTACAGCAGAGTGACATCCACTTGCCCGATTTTGTTAATTATTCGTATACACATTATATTGAATATAACATTAATACAACAACATGCAACACGCAACATTTAATCGAAAAACAATTATGTACCTATAAGCATTTATGTTTTATACTTAGCTGCAATAGTTTCAGCTATCAAAGCCATGGCATTTGCCTTTTTTTCTTTGGCTATAGTTTGTCTTTCTAAAAGCAGTAGTTTTTATTTGTAATAATTAGCTTTCAATTTTGTTCTTTCAGAACTAATAGAAATTAAGGAACACGATGCTTCCACTGTATGGGAAAGCGTATTTTTCTGTTTTCCAACATTTTTTTTTTTAATTGCTCCTAATAAAAGTTATAATTTAGATATAATATAGATGGATAATAGATCCATTCACTCTAATATAACACACAATTTGTTTTGTTGAATGCAAATTTGGTATGCTCTATATTTTTAAACACTATCTTAATTATAAAATGAATATATTATTATTTATTCATCATAAAGAACATACTTTATTGGTGACTCAGGTAACTGGACAGATGAAAAACAATTAGATACACCAAAATAAAATAATCTATTCAATCTGCGTATTCTACGTAAGTAACTGTTATACCTAATAAAATCTATAAAATTATTATACTTAATATTCTACTATATACCTAATACTTCAACTCTATTATTCTATATTATTTATTCTGTTCTAACTACGTTCTGTGACTAAAATAATTATTTAATACAAATAATTCTTATGTTATTCTAATATAATGCAAGCATTGCATCTATGTTAATTCTAGCTTTACTCTACTGTTTTCTAATACTAAGGGTCCTTATTCCGAACATTATTCTAATATATTTATTTTCCTACTCGAAATATTATTCAATCTATTCCAAATTATCTTCACTAAAAAAATCCCTAAAAATATCAAATTCTATTCATCATTATATATCATCAAAAATCTATTCATTTATAAATTATCTTCATTATATCTGTGCGCGCACTATTCAAAAATGATCATCATATATCAATATCAAAAAGGACTTATCTTTTGCCTATAAAAATCTCAACTAATTAATTCTCAATATTCATTCAACATAAAAGGACTTAATATCTGCCTAGAAAAAAAAAGATATATGGTCTAAATATCTGTCTTAGAAAAAAAAACTAAAAGGTCTTAATATCTGCCTTGGTAAACAAAAAAACTATCAGGTATCTGTATTCCTATAAAATTTAAATATTATTCTTAAACGAAAATTTCCTGTTAATTTCTTAAATATAATTTTTT
>NC_042493.1:82903277-82903685 GCF_005508785.2 Acyrthosiphon pisum
TGTTTTTTGTTTAAGGGGACTGGATACCGTGATTTTTTGTTTTTGTCTAACACACGGGGGACATAGTATTTCGGAATTGTTTTTTGCCAAATATTACAGTTGATCTATTGAAGTGATAAGATTTTTGAAAGCAGATTTGAATTTTTTGTCAAGTCTACTTGAAATCGAATTTCCCATATTTTTGATATTTTAATTTTAACTTCTCCAAAAATTGAAGTAGCAGAATTTTTAAGTACTCTTTTTGAATATGACATTTTTAAGAATTTGGGGGATAAAATCAAAAATGCAGGGAAGTCGATTTCAAGTAGACTTGACAACAAATTCAAATCTGTTTTCAGAATTCTTATCGCTTCATTAGATAAATTGGTATGTTTGGCAAAAAAACACGTCTAAAATACTGTGCGCGCA
>NC_042493.1:82903735-82956118 GCF_005508785.2 Acyrthosiphon pisum
TAAAAAAAAAAATAAAAAAAAAAACACACATCATTGTAAAATCAATACATTCATCGTTCCACTCAGAATCTAAAAAACTAATAATATTGGAAACTGAAAATGTCTCTAAATAGTTCAAAACAAATCAAAATATTTTTAAAATTTTTATCATGTATAGAAAATGGAAATATAAACAACCAGTGAAAATGTCATGTATCTACGGTTATTTGTTTTAATGTTACACCAAAAACCAAAATCAATATTCTCGAAATCAGCTTTTGCGTAAAAATTCCCGTTTTTCCTTAATTTTTCTTTTGTTTTTCACGGCGCTTTTGAAAACTATTGGAAATTTTAAATTTTGACCTCCCGAATGCACCAACTAGATTCACTTTCCCATCAAACAAGATACTGTTAAAGAAAATCGAAGCAGTTTTACTACCCCAAATCGTGATGACAGACACAAAAAAAAAATATGTAAATAAATAAAAAAACACCCATCATTGTAAAATTTATTACGATATTAATAAATAAATTTATTAATATTTATCGTTCCACTCAGAATCTAAAACTGTGATTGTATAATATTATTCATGGGTATTTGAATCTTTTAATGTATACTATTATATATGTATGATAGCATCACGGTTTGTTGTTGATGTATAACGCGTTATAAGTACCTATGTATATTATAATGGATATTGTGATATGATTAATTTGGAATTTATTATAGGTCAATTTTTTTTTTAATACCATAGATATAAGTATATAATATGTCTTATACCTAGACTGACATACTGTCTCCGCTCAGAATCGTTTTTCTTATACAATGACATTATGTCATTGAATTCAAATTTATTTTTTGTTAATGTTACATAGGTAACTACTTTATGATAGCAATAATATAAGCTTTAACAGATTTTTGGGAACAAAAAACATGCTATATACTTTTTTATGTGTGTAGGTATTTATTTTAATACTTCTTCTCCCGTAAATTCGGCCACTATAGCACCATCCCGACATACATCTTTGCCTTCAATTTTCTCTATTTGCTGCCTGTATCCTTCATTCTATCCTTCCTCCTAACACTTTCACATACGTCTTCCCATCTCAGACATGGTTTTCCCAGCGGTCTTTTCCCAGTATGGTTGTCCTCTAATACTATGCGTATGAGTGGGTTTTGACTACGCCAAGCATGCTCATTGCTCAGCTCATAGCAATCTTCTGTTCTTTATTGTTTCGAGTATACTGGGTTTATGGAAGAGCGTTTTTCATCATTTTTTCTTATTCTCCACTCACCGCTTAGCATGTCATTAACTGGTCCAAAAATATTCCGTAGTATCTTTCTTTCCAGAACTCAGAATTTTCTTTCATCGTTTTTCTTTAATGGCCATGTCTCAGCTCTATAAGTAAATACAGTTCGTATTAATGTGATGCATAATTGTATTTTTAAATCTTTTGAAAGTGATCTTGATCCCAGTAATTTCGCAATACCATATAAATACATAACACAAATATATAATTATAATTTAGTAATATAATACCTACAAATAAGTAGGTAAATAAATTACTTTGTTCACAATTATATCAAATATAGGTACTTATATAGTAATATATCATAGGCTGACTTTGCTCAGAATCGTTTTTCGTATGCAATGGCCAATGATAAATGTTAATATATTATCATTGAATTCAAATTTAACACCAATATACCATCCATTACAGTGACCCACTTGTAAGTTGTAACCTACTGTACAGCAAATCGACACTCACTTGCCTAACTTTTTTTATAGTTATTTTAAGTTCAAATTTGGACGAAATTACATATTGAATAACTAGATTAACGATTTTAGTTATTTTGTTGTAATCGTATAGAACCTTGTAATACCTTAAATTATCGGAAATTGAACACAGATTAGAAAACTAATCTATATTATGACCAATTTTTAAATAGCTTGATAATTTCAGGAAACATTTTTAAAACCAAAATGTTTAAGAATAATTTGTCATAATAAGTCATGCTACCAATCCTAATATACCTAGTGACTAGAAATAATTTTAATTAAAAATAATGTTGTTAAAATTCATACTAAATAATATTCTTAAATATAAAATTAATTTTCTAATAATATAAACTCATTTTTTTTTTTAATACGACTTGTGCTGTACCTCCTATATACAATCTATGACGCGTCATGACCTGCTTAATACAATGTTATACCACTGTATAATACAAACTCACATAATCACATCTCTACTCCTAATTACTATGTATAACAAATATAATATTATATTAAGGCGGGTTCCCACGGTGCGTGACTTGGTGAGCTACGAGCTTATACGAGCCAATTAGACCTACCTTAAAATTATTTAAATTTCTCAGTTCAAAATGAGCACCTAGTGCTCTACAATTTAGATCTGACGCAAATTTCTGATTGCGCAACTGTGTATTTTGTATTTTTGTCATGTTAAGCGGCGAACATATAGGCGCAAATAACGTTTGATATTTGGTGGGGAGAGGGTTAGCCCCTAAAGCTCCCCACCTATTATACCTATACTGGGGGCAAACTAGAGATGTAAGCTTGAACATTTTCAATTGAAAATTTTTTTTTCCATTGAAATTTTCTGAATATTTTCTATTTTCCTCGACAATTTGAAAATGTTGAAAATGTTGAATGTATTTTTCTTAACATGATTAATTTTTAAGGTTGATTGGTATGTTAGTTAAATATTTACTATTTAATCAAGTATTAAATGACTGTGAATATTAAATAAAACTAAAATATACTATGAGGTACTTATACGGCTATACCTACAATCTATAATATGTTAAATCTAAATGAAACATATTTATAAATTATAAATAGTTCTGACTTGTGGTATTGTATTAAAACTATATAATATTTAATTTGTAATAACTAATAACTACTCATAAAAAACAGTTTGTGGAAGTGTAAAATTGTGGAAATAACTCAAGCAGTAAATATCAAAAACGAAAAATTCAATAAATGTAGGAAAACGTTTATATTAGGTATACACTCATTATTTATACTGAAGTAAAGGATCACTTTTCTATCAGAAAAGATGTTGATCTCAAAAATTGAAGCATGCTGCAAAATGTTTCCGACAGACAAAAAAAAACACACATCATTGTAAAACCAATACATTCTTTCGCTCCGCTCAGAATCTAAAAAAATTGATATTAATGTAATTTATTTTACTATTGTCTATTGGTAATACGCAGTAAATCCTGATGTTGAATTGGTTTTTGCCAAAAAAATTTGAAAAAATCATTATGTATTTAAAATATTTAAACATAATTGTATAAATTTCAAGTCCAATACAAAAAAAAAAAAAATTGATTTCGTCAAAAAATGGTTTTTCAGAATTTACTCCCGGGCTAGTATTTACGTCAACTTTAAGTCGACACATTTACCACGCCCCCCCCCCCCCCCCTTGTTAACCATTATGGCACTATGCTTTGAGAATCAGAGTGAAAAAAATGTTGAGTCGGAAAAGCAATGAAAAATTTTAGTCTAATAAAAACTAAAATGACGCCACTGCTCGCGTATAAAGTCATCAATAATATTATCTATTATATTATTTTGTAAGTTGCAAAAAAGGGGCCAATATAGGCAATTTTATATACAGATCCGAAAAATTCGTTCCTGCGAAGATCCATTCATTCATAATATAGTGATAACACCATATAGTCTATGGTTATCATCAGTTATCACTGAATACTGATCAGTCGACGAAGTGGACGAATTATTGTGAATGTGAAAAACTAGAAACATAACTTTCTAAAACATTTAAAACAGTTAATATTTCAATATTTTGAATAGTGTAATAATTAGTGGTATTAAATAGTTAAAATTTCAAACATAAATAGTTTAAATTTTCTTATATATATTTTGTCAATCGGAATTTATTATTGATTGCACATAATATAAAAATGAGCTGTAACAAAGTATTAGAATCAGTAAGAAAAATTTTAAATTTTTCAATCAAACGTAATGGGCATGATAAAATTTTTGAAAAGGTACCTACAGTTAATTTTGCTGCATATTTATTAATAGTAACTAGCTTTTTAATTCATTACTGTATGTTATACTTGGTAATACATTAAATGTTTATTTTATAGAGAAATTGTGGGTATCTGGGAGTTAGATTTAGGAATAAATTAAAGGTGACACAAAGTATGTACTTATCTATATGGCATCAAATAAATACAATTAAATAGAGCCTTTATAGTTAGTAGGTACTCAATGATTTAAAAAGTGACTAACCATATTAGGTATACTATAAACGTATTAAGTATCATTAGCATTTTATTATAGAAACTATAAAGCAATTTACGTTTCAGTAAATTATGTACCTACCTAATAGGCAGAAATAGGAAAGAATCTTTTAAATTCGTGCCCCTTAGCTCCCCTTTTATTCGCCCTGTATGTACTCAACTACTTTTTGACACTCAAGAAAATCAGCTATTCTAAATAACACAAAATTATCTTAACAAGTATGTATAATGTATATATATATTAACCAAGGTATAATTGTAAAGTAATTTTCAACAATATCCTTATAGTAATTGGTTAACAGAAACTTCTGGTCTGATATAAATATATATAATGCAAAAAATAATAATCTTAAACTTTAAAAGGTATATATGGTTTCTTTAATGGTATTCGTTAGTTGCTGTTAAAAATAATATATTTTTAAGTCTGATAAGTTTACAAATTAAATTAATTCTATACTTACACTAGGTGAATTTAATATCAGCTGGAAATGGGCAATGTGTTGCTGAGATGGTTGTAGAAAAACAACATACTAATGGATATGGTACACTTCATGGAGGTTTTACAGCTGCCGCTGTAGATGTTTTGTCTAGTATGGCTGTATTGACTCATCCAAGAGTTGTTGAGGACATTGATTCGGCGCCTAACAGTGGTGTTTCTGTTAATATTAATGTTTCGTATGTTTATTTTTACTATTCAATTTATCCTTATAAATATATACCCACTAAAAATATTTATATAAGTTTATTCATTTTTTTTTGGTGTATGAACTATGAATAATAATATACATTTATTATCAATATATATACAGTAGAACTCCAATTATCCGGACTAATTAATGTCAAGGGTGGTCCGGATAAACAAATATCCGGATGATTGACATATGATATATCAAAAGTTATATACACACGTAACCATAAACAAATATGTAATTGTATTAGATATTCAACTGAAACAAAATAAGCTTTAATTAAAGTACATACGTGACATAATTTAAAACCAAAAAAAAAAGCTGACTTTGCACATAATTTATTTTATTTTGAAAAATGATGATATTTTAGTTTGCTTCATAGTTGACTTTCTCTTTAGAGCAGCTAGGTCTCTCAATCTTCTTAATTGCAACAATTGAGTGGTGTTTGATTCTTCTTGTCTCTCAAACCATTTAAACGCCAAATCCAATGCATCAAAAGCTTCAGAATGAGACGGCCCATTTTCACCTTCAGTCAAATCGTCAGTTTCATTTTCCTCTTCTTCAAATAAGTTACGAACTATTTCATCATCCGAAAGTATTTGATATCCAGGATCATTTGTATCCATAAGCAACCACTCACTTATATTCTCTTCATCACAATCGTGATTTTTTTCTCAAATATTAAGAATAATATATATGTAGTACATACCTATTCTTTATCTAATCTAAAAACGATTATGAAACACGTGTATGAATAACGGCACGTGCCGTATTTTTCTCGTCCGGATGATTGGCGTTCGGATAATTGGAGTTCTACTGTATATGTATCCACACTGCCACACATAAGCTTTTTCAGAGGAGCCCATTATCTTCTTGTAAAATTGAAAAAAATAAATAATAATCCAATTCATTTTGCATAAAATAATATTTTTAATTATTACGCTTGTTTTCAATCAATATAATTACATTTATTTATAGTTTCAAATTCAATATATTTAAAAAAAAACCAAAATTAATATTGTATGTACATTTTATTAATTTAATTATTATTTGTTTTTAGGTATTTGAATTCAGCAAAAATTGGTGACAAAATAGTTATTAATTCTGAAACTGTTAAACTTGGAAGAAATTTAGCATTTTTAAGAGTGACATTGTTCAGGAAAGATGATAATGTTGTCATAGCTCAAGGTTCACACACTAAATTTGTGGGATGATATGAAAAATATGTGTTATGATTATTATTTACCATGATACCAACAAATTTATTTATTTCATTTGCATAGTAAAAATTGTTTCTTTTTTATACTTACTGTTTAGGTGTTGTGTTATTTGTTATTAGATTTTAATAAAATATTTTAGTTTCGACATTATAAATTATAGATTATTTTTAGTTTTTGCATTTAACCTTGTCAACTATTATTTTTTTAAATAAATAAATTAAGATGCATTATTTTGTTAGCAAATTTAGAGGTAGGGAATTATGGATTTTTTAAAATATGCAACCTTAACAAGGTAGTATAATAAAATACAGTTTATATTAAATTTTAATTTAATATCAACAAAAATGGTCATGATTCTGTAAAATAATTGATACTAAATTTGTTTTAAGTTTATAATAATTTTTTTAACTTCCAGAAAATTTGATACTGAAGTAAATCCTGTGTTAATTATATAAAAGTATGTTAACTGAAAAATACTTTATTATTGTAAAATCATGTAGTTACTGTAACTTTTACTGTTCCTTTATACTGCCTAAAATGTAAAAATTGTTACAGAACTTACCACATCACTTCTACAGGAAATCTTTTTCTTAAGTCTCAAGAGGATGTCAGCACACTATTTGTTTTCTCACTCTGGCCTACGCACAATATAAACAAAACGCATTAATGCAAAATCATTTTTTTCTATGTTTTTATGTAATCTTAGAGTAAAATCACCCATTACAAAAAAGATAGAGAATAATATTTTTAAGGAATGACATATCCATTTTATATTTTATTGTTATTTGATTTTGTATTCAACTTTAAAAATAAACAAAAAAATGTTGTAAATTTAAATTATGTTTAAATTGTTTTGAGACAATATTTAGACAAATCGATATGTCATACCCTCAAAAATTATCTTTAAGCACATTCTGTTATAGAGTTACCAAAATATTCCCTCAACTGCTTGATTTAATACAAATTAACATGCTTATACTTAATAATTTATATATTATTAATCTGAAGTTAATATATATTTTTATAATTTATAAATAATTAATTACTTACTTGAGATTGTATCTTGTGACAAGCGTACATTCCATACTATTATTTTTTGTTACACGGTTGGTTCACCCTGTTAATTGTGTTCAACAATATATGAATTTAGTCACGTATTTTACTAGTTCATATTATGTAAATGTAAATAATGTAATAGACTATATTTATTTATTATTTTAACTAGATGCATATTAGGTGATTCACCAGTCACCAAGCATGCACACTCCATTTTCACTTAAATAATGAATTTATTCAAATTCTTGAGATTTTTTGTACCACTTAAAGAATGGTTGTGGAGATATAAACAAGAACCACCATTTTTAATGTAAATTAATTATAGTCAGGAGAACGAAAAGTGGCCGCTGATGCGCACATTTCCAAGGGTGAATTTCTGTGATGGTTTTGCAGAGTGTGCATTATGAAATATTAGATTTAGATATAATTACCTTACATAAATGTATTAAAGAATTTGATGTACCATGTACCTAGTAAAAAAGTTGAGTGAATAATTTCTCAGTTACCTATTAAAATATTTGTGATAAAGATACTAAACCTTAAAAATGGTTTTACAAAAATATAGAATAGATGTAATATTGGATTTAGTAATCATAATCATTATTTATTATACTTTAACAGTTTTTATATATAAAAATATTATATATTATAATATATAAAAACTGTTAAAGTATATTGTTGAAAGATTAAAATTAATTACTAAAATTTTCAAATCGGCAAAGTCTCTATATATTTTTCAAACCCATTATCCTTAGTTCTCAAAGTTAAATAACTTAAAAAACGACTAGTTTAAATCTTTATTTTGATATGACATAATATTCAGAAAAAATATCCATTTAATATTTTACAGTAGAAAACGGCAGATTTAATTTGAAAATAAGAATTTTATATATTCACAGAATACTTCTGAAGTAGTACAAAAAATCTTAAGAGCTTAAAAATATGGTTTTTAAGTATATTTAAAACTTCCAAAAAGCAGATTCTGAATATGTAACTGTATTATTGAGGAAAAATAATGGGGTGATCATGCTTGGTGATTCATCCTGTATATAGTTTATTGTTTAACCAAATATTGCGCAAAACTGGAAATCAGCTTAAAACAATTGGCTTGTGTTTTGTAGATTATATTGTATGACCTAACCTTAACCCTTAAAGAGCCTAACAACATTAACAATTTTAAGGAGTTAAATATAGGCAATTTTAGCTAATTTTGAAATATGAATTATGATATGATATCATAGTGTTGCAATTAGGGCTTCAAAACGTTATAAATTACGTAATAATATTATAATAATACAAATTATAACGTTATAACGAAAAATAATGAAAAAAACGAAAATAATTTAATATCATTAAACATAATATATCATTAATCATAATTAATGATTAAAAATAGACAAAAAAAAAATAGGTAACTTAAAAAAATTGCAAATAACGTTAGTGCTTTTTTACGTAGAACTTAACAATACTATTGTTTTTATATCTTATAGTCTATACTCTATAATATATAAGTATATGAATCTAATCAGTTAAGTAAAAACTATGAACAATTTAATGTTCGCAAACCTATGTTAAAAGTAATTAATATTTTTGAAATACTTTATCCCTGTTTGATTTATAAATATTGAATTTAACAGAATTTTAGTTTATTTCTGTAATTCAAATTTCAATATTAGATACAAAACTACAAACGCGTAGTTTGGTGTATCTACCTATACTATTGGCTACTTACCTACTAAATACTTATATAACATTAACATTATTATGTCATTTCAAGTTGTATTATTGTTATAAATATTTTTTTTTAAATAAAATCTATGATTTCATCTTTCATTCTTGCCATAATATTTAAGCAATATTTGACACCTAGGCTACTAACTTGTCAGTTATGCTACTTACTAAAAAAACCTAGGATGTTTGAAAATAACCTATCCTGGACAGTGTACAATAAATTCTTCTAATTTGATAGTACTTACGTCAATGTGTGGTTAATGACCTATACACATAAACCAAAAATAACAATATAATTGATATAAAAAAAATTAAATGTTAAACAGAAAACAAAAAATTAAAATAACGTTTAAAATATTAATACCTATAAACACGATAAACGGAAAAATCAAATAACGTTTAAAAGAGTATTAACGACAAACATTAAAATTGTATAACGTTTAAATATCCGAAATCGTAAAAACGATATAAGCCCTGGTTTCAATATATTTTTTAATAGATTATTCAGTTGTTGAGCAAGTCAAAAATAAAGGTAAAATTCGTCTTTTTTACATATCTGAATAAAGTTGATTTATTCATATTTAAAATTTAAAATGTTACACACAAAAGTTATTTAAAATTTATTGTTTTTGAAAAATATCTTTACTTAGCTATAAAACGTCATTCGCCAATGTTTAGTTATAACAGCTTATAACCTATAGCTGGAGTACATATTTTCTATACATTGTTTTGTGATTTTTCAAAAACTACTTAGCAATTCAAAAATGTTCTATTTCCATCAAATATTTATTGTGTAAGGAATGTACAAATACTTACCTACAATTACATAAATCGTTATTTTTTTTATTTTTATAGTCCAGAAAAACGACAAAAAATATTATAATTAATGTAGACATACATGATATAATATATACCATCATACAGTATTACAGATAAAACTAAATAATACTTATCTATTAGCATGGTACTATATATTGACAGTATAATATAATGCCTATCCGGGGCAGTTAAAGGCGTAGTTAATGTACAATAAATTAAATTATGATGTTTTTAACATCGCGTTCACACTTTCGCCTTGTTGTTCTTACATTTGCACAGAAAATAATTGTGGTTTTGATAGGTTTGTGGTCCTGGAAATTTATTATTTACTCTCAATAATAAGAGACTTCAAATTTATATAATAAACGTTGATGGTTGTGATTTAGATTGTCCAATTTATTGCATTTACCTATATATTCCCGTGACAAACTTAATTATTATTTTTATTTTATAGCCATGTAATGTTTAAAAAATACGTATTTGTATCATGTATTATGTATATTGTATAGGTATATATTATATTTCATTAATACAATACAATTATTATAGCCTATAGGTACTAAACACAGAAGTTTAACTACCTAGTTAAAGTATTATAATTTCGTTATTTATAATAATTCTAAAGAATATTATGGAGCATATTTTAAGACTCACTAGCCATATTATAAATTATAATTCATAGTGCATATTTGAGTATGTCCACGTGCTATAAAATCTGATCCCTGTTTATTACCAATGATTAGGTAGGTATACTGGCTGAAGGATTTAGAAATACTTCTGTGAAACTAGTTGTGAATACTACTTGATGCTGCGAAATAGAGATGTTCCGGGTACCCGGAAATTACTCGATAGCCGGGTACTCAATATCATATTTAAGACTCGGCTCTTACTCGGTACCCGATTATACCTACATTTTTACCCGGCCATTACTCGGTACCCGCCGAAATACTACATTTTTACCCGACTCGTATCTAATGGAAAAAACTGATAATCTATTTATAAATATATGCATACCTATAAATTAATATAACGGAAAAATCTAAAGTTCTAGGGTAATGAATTATAATTTATTTTGGTAGATATTGGAATAACTGAACCGATTTACAGTAGCCAGTTGATTACAAACAAATCATGTTTTTCTTCTATGAATTACAAAAATAAATCTCGTGTTTACTGTTTAAAGACTTAAATTATATTATTAATCATTTCTTAATCAGTAATTGTTAGCTGATACTTTAATACTAGTATAGTTTACTCGTCCAATACTCGATACCCGGTTAGTATAAACAATTTTACTCGGTCAGTACTCGGTACCCGCCTTAGTACCAGATTTTCTACTCAGAACATCTCTACTGCGAAAGATACTACTTGTAAATACTTCTATTTAACCGCGGGTTCTGTAAATGATTTTGTGCTGTCTAGTGTCTACAGTCAGGGATGGACTGGGAATACAAATTGGCCACGGGTATAAACAGAAAATTCGGTTCAATTTTATTCGAGAATCCTGAATTTTGGCTGAGACACGATTGAGCATAAAACACTTTTTTTGCGACACGATTGAGCCAAATTGTCGGCGAATGAAAGGAAATTGGAATACAAAAGAAAGCCTACACGATTGAGCATAAGAAACTCTGTAACGTTGCCATTTTCCATCTTAAACTATATTATACAAAAATATTTATTTAAATAATTATAATAATTCAAAATATAACATAATTATTATCAAAAAAACAACATGATTTCATAATCAATAATAAAGTCACATTTCATAAATTTCTTTGATAATAATAATAATAATAATAATTGTTATGAAAATAATAAAATCAAATCATGGTACGAATTAAAAAAAAATACTGCATAGCTTATAGTCAAGAGTACTATAGAGTATGGGTGATCGAACACTGATATTATTTCTAAAATAATTTTGGAATTGTATCTTAATTTATTATCTTATATTTTCCCCAATTTTAAATGTTTAAAACGTCGGAACTTTATTGCCCAGGAACTAATTTATTAATCGATAACAATGTTGATAAAGCTGGATTCAGCTCACGGCTCGCGTCTGGTATCATGATAATTGTTGTAATAATACCTACGTGAAAATAATAAATTACAAAATTTCGGCCACGTAAATGTGGCAACATCGCATGAAATATTCTATGCTCAATCGTGCTTTACCGTAAATTTTTGCCAGGCCCAGCTGGGTATCGCGAACTCATAACCCTAGCCAGTCCACTCTTGTCTACGGTATAGGTACCTATATGTATAATATAATATATATATATATATATATAATTATGTATTTATTGTTTATATATATATATATAGGTAGGTAGTTTATATTTTGTTTTATTCTTTATTCTTTTCCATATAAATATATTGTGCCTACTTTGTTTTTTGCTTACTTAATAAAGCCATAATATTATGCAAGTAGGTAATACCATTGATTATACATAGTATCATACTATGTATAATCGATGGTAATACTAATGTATGTAGATACCTGATACAGCTTATAAATAGGCTAATACAAACTATAGGTAAGATTTATGTTTAACCGAACCTAAAAACATAATTTACAATCACAACGATCAT
This sequence comes from Acyrthosiphon pisum, assembly GCF_005508785.2. NCBI lineage: Eukaryota > Metazoa > Arthropoda > Insecta > Hemiptera > Aphididae > Acyrthosiphon > Acyrthosiphon pisum. The sequence continues at coordinate 82,916,122 of NC_042493.1, forward strand.
TATCATAATAGTATCTAGCTAAATTATATAACTAATTTTATTTATATATTATAATAATAGTACCTACCGGCTACCTAAGACATAGGTACTAAATTTTTTATAGTTACCTGTACTGTAAATTTGTAACATAAAATGTCACAAATAACGATAATGATTGACTACTGTCAGAAAGGCTGTGAATTTATGCATTTGCATGTTATGTTTTCATTTAAGAATAATTATGAAATCTTTTTTTGCATAAAATTTACGGGAATATAGGGTATATGTATAAAATATGTATGATTTTATTTTATTTTTTGTATTTAATGTAAGCACATAATAATATTATATTTTTAATGTGAAGAAAAATTATTTTCTAATGACTCATCAGAAAAAACCAGATACATCGCTCTTCTGCATATTAGGTTTATAGGTTGTAGGTAGGTTAGCCTAACTACTATATGTCTATATAATAATAATTGTCTTAGCATTAAAGGGGAAGATAAACATTATACAGGTATCATTTCTTACGTACATAATTTGTAATTCCATATTCACAAAACGAGGAATTATATTTCATTATTAATATTTGCCTATTTGAAAAATAAAATCATTTACATGACAGCTGAAATTTAAATTTTTTAAATTTTTGTTCTCAGTTTTAAATATTATAAGCCACATTAGTGAAAAAAAATCGTATGAAATTAATTTTCAATACACCTATAGGCAGTTGTCACTTGTCGCCTACAAATTCACTTAATTTTATCGTTATCGTTATCGTTACCTGCTATAGGTATGAGGTATAAGCCAGTGTTTGGAAGGAACGAATTTCATTTTTTTAAAAAAGAACAAGAAAATTAACGAGTTCTTTTTTTCAAGGAAAAATAACAAAAAATTTCGTTCTATTATCTAGTTTCAAGAATTTACACAGATAATAATATGTACATAATTGAAATTAAGATATATTTTTTTTTATATGTATAATGTATACTGCTAATTAGTGATCGTTATCGAGTATCAACATTAATCGTTACTCATTAGGCATTAGTCACTTTATTAATATTTCTCATAAGTTATAATTTATAATTTATATAGAAATGAGTTCCTATATAAATTATAATTATTTATAACAATAAACGATAAGACAGTCGACATACGTTACACAACAATTTAATTTTGAAGAAAATCTCAAAATAGAATTATAAAATATGTACCTACTTATGTAGGCATATATTGTAATTAAAAATAAAAGAAGTTTGTATATGAAAAAAAAACCTTAATGATTAAATAAAAATTTTTATTTTATTTGGTACTAAAAAAGGAACTCGTTCATTTTCAAAGGGAACTATAAAGGAACGAATTCTTTTTTTTAAGGGACATGGAACGGAGTGAATTCGTTTTTATAAGGAACTTGCCAAATATACCGTATATCATTAATAAATTAGCAAACTTTTTGGAATCGTTGTATTGATACTAGGTACATAATATTATGAAGTAAGTTTTGAATTTTTGATAGTATAAAGTTTTTGCTTAACATACCTAATAAAAGTTCTTAATTTTACTAAATAACTAAAAATAATTTAAAATAAAATTTTAACTAAATAAGACTATTAGTTGTCCAATTTTTATTTTTATTATTTACATTATAATAGAAGTATTATTAGTTCTTCTATTTTCTTAGAAATTCTCTTCATCAATTCATAGATAATCATGAATATTATTCTTATTTAAAACATTTATCCTATTTACTGTATATATTATATTTTAATTGTAGAGCTATATATGTTATCTATTTTATTGTTAGTAGTAGGTAGGTAGCTAGGTACTCGAGTATTTTTGTGTGTCAACAGAACTAATTTGACTTTTAAATTGAATTATTGCGACAAAGTGGTCAGTCTTTTCTATGGTTATCAATATTTTTGGAAAACATGTGGTCTATGAAAGATTTGGTTGTATTTGTGACACGGGTATAATTTATTTATATATGCAATAAAATGATGGCGTGGTTTCATATTAAGATAGTCATAATTCAAAACTTTATAAGATACCTAGTCGCATTAAGTATATCACCTGCTATAACATAACGTAGGTATATTTTATCATCAGGAAGATTACGTCATAGTTGGGATTGCTTAAATTTTAAACTTAACGCCTTAACATTAATGTCATCATTCATCAAAATTAACAAATATATTACGTACTTATATTGAGAAAAAAGGTGGGCAAGTGGATGTCGCTCTGCTGTATAGTATAGGTTACAAGTGGGTCACTGTATAATGAATGGTATTATATTTGAATTCAATGATAGAATACCATTGTATAAGAAAAACGATTCTGAGCGGAGACTGAATCTAGGTATAGGATATATTATATTATACTTATATCTATGGTATTAAAAAAAAAATTGACCTATAATAAATTCCAAATTAATCATATCACAATATCCATTAGGTACTTATAACGCGTTATACATCAGCAACAAACCGTGATACTATCATAGATATATAATAGTATACTTTAGAAGTTTCAAGTACCCACGAATAATATTATACAATCGCAACAAAATAACTAAAATAGTTATTCTAGGTTTTTTTATATATGTAATTTCGTCCAAATTTGAACTTAAAATGAGTATAAAAATAAACTGTGCTTATGTATTTTTAGATTCTTTGGTAACAGAATTAACTACTTACGTGGAATCTTGTTTTAAATTTTCAATCCTTAGATATAAAAGTTGAACATTTTATGAATTTTTATTTACAAAATAATTATTCAATTTAAATTTGATAAAATTTGTCAAAATTTGAACTTCAAATGCTTATAAACAAAAATTGTGCCTATGTATTTTTAATATTTTTCAATTGCTATTGTAACAATATATCAGGAGCCTTGCATTAATTTTTTACACTGTTTGACCCAACAGATAAAACTTTATTAATATTTATAGAAGAAAAAACTAAAAAAATTGAAAACTGAGAATGTCCGTAAACAGCTCAAAAAGAATCAACTAATTTTAAAAATTTTATCGTGTATAGAAAATGCTAATATAAACATTCAGTGAAATTTTCAAATATCTACAGTCATTCGTTTTTTAATAACAATAAAATAAGAATATTGTCACATGAGAAATCGAGCGAATATCAAATGTTGTAAAAATATGAATTTCAAACGCTCATAAAAATTTAATTTGACTTTCTTATAGACATTTTTTTTTTGATAAAGGTAGGAAATATTATGAGTAATCTTATAATACATTTTCAAATTTTAGATTTAAAAAGAAAAATTTTTACGAATTCTTAACACAAAATAATTTGCTAATATTCGTGATTTTTACATATTTTGTCAATTTTTGAACTTTTAATGCTAATAAAAAAAAAAACTGTGACTAAGGATTTTAAATATTTTTCAAATGTCATTGTAAAAATATAGTAGGAGCCATGTATTAAATTTTCAAGTATTTTTACTCAATAAATAAAGTTTTATTGACATTCATAGAAAAAAAAACTAATAATATTGGAAACTGAAAATGTCTCTAAATAGTTCAAAACAAATCAAAATATTTTTAACATTTTTATCATGTATAGAAAATGGAAATATAGACAACCAGTAAAAATTTCATGTATCTACGGTCATTTGTTTTAATGTTACAACAAAAACCAAAATCAATTTTCTCAAAAACAGATTTTATGTAAAAATTCCGGTTTTTCCTTAATTTTTCTTTTGTTTTTCACGGTGCTTTTGAAAACTATTGAAAATTTCAAATTTTGAGCTCCTGAATGCACCAACTAGATTCACTTTTCCATCAAACAAGATACTGTTGAAGAAAATTGAAGCAGTTTTACTGCCCCAAACCGTGATGACAGACACAAAAATAAAAAATAAAAAATTTAAAATAAAAAAAAAAATAAAAAAACACTCATCATTGTAAAATCAATACATTCATCGTTCCACTCAGAATCTAAAAATACTTATTACTTCAGTATAAGTAAATCTGGACAAGTCTTCAGTACAGTTTGCTTATAGTTTAAATTTTAAATAATTAATATTATTTAAAATAAATTTATCAAAAGTCATGGACTTATATTTTGTTGTCAAAATCATCTATTGAAAGGAGTTATTTGAGATTTGGTATAGATAGGTAGGTACCAAGGTATTATATTGTTGTTTCAACTCTCGTTACTCTCAAGTTTTGTAATTATCACTGTTTGTAATAATATATTAGCATAATATTATATTTATTAGTTATTAGTTAGGTACTATATTTTGTTACACATTCATAAGTAATTTCTATTGTCTATTTGTAAATATGCAAATGAAACCGGTTTTATTTGTGATTTTGATTAAGTACACATGAAATTAATAATAATATTACTTTGTTATGTAGGAGTGTAGGACCTACATTGTAGGTATTCATTTCTCTGTTAAACCAAACCTTAATGTTAAATTATTTTACCCAACTTATGGATTGATACAATTATATAATTAAATATAAATGTGTATATTTTGGTATACGAGTTACAAGTAAACATATCACAATCAGAAAATACACGGATATAATATTTTTAATGCGTTTTTTAGAGATATACCCATCTAAGTCTAATTTGAAGTATCATTTTTCATGCTATATTAATAGATAGGTATACGAAAATTATTATACAGATTTGTAGTATTTAAACCCATATTTCAATACAATATAAGTATAATATATTAAATAACATAAAATAACAAAAAGGTGTAGGTCATGTTTATTATGTGTAAACAATTCAAGGTGGAAATTAATAACAGTAAACAATGCAGATTATTTAATTAAAAGGTTGGTATACATAGTGAAACATTCTAAATAAACTTCCAAGGGGTAGTCGTGAAAGTCTGAAGTTACTTTATTTTCGTTTTTGCTTAACCGACATATCCATTAGCAAACGAAGGACGAGTCTTTTATGTGTACTCGACTAGACGGAAACATGATACCGAACTCCCATCTTTGTTTTTCATACGAAACGGAAATGGCTACTATTATCCGCTTTGCAAGTAAGTAAATATTACCAGGTTTCTGTTTGATTGGCTATTGGCGTGGTCGATTATATATTAGTTGTATTATGAATGACCCTTTTTCAATGTATGTAGAAGATAAAAGCTTGCAAATAGAGTACACGTTTTACCAAACTCCCTTTCTCTCTCTATATATATATATATAATATATATAAACGTTTTTAGATTTTCATTTTAAGGCATTTATTTAATTTAAAATATTTATTAGAATATCAATGTTCAAACTTCAAATAACACGATATTAAAAAAAAAAGAAAGAATTTATAAGAACAAAGTGTGTTCGGTGTTGAACGTGCCGATAGTTTAGGTGAATTAATATTACAACCGAAAAATCGTGTAATGCGCGCCAACGGTCATAATTTAATAAAAAGCATAAAGTACTAAGGAAGGGGTGTCCCGCTTCGAGTTTTATTGTTATTAGTGAGGTATAGAGAAGTGTAGAGTGACTGTGTAAATAATTTTTGAGTGCCCGAGTGTCCAAACAAAACCACATCCTCGGACTAGGCACCTGGGACCCCACACGACGTTGCGCCGCGGCTTCTTGGATTCAGTCCGTTCATGTATAATGATAATAATAATAAAATAATGTATAAGGTGAACCATTATAAACCTATTTCATTCATAGTTTTTATAACGTGTGGTGGTACCTGAATTAACGTCTTAGAGCTCTCCCACCTTTTCGATGACATTTGAAAAAAATATTCATGTCTCAAGAAAGAAATTTCACTGTATTTCTATAGCCCTTTATATATATATATATATATATATATATATATATACGCTTATAAATAATATGTAAATATATTATAGTCATCGTCGTTTAATATATAAAGAACATTCGAGTGTAAATATAAGGTGTATATTCAATTTATATACCTACCTACAGAAGCATAAGAAAATAAAAAACACTTTAAATTATAATTCATTTAATTATAATACAATTTAGCTACTAGTTAGGTACCTATATGCTACCTACTTTTGTTACTTTTAAATAGTTTTAATTTACAGAATATTGGACTGTTTTCGAATGTTGATAGAGCATTGTGTTACATATAATTGTATATTAGTTGAGCAAAGGTTTCTCACAAATTGTTATTACATTTGATGGCAATATGATAGGTATCGATTTACAAAATGATAAAATTATTCAACCTAGAACTTACTACCTATTTGTATCTCCATTAAAAAAAATATATTACAAATTTCATTCTACCATGAATCATGAGTATATTATATTTTGAACATATTATTTACTCCTATAAAAATCTTATACGCCGATGTCGCTATTTTTGTCATTTTAGTGCCACTTAAAAAATATTATTCGTAGTGTCTTGAAATATATTTTTACTTCTTAGTTCTTATGTAGTTATATATTATTATTATTTACTATTCAAAATTAATGTTCAAAATATATAGATTAATAAATATTTGAAGCTACTATTTTAAAACAAGCTTATTTATACCATTATACCAGGCCCGTCTATTGGGTCTGTATCGATTTATACCTATACGTCAATAATAGCTATAGTAATATCATAATATAAAATAATATTATAAAAGTTACCATAATATACCTATGCGATTTTGTTTTAACAAAAAGTAATTCAACCTTTCCACGGTTACCGTATACCTAATTTACTAATAGCTATATAAAGATATATAATAAAATATCCTTATAAATAGAAGATGACAGACCATCTCTTCTTATATTATTATATTCTTTCATCGTATATAGAGATTTTTTATTTATTTCAAATTTAACACATCTATTATTACAATGACTTGATACTCAGTTTCTACTCAATGACGAGGTACCTGTACACTAGACCAGCATACGAAACTCAACATCTATATAACAATACAGTAGATGAGTGACTACTCTGGTTTTTTGATTTGATAATACATTTATATAAATTCTGATTTATATGATTTTTATAAGTACCGATGCATAGATATCCTATTAAGGACCATATTTTGCAATCACTTAGAATTTTTACACCATTTAATAGCCTTAATTGTTGTCGGTTTCAATATATTTTTTAAAATATTATAATTCAATTATTATTGTTATATTATAAATAATATACCTATTTATAAAATCTTAGATCTAGAAATAACATTTTTATAAAATTTCGAAATTTGATTTCTAACTTCAGACGCTCATAAAACATTTTTGTGAATTTATGTTCAACTTTTTTAAAATTACACTAATAATAACTTACGAGGAACCTTACATTAAATGTTCAAATTTTTTGACCGAACAAAAAAATATTTATTGATATTCATATTAATTGAATAAAAATTGAAAATGTCTTATATACCTCAAATTATACCTGACAGAAATGAGTCAAAATATTTTGAAAATTTTATTATAAATGGTATATACAAAAGTCATATTATTTAGTTAAACTTAAAAGTATCTACAGTTATTCGTTTGTGAGTTACATTAAAAAATAAATTCAATTTTTTCATATTTTTTTTTTGTTTGCCCTGTACGCTTTTGACAACCCAAAGTACCAACTAGATTCACTTTTTGTCACAATAGATAGGCAAAAAGAAAAGCTTTGAAGCTTTTTGACTGCCCAAAAAAACAGTTAAAAATAAAAAATAAATCATACATTATAAAACCAATACAATCACCGCTCCGCTCAGGACCTAGAGAAGTTGATAAGGTTGTATCGCACAGGTTACTATTTAAATAATATATACAAATATAAGCATTTGAATAGATGGTCCTTGGGTACACTAAAATATTCCAAATATCAGAATTTGAATACATTTTTTACTTAAAGGAAAATGAGGACGAGCAAAATTATACTTGGTGAATAATGCTTTGTATATAATGCTGCATATGAATACGAGCATCAGCGTCTTTCCGTTCGACAGATAAGAATGGAAAATTATAACACACACACACAATATTTTATACAAGTTCACGCGTCTATGTATTCCTACTATTAATAATTATCATTGTGACAATAATTTTCTCTAAATGACGGAAAAACCTAGGATTGACGGTATCGAAATCGGAAACCGGTATTGCGATATTAAATTCGGTACCAGTATGAAACGGTATACCATAATACCGGTATATGGGTACCGTATTACCGGCACAAACCGGAAAACCGTGATACTGGAAAACCTTCACCAAACGTTATTACGATATGTACTGGTATTACGGTATCACGGTATGTACCGGTATAACGATATACCGTTGCAGCGGTATTTGAACAAAAGTCGAAAAAACCGTCAACCATCGAAAAACCTATCGGTTGAATGATAAGAACTGTCCCATCATGCTGTTTTTAAAAATCAGATAGAGTAAAATGCTCTCCCACTGACTTACCAAAAAATGCCGTTGGTGTAGTCTCTAATTATCTTGGAGATTACATAATATAGTTGATTATATTTACATTTTTTCTTAACTAATTGTTAATTTTTTATACAAATATATAGTTAAATATTTTCCATTTTCCATTTACCTATAGCGATTTTATTAATTTAATTGTCACGCTCATGTGTTATGTAAGTGATGCCCAATGTACTAATGTCATATTATACAATATTTCTAAATTGTAGTTATTTTATAAACATTTAGGTAATTAATTATTTGAATGGAAACTAATACCTGTATGTATAAATGTATAGGTAATATGTTTCGATATTAATTTATTAATTTATAAGGTGAACCATATTTGTTTTATTGATTTATGGTAAATATTATACAAACTTAATTGTTTACTAACAATAACACTATGTGACATTTATGAGACGAGTGGGCATTTTATACTTTTTAATATCCGGTACTTACGCAAATGCACGTGACTGACACGTGACCCAACGCCACCGCGCTATTGCATCCACCCCAAAGCTTGCATAAAATAATAGATACTTTATTAATAATTATAATGCATAAACCTTCAATTACTATAACTCAACATTTTTTTTATACATAAATATTATTTTAATATAGGTATATTGAATGTTATTATTTATTATTTTTTTTTTTGCTATTCTATGACTAACCAAATGTCAAATAACTCGTTTGAATATAATATAGGTATATATATATGGTATAATATGTTTAGAAGAGCATTCAACTGATCAAATTGATCCGTGGAAATTACCCTAAAAGCATAGTAGTTACACTATACAAATATACAATTAATATAAACAAAATCTAATACATCCTCAGTAACAATAACAATTGACGACTTTACATTATCAATAATAATTTATTGGTAATTAGTTAAACTGTAGTGTAGACTTAATATTATAAAATAAAAAAAACCATTAAATAATAGATACTGTTTCATTTAAAACAACTTGAGAAATTTAATAAACTGGTCTGTTGGATACTTATATAATTATTTATATATATATTTATCGATAAACAAAATGTGCACTCTTATGAAAACGTTTTGAGGATTGAGATTTGAGATATATTAGTATAGAAATCTATGTTTTTTTAAATGTTTCATAACCAATAAAGTTATTAGTACAGCACTAGTTAAAATTCAATGTTATTGATTTGCCTTCCAGGAATTATAGTATCTATTGTAAATTTTAAAATTTGATTCAGTGCACATTACAGTGTAAACAATAGTTTAATTAGTAAATTTGTATCAGTAACCTATTAATTAAATTAGTCATGATATCGCTATACACTACATAACAATACATTTTGTATTTTACTATAAATTATAATACGAGTAGGAAAATATAAATTAAAATTATATACCTAGGTATATTCCAAAAGTTTCGTAATATCTCACCCACTACCCACGAATATTATTATCGTGCAGGCGTACCAATCAATATATTATTTTTATGTGTTTTTTCAACATAGTATAATCCAATACATTTGTTGATATAAGTACCTGCCTACCTACATTTTAAAATACAATTTCGTATGCAGTTTAGTTTCATAATTTTCTTATTAGCTAAAAGAGAAAATTAATTAATTAAAATTAAGTAAATATCAACCAGCAGATGAAACCGGTTAAGTATTTGATTTTTGTGGACCTTTAACTTATTTAAAATGTATATATGGTGAGATAATATAATAATATATAACATTTCAACATTTAAATATAATTTATAATGGAAATTGTTCTGTCCGGATGAAGAGTGTAAACAATAAACATATTGTATACATTTCATATCAAAGGTCAATATTAATACTTACCTATAGTTTTAAACCGATTTCAATTCAATCACAACTGTATTTAAAATAATATTTGTCAATACCTGATAAATAAAGGTTAAAATACTATCTGGGATATTGATTTAAACTTAGGACAAGCCAGTTTCTTATAATCACATTTAATATTGAATTTTGTTCTTTAATCACATCTCATTAAAAAAGATTACACGTTAAGAGTGAAATTAATTACAAATTATTTTCATCTGGTATATAATATAATAGAATTATAGGAATACCCTCTCGAGGTCAAACAATGACATTTAGTAAAATGAGACAGTTGTATAACTAATACTCATGTAATAATACAAATAATAACCAGGCGAATATTCTGAATTATATTTAAAACAGAGAAATTAGATAATATACGAACCTATTATTACTTATAATATTATATAACATTCATATTTATTTACAATATATAATAATAGTTTGGCCTAATGGCTTATATAATTTTCTAGGTTGTAACCCCTTATATAATAAATATATGTTAATAAATATAATTACGTCATTTTATTTTATTTTTAACAATTAATTAACCTCCCTAGCATATTCTGGAACATACACAATATTCTTTGTAATATATTATTAATGGTGGAGTTCATGCTCCTAACCTAATATATTAAGTTAATTTAAGGGTCACCGCTTTCTGTTCCGGAATCCTTTTCTGGTTTCGTGTTTCTATTATTAATTATAGTTAATTGACTAATCGCCCTATTGTTATAATTATGAACCATCATACTTTAGATTTTTGTGTTATTAGAATTATTGTAAATTTTTTATAAATGTTAACTGTTTGTATTCTGTATTTCTTTTATTATTATAATAATATAGGCGTACCACGTAACTTGCCATTTGGTATGGGTACTATCCAACTATTTTGCTCATTACATTTTTCATTATAAACCTATAGATTCTGCGCCCATGTATTTGACCGTAAAAAAGTCCCGTTGGATACAGACTCGAAGTTGAAAAAAATAAACGATCAAGACTGGATGGTATATAGAGAAAACAGCAAAATGCTTCAATAAACGACCAATTTATTCAGATGTTCTACATGGTTTGAGTTCTCATCGAGTTCACTGTACCTACTATAGGTTACAAAAATAACGGATACTGTTATATAGCTACATAATACCTATATCGACTGCATATAATATTGTATACTTCAGCACTTAATGACTTAACTTAAAAATATAATTATTATTTAAAGTTTAGGTGGTTATACCTTTTAAAATAAAAAACAATTATCAGTAACGTTGACAACTCTGCAGATGCTTATTAGTATAATATTGTATATACCTACTTATATATAAATCATAATGATTAATGATTAAACATAAGCAAAAACTCTGATTACATTTATCTGGTTATTATATTTTTATTTATTATACTACTTATATAAGTTATAAGTCAAAGACATTTGGGATTTTTTCAAGTACAGCGACACTTGTTAAGTTCTAAAGCACATTATAATATATAGTAGTATAATAGTATAATAGTAGTATATTGTAGTATAATATATATCTGAAATCTTTGAAAAAAAAATGTTTAACACTCAATTTTTTGTTAAAATCATTAAATTACTAATATAAGATCATTTATTTAGTAAGCTAAATAAGAATTATAAATAGTTAGGTAAGATCATTTTTTTTGAAAAATTAATTGGTAAGATTTTACCTACTACTTTGTGTTGAAAACTTTAAGCTACCAACCAATTAATATATCCGATATCGTGGTTATATACTTACGAGTCATGGAGGTAAGTATTTATGGAAATAATATAAAGATGCTATAATGAAATCGTTAAAAAATAATTCGTTGGTAATGAATAACTAACATGTTAAATGATTTTAGTTTGGACTTTGTATATGTGATTGTGTGATACGTATTTTAAAATAGAATAACTATAGGAATTTAAATTAAAAAATAAACATATAATATCAGTAGTTATTACTAATCGCAGTAGTTCTTATCACGAATGTTTAGTGAACGATTTTTTTTAAATCACTCATTAAATAAACAATTTTAAAGTATAAACCAAATAACAACGTGAGGTACTTACTACCTACCTACTATTAAAAATATTAAATAATATTAAGTGATGATCATATTAAAATGCACGCATCAAGTTGTTCTCAATAAAGTGTATTTAATACCTTATTTGATTTACCATAATGAATACACCATAGTATGGATTAATAGTAAATTCCATAATATATATGTAAAGCAATATATGATAATTGGATCAATTAAATTAAAGTATTAAACAAAACTGTTCTATATACCTAATATGTATCTACATCTTATTATTTTGTTGTGATTACCTACCTAGTTTATGTATTTTTAAATTTCATATCTTGTAATTAAATTTAAATGTTAAAAATTAAAATCAATTTGAAAATAATAATATAATAGTATATTATAGGTACCTAACAATATCTAACTATTATACCCGTATAAAATAAAACTATTAGCTACGTTTAAAATATGATAATTGTGTTTATTGCTATACGTAGGTACCTTATATATTATAAATAGAGACTTAAAAATGTATCTTTATTTGTGATTTAAAATGTCAACTATTAAATTGATTCGAATTATCAGGTATATATGAAAATCATAAAAATAATGAACTAATGATATGGTTTTATTATAGGTGAACTGCAAATATATGTCTATTTTATGATATAGATTACCCTTAAAAAAATAATTAAGCAATAATTAAGAATAGGAACCTCCTATAATATGTATACAATATACATAAACGTAAATCGTAATGATATGGTGTAAAACGTTCATAGGTAGTAACGTTTATGGAGGCATTTACTGAAATGTGTAGGTATCTTTTCTTTCGTTATGTAGGTTTTTGAAAAATAATAAACGTTATTAGTACAATGTTATTTATGTATATTGCGTTTAAATGAAAACACCTGGTATGTAAGACCAACACTTTTTATGCATCAGTTTTGTTCCTGTTGTATTTTTCTGTCAATATGATGTATAGTCGGATTTTCAACATGCACGCAAAAGTTAATCTGGTTACAAAACACGGGTAGCAATAATGTATTATTGTAGTCAAATGACAAATAATGAAACGGTGTGCGTTTCCCGTTTGATATTGTTATATAATAATGTGTCAGTATAACGACGCGTGGAGATGACTTCTTGTTGCTAAAATGATATAACTAGCCTATTACATGTACGCCGATTATAAACGCAGCTTAGCGACACAATGGGTACGAATTTTACGGCCAATTGTAGATCGCCACCCTACTTTTGTACGCGAAACCCCGCAATGGTAATAATAATAATAATAATAATAATAATAATAATAATAATACGTGTTGGACATACAATATGTATAAGTAATGACAATGCCGGATGCAAAGAGAGTACAATGAGATCATAAATTTCTGTCAGCCGTGTTTGGAATACCGGAGACATAAAAGTAAACGGATGCATTTAACCACAATAATAGCCGCACGGTGTTCGAAAAGTTAAAAAAGAAATTTAAAATTGAAATCGAAATGTTCACAAATTTTAATTCTATTAATTTTATATATAGGTTACTATAGATGATGAGATGTGAATTGTTATCAGGGAATACTTCAGCACATACATGCAATTACGCTATTGTAAAGGTATACCTACGAGGACTTAACGTTTGTAAATATACTCGTTACATAAATATTTGTATTTATTCAACACAATATTTACAAATTAATTTCGGTTACTTTAGATTCTGTGTGTGAACATTTTGCGATACATTGGTTTTACCACGGCGGGGATTTATTTGAGCATGTTTTAGTGTTTGTGTACATTTTTTCGGGTCGAATCTTTGGTTAAAAAATCTCCCAATCTATTGAAAATTAAATTTATTATGTTTCATGTACTTTATAGTCAAACCAACATTTCAAATTGATTGTAATTGTCAAGAAAAATTTAAAATAATATTTTCAGGTAAAAAGTAGGTAATTACTTACCGGTGAAATTTAAAAGAAAACATTTTAAAAAATGTAGCAATCAATGGAATTTCCATGAGCCCTAAGTAATATATGATTACTGTTTTTATTCACGGTAATCTAACCTAAGCAGTAAGCACACATAAGAGTACTTTTCGAAATCTATATTAAATATAGAATAAAAAAAGCATACTTACCTTGTTTGTAGAGTTATAATTAAATTAAATATCTTTAATTCTGATTTTGTATTAATTTTTTTAAAAACAATATGAATTTAAAATTAGTTATATAAAATAAAGGAAAAGAGAGTTTATAGTATTTAATGAGTATAAATACCCGTATCTGAGTACTCCAGGGTATGTTTTATATTATTATTATTATACTTTTTGTAGTAAATAAGTAGGTAGGTAGGTATTACTATTTTCTTGAATTTAGTAAAAGTGCGTTCGGGTATGTTATTGCAGGATTGTGTTCATTTAGTCTCCTCTAGTAAGTAAATAACATGTGCTCTTTTTGAAATGCGAGGCGCCGATATTTACCTACTCTTGTGGACTAAGCAAATCTTAGGAAGGCGTCCTACTTAAAGAGCAAAGAATATTTTCGTTTTAAAAAACCATTAGTTGTTAATATTAATAATCAATGTCACATTGATGTTTACTATTTTCACCGTTAGCGAATATGTGAACCCCTCGAGCTACCTATAAGTTTAGGTATAGGTTAGGCATGCATATTACAGACTTATTTACAGTACCTACAGATATAACTCGTATTCGACGTAATATTATTATGTATTGAAATATAATATGCCTTAATTGCATATTATGATGTAAAAGCAATAAGCATTTAAGGTACTCGGACCTTTTTTGAAAAATGTAGGTACCCGCTTTACATGCTTCTACGTACCTATATCTGTATGACATAGCCAGTCGACAGTAAGTCGTGTAGGTATTTGCATATCCATATTGTAATACGATATCCTATATTATGTGTGATGTAATATCTAACCGTTTGGAAAAGTGTGGGTACAAGATTACAAACAAACGCGTATTTATATTATTTTGTATATTATAGTGACAGTGATATTATTAAACGGTACTGTATAGGCGTTAGATAACTAGGTAGGTACCTGCAGCGTGTTACATAACACCTATACAATATATTAATATAATTTATAATATAGGTATACTGGGTACACGTAGGTACCTAGCTATTTAAAAATCGCCAGTTACCGTATATAATATCTATGTATATATACTATACATCCGAGTGGTATATTTACATAAGTAAACACATAGATATATAGGTGTATATTGTGTGTAATTTATGAGTGTCTGTGAGAGACGGAGAGAGAGAGTGAGAGAGAGTGTGTGTCAGGCGTGATTCGTGTGTGAGTGTGTGTACGTGCGATAGCGTGTATGCAAGTTGGCGTGCGTGCGTTTGTGTGTGTGCGTAGGGTTAACTAATCTTCTGTAGCGTTTCGTAGTCATGCGACGGTTTTAACAAACGACATCCGTCAACCGCGCGTTATCCGCCGCCACCAACAATGGCCCTGTATAGGTGAGGCGCGCGGATGATAAGAGCTAATCACCGCGTAAATACAACGCGTTCGGAAAGTCGGGTCATAATAATCGTTGATAACGCGTCGGCAGTGCTATCTCTATCTCTGTCGCTCGCTTTCTCACTCGAGCTCTCTCCCTCTCTCATCCATCATCAACACTCCCGCAACCCCGCCCGCCGACGACGTCGACGACGCCACCGTTGCATGGGGTGCCGCCCGGTGTTTACCCAATGATTCACATTATCTCGTCAGCTCACCCACACACACACACACACACACACACACACACACGTCGCACGATCGTAGTATACGTTATACGCTTTGTAATGATATAGCGCCGGAGCACCGCCACAGATAACATTTTTTAAAAAAATGAAATAAAACGTTCTTTATTAATAATATAATAATAATATATTACTCGAAATATCACGATGACAATATTATAATATTATGTGACTATGATATCGCATCGATCATAAAATAGGGTATTAAAATATAGGTATACAGGTAATATGCGTGATATTTTAAATATTTACCTGCAAGTAGGTATATCGTATATAATGTGACAGTAACTTTTTTATATTGAATTTATTCATATTGAATAATATGGTTATTGGTTTTTAATACCAATAGACATCAAGAATTATTTCAATTATAAATATTGATACCTATTATCGCGGATCAAATCAACCGCAATTCCGTATATCTTTGCAATCTAAAATTAATTCTTTATTAGCTTACAATATTTTCGTAACCTTGCAGCAACTGTTCATCTTTTGGTGATTTCATCCTTAGTTTTCTATAATACACAATTATAATTATTTGTTGTATACATAATATAATAATCTCATTATATAATCTTACAGGTACCTATAAATAACTAGGTATAGGTACCAGTGTACCACAAGTTAAATAAAAAACCACGGTTTACGTTATAAATATCGTAATAATTTTAAATTAAAAGTGGGATCTTTAATACCCGCGGTGATCATATTTTTAATAGGATCAAAATACCAACTACATTAAAAGGTGCTAACGTGAGGGATTAGATAACAACCACCAATGCAATGACCACGAACAAATAATCCCTATAAAAGGAGATTATGTGTATATATATATTACACGTATTACCCGAAGGTAACAAAATTATTACAATGGTTTTATTAAGTCAGCTTTATTATTAATGTGTTTCATTATTTTATACATTATGAATCAGGGTTATACACTTAATATTTATACACTTTTTAGACAACAGATTAAACGACAAGTAACTGAATAAAATTGAATTAATTACGTTGAAGATGAACTGCAGTGTAGCTATACTCATTAAAATTAATTATTTGTGAGTTCACCATCATAATTCAAAAGTTTTTTGTTTCATCTACATGTTTAAAATTGAAATGCAGTTTGTTTGACAATTTCATCTATCCGTGGGCAAATATTGAGGACGGAATGTTAACTTATGGTACCTACCGTTTTTTAATATATATCTATACGTAGTAATCATAAAAGTCGTGGGAACATTGATTGTATATAAATGGAGATAGTTGTCTTGATTAAATATTACATTTTAACGATAAAAAAATTGACTTTGGTCATTGTGATACATTTTAAGGTCAAAATAAACTTAACCTAAAACAGTTGTACAATATTATATATTATATGTAGGTACTATGTAGGTTATCCGTCGGCTAATGTAACCAAAAAAAATAGTTACAAATTAATAAAGTAAGTACCTATACTATAGTACTGTTTATTACGTTGAATTATGCATTTGTTTTATTCTT
This sequence comes from Acyrthosiphon pisum, assembly GCF_005508785.2. Classification (NCBI taxonomy): domain Eukaryota; kingdom Metazoa; phylum Arthropoda; class Insecta; order Hemiptera; family Aphididae; genus Acyrthosiphon; species Acyrthosiphon pisum. The sequence goes on from NC_042493.1 coordinate 82,933,663, forward strand.
ATAAAAAATTAAATAGTTATATTTTTACTTTTTAGTTTTTACACTTTGTAAATCACGGCAATTGTTGTTCTACCAAGGAAAAGAGATTAAAATGTACTATAACAATGTATTATGTTCCGATGTTTGTAGTTTCCCACAATCATTCACATGACGTATCTTTGTATCTACCTAATAATATTGTCATAATAACATAAAGTCAAGAAGCACAGTATACGTACACTAGGTATGTACCATAATAGGTTCAATTATAATTTTAACAAAGCAATATATAGATATGTTAGACTTGTGTGTTTAAAATATTATACACACCATTATAACTATTGCAAATAAAGCATTACAAATTATTGTTTGAGTTAATACTTTATACTTAGCAATTGTCAATTTGTATGCTTAATATACTATAGTTTATAGACAAATATTATATTTTTATATGTCAATACAATTTTGTGTATATTTATTTTAAACACTATAATCATTTGTTCTTATGGTTTACTGGTATATAGACATAATATATTATACTCAATATCAGTCAATTTGATTAACTTAACACATAATGAAATGCGAATAATTGATATTTAATGTATATAATACTATAATTTATGAACAGGTACATCACATAGGTACATATTGTATATAGTTTAACTGTGTAACTATGTGGGTAAGTGCATAGTGTACCTACCTACTTGTGTGTATTTGTGAAAAATATTATATAGGTACCTAGCTACTATATTATATTAGTTGATTTTCTATGTATGTTTGCATTTATTCTCGGCGACTTCACTCAATAATGATTACTATAGCAGGTGTCATTAATTTTGAGCACTTAATATTATAATCTATTAAGGTAAAATCAAACATTAAAATTGTATAATATACTGTTGTGTTTTGATATAAATGTAAATATATTTAATGTAGGTATACCTTATTGGTGAATGGTAATTATAAATACGATCTATGTATGCAAGATTCAGCTGATAAATAAAAATAGTATACAATTATTGTAAACAAAACTATATAAAGTATAATCTAATTCACTTAATAATTAAACCACTTATATTATATAGGTACTAGGTACCTTTTATTACTAGTTACTACCTACCGATTAATATTATAGCTTTGTATACATATTACATACTAATGCTATATTAAAATTCTAAAACTTAAAAATCATGTTATAAAAATGTACCTTAGCTTAGTGAACATACCTATAACATGTTACTGTTTTTATTATTTTATTGGTATACGTGTATTGTGTATAGTTGTACAACAATGTAAAATTATAGGTTAACAAACAACAAGGATTGCGTATCTGTTAAAACCATTTTTTTTCACCATTTACCAAGACGTTAAATAAACAATTCGTATAGTTACTACTGTAGCTGTTTCTTAATTATATTATTAATTGTATTGTTTTTTTCCACGAGGTTTGATTAAATTAATATTTAATTCCTTGACATTATATTATAACAGCAATACAACATTATTATTATAGTTGATGAGATGAGATGAGATGTAATCGCGTAATATAATTAATATAAATTATAATTGTTTATGTATAAAAACAAAGGTTATTAAATAGAATAATATTATCAATTATTAACGAGTAATGAGTATAATGACCATTGTTTCTACATACCATCTGTAGTATTATATAGTGCCAAAGTGTTTTCTTATATCTGAAAATGGCACTGTTTAATGTTGTTGTGTTTTGTGCACTTGTGCGTTCAGTAATTTAAGGATTGTAGAATATAGTAGACTCTATCTTCGCCCTCATTAAATCTATTGTCGCTACCAATTTACTCGCAAACAAACTATAACTATAATAATTATATAGTACTTATGGTATCTTTTATAACTGATCATATTAATTCGTTTTTATAATGTTATATTATGCGTGATTTGTTAACGGTGTATTATGTAATCCATATTATGTAAATAAATATTTGAGAATTAATCCCAAACAAAGGCGTGCGCTGTCTTTGGTCGGAGGGTATGTGGCTGACAAAATGTGCTCCCTAATAATATAATATACTCATTCCATTACCTTAAAAATATGTATTATTATTACAGTACTACGCTTCTAATTAGAAAATAAATAATAATAGATTTTTTGACTTTTTTTTAGGTTGAAAAATAAAATAAAACATATGTATAAAGACGCGTATTTATTGAAAAAAGAATATAATTATTATAATTTCATAATTCTCACCACATAAATTATGCCGTAAACATTATGTACCCATACATATTTTGGTTTTTTAAGTGTTATTTTGGGACTATGTTCATGTACTCTTTAAAAAAAATATTCGGCAAGTTATGCAAGCACGCGCGTATCCTGCATACCCCAACTACCTATTAATATAATTACCTTTATTTTATAAGTTTTATACCCCCAAATCTCAATGGCCACTGCTGCCAAAGGTACCAAACTACCAACTATATTCAAATATAAAAACAAAAATATATATAGGTATTTTCAACGTGTCAATACTACAATACTATACCGGTATGGGTATAAGATATTATATGATTTGAGAAAACAATCAAAGACGCATGTATTATAACTGTACTATGTATTATAATATGTACTCCAACACTTAATTTGTTATATATTAATTTACCAAATTATATTAAAGGTTATACGTCAATCCATATTGTTGTAAATATTTTTACTATAAAATAAATAATTACCATCCTGACGATTCATAATTATAATATATTATGTTGTCTCTATTCTCTATTGACTATTATAATCTAGACTGATTATAATTTGTATTGCATACTGTATTAGGTATATAATAATATGTAATACCGCCATAACACACGTTATACGGAATCGATATAATAAATAGATAGTTAAATTATTGTTCCATGTCGACATGTTACGGTATTTATTCTGCTGTACAGGCATAATCAAATTTTTATATACAGCGTTTGTATTATATTGCGACACATAATATTATACCGCCGTGTCGTATTCGGGTCGATCCGCGTCGGTTTTGTCGAAACCTATATACAATATAACGACAACAGCAACAGCAGCAACAACAACAACAATAATAATAATAACATATATTTTATAATATATTATGTTTAACGAATTTAAAATCGTATTTATACAGGGCGTGATATTATTATTCCGATATGTCCAGCGACGTTCCCGCGCGACAAACAGGCGCGCACAATCCAGGTGATGGGTGCCGGGTGTGTACAATGGGAAGATACACACGGCGGAAGTAGGTATATATTTATTTATTATATTATACATATTATACCGTATGTACTATAATGTACGGTGTGCGCGTGCGTGTGCCCGACAGAGAAGCCAGGATATTGTGGGCGCTCGTCGTGCGCGAGAGACCGAGAAACAGAGTGCAAGAGAAGCGACGTGTGTGCGTGTATACATATATATATATATATATATATATATATACATTTGTGCGTGTAGGGCGATTGTGAATGTTTGCAAACACTCCCCGTCACGACCCCTATATGACTTGTATAAACGTCGTCGTCGTCGTCGTCGTAGCCGCCGCGCTATACGGCCGCGTTTGGCGTGCAGTACGCGAACTTGACGACCCTCCGCCTGAGTGCGGGGCGTAATGCGGGGTTCTCTGCAAATTGTACGTACAAGTACGATGATATATATATATACACACACACACAATATATATTTATGTGTGTGTGTATAAGTACACAGGAGAGGAGAATCGTCGGATATTGGACGTTTGCGCCGTAATAATAACACGGCGAGTATCGTGAACCACCCTGTCCGCCAGCCACAACACCGTTATCAACGATGTGAGTGTGTGTTTCGGGTATTGAGGGGGTGTGCAGGGGTAGTGATCGCCGACGCTTCAAGACAGCTGTGTCGAGCAGCGGTCTGTTTGTGTGTGTGTTTTGTCATGTCGTTCTTATATATTGAGTCACAAAGACAACAAAACACGACAAATCGATAATATATAATATATATGGTGTGTCAGTGTGTGTTATTTCGATAACGGTGATTTTCAATTTATATATTATTATTATTATTAAGCTCGTCCAGTAATTTTTTAACAAAATGTTACTTTCCGCCCCACACGTTCGCCATCACTGCTTAACCACACAACATTTGGGAAATGTTTGTATTTTGTGAATATTTTAAAGTGCTTGAATAATGAACATTCGACTAATAATATTTTATAAATATTTTCTTCTCATGATAATAAAATATTGTACTATATGATTGTAGTAGAAATGATGACTTAATATTTTTATAAGGTTTCCATAAAAATGTTTTTGAACTTCTTGGCCAAAGAATATAACTAAAATATTTCCTAATTATGTACGTAACTTTTTAAAATACTTTACAACTCTATTATTTTCCTGAAAATATTTTTACCATAGTTAGGAAATATTTTTATGGTGTGTGGATATATAAACTACTAACTAGATACATTTTACTATATCACAAAAGTTATTGAAGTTGAAGATTCAAGCATATTTTATTCTATTACAAAAAGTGTAATTGGATTTTAGACATATAAAAATAACATATTATTGTAAAATCAATACATTCATCGACCCACTTGATAATATAGAGTCTAAAATATAACCCTAATTAAAAAATTTGACCGATAAAAAGGTAAAATAACATTTATTTCGAATAGTTTTTTTTTTGTTTTTTATCATAAATTATATTTATAAGTGGCGCAAGTTTCTTAGCTTAGATCCCTAGTGAAATTAATTAAATGTAACTATTGGTTTTATACCGTTACAGACTTACAGTGAAGATTTTATACAATTGAATATTATTAAAAATTAAAACACCTAGATACTTAAAAAAAAACCCAAAATAAATTTCAATAATTTTGATCTATAATTGAACATGTAGTAAGGAACAATCCTTCACAATAACAATAATATTTATATAAGTAATTCAAATTTGCATACCTATAATATTTTTTATACAATATGAGTATCTACGTAATATTATAATCAAATAGTTGTATTCATCTGGATTGGACCTCTTTTAAATATAATATTAATATGTAACTGTATATTTTGTTTAAGTCTTAACATTATAAAATGTTTACAATAATTATAGATGCAGAGTCACAGAGCATAATACCTACTATTATTAATTATACCATGAGCTCACTTATTTTTTGTGACTGATTTATTTCGTCAAAACGCTGTGGCCTGAAAACAAAATTTTCCAATTAACATTTCAAATAAAAATAATTCTAAATATTGACTTCATTGGTATTTGTTTTGATGCAGTCACTAATCTAGTGTGGAATTAACTCGATTGGGTAAAACTTATAAATAAGACACACGTATGATATATTATATAAATCGGTTCTATCTCCTTAAATATATTTGCATTAGTTATTAATTTGTTAGTATTTAGTTCAGTATGATATCAAACAACTTAATTACACCAAGTTAGTATTTACATAGGCATCAAAAGGTTCATTCACTTCTATCTTTTGATTTTCATTATTTTCAAAACAAATTATTAAAATTAATATGTTATAATCTAAATTCAAATTTGCTTAAAATTTAAAAGTAATATTAATTTATTTATTCGAATAAAACTGTCTTATAGTTTATTTTTAAGGCTATATTATTATATATAGATATATGTATTATAATATAGTACCTATATTAGTATATTACCATCTCTACGGAGTGTTTAAGCTAAAAACAATTGAATAAACAAGATGATAGACTTTTAAAAACCTATTAACATAATATATTTAAAAAATTGTAATAATAATTATTGTGTGCAGATTCCAATGATGTTAAATATTTTTAATTTGAATGTACAATAAACTTAACGTGTATATTGTGTATTATACTAAACATTTAAGCCATTACATTTTTTAATTTTAAAGGTAAATAATATAATAATATAATTATATTTTCGTCATTATATATTTATACATGAATGATTGAAAACAAATTAAAATAAAAAATATAAACTACCTACACGCTATGTCGCTATTTCATAAATATTGGCTCGATCGCTTAAAATATTTTATTTTACCGTTTCATCCCCTAAACCGCCCCTTCTAGATGGTTATACTTAAAGTATTATATAGGTACCCCAGGGGCATATACAAAGGGGGATGTGGAGGTCAGATCCTCCACATAGGTCTTTTTTTTTAATTTTATAAAATAGTGTTTTTAGTTTTATCGCGTTACAAGGAAACATAAAAAAAAATTTAATAAATTGTGTACTATAATTATTTAATTCAGGGGCGTCATTTAAACTTTTTGAAAGATATGCTAATAACTATAAGAAAGTAGGCCAAAAAAAAGTTTATCAGATACCTACTATATTTTAATATAATAATTATAACGCAAAACATTTTTTTTTTCGCTACGTTCGAAAAATTAGAAACTTTATATTTTACATGTAATGATCTGATATATTATGGATATAGTATAGGTACGTACCTATATTTTGTTATTTATTCTTTCAATGTGCAGGTACCTAGGTTTAAATTTTTTCACTGATCCCTTACCCCCTCCATACAAAACGTATATATTATATGCCACTGATATACACAAGTCAAGCTGGGTCAAATAAACGACGAATATAGTTCGATGAAGAATGAACCATCATATTTGTCAAGGTTTTTTTAATTTTATGTTTTAATGTCTTGATCTTAAGAAATAAAATATGTAGATTAAGAATAATATATTTTTGTATTTAAATAAATTATACTTTTACGAAATGTTATTGAAATGAAAGAACTATTTTAAGTAGTATATATAATAAATATACAATTATGAAAATAAGTAAACTTTATAAATTATATAATTCATTTATTAATATAAATTAGATTGCTTTTTATTATCTGCATGACTGCACAGCTAGTAGTATAGTAATTTAATATAAATAAAAACATATTACGAATTACATACTATAAACAACAGCTTACGTTATTTTATCGATTGTATTTGTATATAACTTTTCAGCAAAAGATTACAAAAATTTTTAATTTGTTAAATACTATAATATATATTGTTTATAAATTTAATATAATATCATAGACGTAATGGTCATCTATATAATTGTGGAAATGCCCCATCTGAGGATCGAAAATATCTTAATTTAAAGTGACCTAAGGCCAAATTTTAGGTTGAAACAAAATTTAATAATTTTCAATGTGTTCTCATTTGAAAAACAGAAGTTTGTACTACCACAGGACACTCCTTAAGTAATATGGTCTTTAACTTTTAAGTGTATTTAAAAACTCCAATAATCAGAAATTGAGTAAATTTATTACCTATTAAAGGTTGGTGAGTATGCTTGGTGAATCACTCTGTATATAATATATATTTTAACAACTATATAGTGTAAACAGTATTAAACACTCTGTTACCGGCGTGATACTTAGTATATAATATTCCCAACGGATTACGTTGTGTACGATATACAGTAGAGTCCATAAACTAAAATTATTATCGGCATAGTATATATTATTATACCTATATGTAATTTGTGTAATGTATATATTATATTATTATGGTGCGATGAAAAACATTCCCGTGAAAAAGCAACGGACATCTTCTGCAGGCTAGTCAGCTATTACATAGTACAACGATAAACCGTAATTGATATAAATCGCATAAAATATTCGCATGATGTTTCTGGATTATTTTAACAGTACCTACCTATAGGTAAACATCTCGAGTGGTATTAACGCTTTCTTGAATCTGATTGTACCGATGGAAGTATCTGTTGTAGATTATACAAATTATGTTCAGTGTTCGTTTTAATCTTTTATTTACCTAATTTTGTGTCTGCGAAGTGCGGACACCTTATACCTGCAGAAGCAGTAAAAATCTTCAATAGTTATCTATGATGAATTTCCGCTAGCTGCAGTTTGGATCTAGTTTGTACCTACTTCAAAGATAAAATAAAAGTAAGCATTTATAAGGTACCTACTTTTCAAAACAATTGAGAAAAAAAAATCCCTAAACACCTACATTTTTTGACAAAATCGATTTTTATTGTAATTTAAAAAGAAATAACCGTTAGAACTAAAATTTAAAAGTACATTAAAAAATAATATAATTAAAAAAAATCGTTTGTTCTTTTTGAGCTATTTACAGGCATTTTAAATTGCCATTAAAAAACCCGAAATACAAGATTCCTGGTTAGTTAAATTTGTTCTAACTGAAGTTGAAAAAAAAGTTATCGCATACATTTTTTATGAGCGTTTGAAGTAAAATGTTGAATGTCATATAATTATAGGATAGGTATACAAATTTTAATAACAATTTATCTTCAACCGATTGTTGTTAACAGTAGCGTCATTTAGTTGGGGGGGGGGGGAGGCAACAGGGGCATTTGCCCCAGTCTATAGTATTTACATCAACCTAAAGTCAAAGTCAGCACATTTACCACCATCCCCCGTAAAATGAATTCTCCGCTGTAGCCTATAGGTAAATGGCACCTATAGGTAATACTGTAATATAAATAGGTAAGTATGGGTATATTGTACCTACTGCATGTTATTGCACGCTGTTGTGCTTTTATAATATTTGTACGTTTTGCGTTGTTGGACTGTTTGAGTTTTCATTAAAAAACAAAAACCCAGCTTACAGTCGTCGTACACGAATCGATCGTTTTATATTTGTATATGTTTTTTTCTCGCCTTTTTTCTCCACGAGACCTTTTTGCGTGCTTGGTGTGAAAACGACACTACACAGAGAGAGAGAGGGAGAGAGAGAGAGAGAGAGAGAGAGAGATAGATAAAATAATACATGTTATACCTATATCATATTATACATGTAGACACAACACGCGCGCGTCCAGTACGCTGGCTCGAGGAAATGGAATATTCTTCCGGCGCGTATGTCTCTATATATTATAATATACATGTAATTACACACAATACATATTATGTCGATAAATTGCGAGATTATGATGATCATATTATATAGTACGCCACTACAGAGGCCATAGACGCATGTCTCAAGGCAAATAACAATATTAATCAAATTGTATCATATTGTATAATATCTAGGGAAGGTATAGCCTTATAATAGGCATAAGTATATGAATATATAAGTAACCAGAATTATTTTTCTATATTGAAACATCACATTATAAATAATTAAGACGACAGTTTAATATGTTAATAGAATTTATTATCTAAGTTGGAAAAATAAAAATAATTTTAATAATGTAGATTGTTGTATTCACAATAAAGCGCTACGCTTCAAGTTGTGGTGGGGGAGAGGATATCTGAACCCGGAGTTTACCCTCTTCCGTGCACCAGCAATGGTGCAACGTATTCAATTACGCTGCACTCATATACCAACCCACGTATCAAATTCAGTGAGATTATGGACATTTTATAACGTTTGATGGGCAACCAACAATCACCGATAACTGCAGTTGTCAAAGTAGGCATACCTAAGTAGGTACTGCAACGAGACAGCGGCGATCAATTTTATCAAAGTTTTTCGTCCACCACATTATTATTATAAATTCACGGTGATGCCGGTGCTGTAGGGTGTGGGTTGGGTACCACGACGGTCGTGTACCGTGTAAGTACGGCAATCTAGCGCCGACGCCGCGCCACCGTCGCGCATTCTTCTCGCGTCGCGTGATGTGCGCGAGCCCTCCGCGTGCACTTGGCCTGGGCAGCGGCGGCGGCGGCGGTTCGTTTCTGGTTTATTGCGGACAAATATTGATGTTTGGCAAAGAACATCCATTTGAAAAGTACAACGGCACAAGTACACAAAACACCACGGCGGTTACCTATACATAATGTTCCCCCCTGGCCGCAATGTCACTGCAGTAATATATCGATGTGCGGCGGTATATTATATACCCAAATTTACCGAATCAATGTTGTTATTAAGTGTGTTTGCGTCGAAAACAAAATATAAACGTTATATATATGTGTGTGTGTGTGTGTACATAATATATATTATTAATGTGAATAATACATATACGAGCATGCAGCCGTCGCTTAAGGGCGGGTAAATAGGATTTTCAAACAGCCAACGCCCGCTTGTAGAAGTTTATACTTTTTTCAATAATATTTATACTGTATAGTGATCATAATATTATATTATTAAGCACATCTTATTATCTTATATACCTACGCTGAAAATAGGTGTGTGTATGTGTGTGTTTGTATAAATTAACAAAATCGTGTGGGATTAGTGTATAACAATAATAATATAATAAGATTATTATATCGTTTTGGGTTTAACAATTATGTTTGATTTCAAGCCAAATATTGTATTAGGTATACACGCGCGTACGAGTCGGTGGGTACCAACCGGATAAACATATATTTGGACTTTGTCACTATTAGCATATCATAATGTTAATATAGTGTCTGCAAAAGTTTATAAAAAAAACAAATCACAAACCACCGAGAATAAATAGACGATTGTTGTTGTACTTTATCCGTACATATTTATACACCGACTATTGTGTCCACAACGGCGTGTTGTCTAATGACAACATTTATACACCGCAGTGAATGATAATAATATTGTCATTGCGCAAACGTGATACAGTGAGCTCGACTTAACGTGATCACTAGCTTACCGAATCAACGGTTTATTGAATCAAAAAATAAAGACCTAAACTAAAACATACTGTTTTAATGTCAAATTTAATTTTTATTTTAATCACCATGCACTGGGTAATTGAATCGTCATTATTATGGTTTTAATATCATAGATTAATATCTCTATAAAACCTAGTTAAAAATTAAAATCAGAATTGATTGAAATAATAACCATGGTTATATATATATATATAGCTTAACGTAATTATGTAATTTTAGGCTGATATGGAAAATAAATAGTCGATGTGATTTGTAACAAATAACTAACATTTCTTAATTTTTATTAACCTGTATATTTTAGATTCTGAGCATGTATAGGTTGATTGATTTTACAATGACATGTGTTTTTATTTATTTATTTTTGCATATAATTCTCCGATCATCAATATGAAAGAGGTCCCTGGTAGCAAATTAGATCTAGTTAGTACCTACTAATAGAGGGTTAAAATTGAAAATTCTCAGTACTTTTTAAAGTAATAAGGGGATCAAAAAAAGAAACTTTGTTAAAAATGTAATATTAAATAATTGATTGGTAACCTTGGTTACCAAAAAGTTGGACCATTTTAGTTCATATTCGTTTTTCATCGTATATTGCAATGATTTATGTTCACTCCATTATATTGGCCCACTCAACAACTACTGCAAGAACAGCACAGCGGTTAGACGGATATTTTTAATTAATAATAAAGGTTAATTAAAAAAAATATATTTTATGAACTCGACCGATTAATAGAATCAAAATAACCTTCAGCAATATGTGATTCCATTAAGTGAAATTAATATAATAATATTATGTTCCTTCATGTTTAATACTCCCACATCGTGTAATATGATATATTATATTTCTAAATACATTTTTCTAGGAAAATATTGAGGTATTAAAACGTACACGTAGTGACGTAGACACTAAACAGTTATCATTGTCGGTGATATTATAAAACATAATATTTTTTTTTATGTATACATATAATATAGAATATGAAAATTTACTCTTTCGAGAATAGTGTCCTACTAGAACAGTACCTACCTATATCATATTATGTTATACGGTAAAAGGGGAATGTCGGACAATGTGGATTTATGCTTGTCCGATACATTGTCCGGGCATTATAATATTAGGTACTGCTAATTTGTTTGCTGATTAAATGCATGTTTTTCATTTTAGTTTGTAATTACCTATAAAGTTACAATGCCAAATGTAGTATAGTCAAATTATTTTTTAACCGGACAACGTATTACCCTCCTCAGGCAAAACGGTATTTTAACGAGTTGCCAAAATCCGGACATGGTATAAGGTAGGTACATAGACCAGGCAAAGTATTTCATTGACTGTAAGGCTGTAACATAATATACATATTATATAATTTTATTACACATCGTACATACATTCTAACGTTTTGGGCGGACCAATGGTTTCCCCACCCCTGAGCTCCAAACAAGTTCCATTTATATGACTGTATAATATATAAATATAATATAATATATATCATGTTCGTGCCGCTTATGACCGTTATGTAGGTATATTATTTACGACGCTGTGTAATTGGTATAATACTCCTCTTAACTATACCCATTCATTTACCGTTGATGCTTAAACTGCATGTCATATTGTACGAATTGAATTATTATTGTACGTTCGCGACAATAGACTAGTTATTGTAAGTATAATATATTATGTCGCTGTGTCTAACCGTGCATGTAATAGTATGCATATACCTACATATTATATTGCATGTAACTAAACATATTGTACGGGCGTATACGGTGACTTAACCTAGATATAATAAACACTGCGTAATGAGACACACACAAACATAAACGTAAAAAAAAAAACCCAAAATTATTGTTTAAAAATTGATGAATAGTCAGTAGTCAGATAATATAGATTGGAGGGGTGGTAGGAGAACAAATACAGGTGTGATGATTACATCTGGCAAGTACATTAGAAGTTTGTTGATTCAAGTGTATACAAAAGAGTCTAATGAAACGCTGTCAACGATTTAAATTCCATCGTGTGGCTTATATACCCTATAAATTTATTTTAAATAATGTGGTTATACTTCACTCGTTAAAAATTACGTTAGGAAACAGCAGTTTATCCGCGAGCTTATGGTATATTATACCAATAAATATTATTATTATTGCTCGTTGAAAACTCCGATATGTAAAAAAATTATTGTATACCTTTAATAATAATTATTATGTACCTATTGTTTTTTACATGCCATAATGTGCAGTATATCAATTGTCAGTATAATAGGTATAGTATATAGTATTCTGTTGTTCACCTATAGCTGTTATAACTACAGAAAGTTGTTAAACATAGACAATTTGATTACCTATATTATATATTATGATAATATGAATACATGGAATTACCATAATACATCATTTATCTCCTATGTAGGACGTAGGTACATATACCTATTATGCGGTTTATACAACTAAACCTATACCTAGTAGGTTTGTATCATTTTTATGCTCTAAACAGTTAAATTAAACTTTGTTCAAAAATGAGTACAAATATTTGTATTAAATATTTAAATGAAGTATATAGTAGAAGTATATATAGTAAGTATGTAATTTTCAATTAATACAATTATTTATTTTATTGGTGTAATAGTATAATATGGTAGTATTAATACAATTTTTTTTCAAATAATTATATTATACTATGAAAAAATATGTACTTATACCTAAATTAAACACAATAATATTATACAGTAAACAACATAATTAAAGTTCTATAGGAATATAATTAGTTTTAGATCTAGTGTACTTTGTATATTGTTTGTGCCAACATCCAATGAAATATATGTATAAATAATGCTATATATTTTATCGGAGCTTCATATTTATCTGCGATAAACACGCTCGCAAACTCGTGGATGTATGCAAAGAAATGGAGTATAAGTACATAATAAATCACGATTAGATTTCCAAAATTTCAAATCAAATTATAATCCTACACATACCTATAACAGTCATAATATTATATTGCTTATTAATATTTATTACGTAGGTGTGTATAGGTGGATTATTGGTGTAACTAAATAGCAATATATAATATTATGTACCTATACTGAAGTCTGCAGGCATATAGGTATACAGGCATATAGGTAATCCAAGATAGATCCTATTTTAAAAATCATTCATTGCTCCCAACGTGTTACATATTTAAATTTTAAATTTTTCATAGCTTTTTAAGGCTTTAGACAATCATACATTAAGTACAGTGGTTCTCTAACTGTGCTCCGTGGAGCCGTAGGGTTCCGTCAGAATACTCCGCAGGGTGTGGACACATCTAAATTAAAACAAATCCAATATAATAAGTTGAGAATTGTAATGATCATCTTCATGATTTATCATTTTTTTTTTTGGTTTATAATTGATATTCCTAGTTTTCGAGGCTCCGTATATTCGAGCAATATTTAAGGGCTCTGTAATTATCCAATTAATCAAATGATAATTTAGATAGTAACTTTTCCACCCACCATGCAAAAAAAATGTATTTATTATATCCATTGGACGTCTGGACTGGAAAAGGTCATTTTACAATATTATGTATACAATTTATATACGCTCAACCGGCATCGAAAATAAAACTTTTGGTGTTGGTGTGACAAAAACTAAATATTGTTTATGTTTTCCTTTACTTTTCTCCTCTATGCTCAACTGAGATACTTTTTTATTTCAGACATCACTATCGGTACATTTTTTATTTTTATTTTATTTAAATACTTGTATAGGTACGTTTTATATAATATAATACTAGATACCTAAAATAACAGTTTTATTATTATTTTTGTCATCATTGACACCTGTTATTATCACTCGTTTATATTAAAATTTGACATTTTTGCTACAAAAAATAGGTATAAGTAAAAATTATTAATTAATACAATTTTAAGCTGACAAAACTATAATATAATATTACGGTTTCTTTATTTTATGTGGGCCCCTGATACGTGGCTCCCTCTGGCTCTCCTTAGCCCGGGCCTGTATGAAGTTGATTATTATCGATACATCGAAAAGTGCAGGCTTGCAGATCTATCGACGGTTACCTATCATAGTTATAGTATACGAGTACTTTTTATCCATATTAATATTACCAAACCATAACAATTCACATGCTATACAGCAGTCTCAGTGCGTACGAATCGCATATTCGATTTAAGTGCACATACATTTTTGGTGATTTACAATATTCGACGGCGTACACGAATGACCTCGATTACACGCTTGTAAACGACATATTTTATGGTATGTGTCGTGTTATGAGAACAGGCGTAAGACACGCTCTTTCACCTATATAGGTACACTATACCGCGCAGTGCAAACATTGCAAACAGACCGCCATAACGGCGACAACTGCTGCGCCACGACTTGCTACCTATAGGTATATAATAATATATTAATATATATATATATATATATAGGTAAATGTGATCACGCGCAAATTCGGTCAGTCCAACAGAGTTCGGCGATGGTAATATTATTAGTCATATTATAACAAACGAAATAGTATATTGTATTAACGACTATGTTAGGTATACAACCCGAAATACAAACGAGAAGAAAAGATAAGAAACATAAACAATAATTTACATAGAATCTCTCGATAATAGGTAGATAACGTAGAATAGCTTTATCCAAATATGTTCGTATGGACTATTGAAAAGAAAAGAAAATTCCTACCAAGGTATTTTATAAAATAAATGGCAAATTTATCTTTGACCTCTCTTGTCCTTTGGATTCATTGTACCATCTGTACCCATATATCGCTTTGTGCACACATCCTGACGCCAAGTCGCCACTACAACGATAATTACAGCGTAAATGGCCAAATACCGATACAGCGGAAATGATCTATTTGTTCCGACATAACAACTCAGGTTAAGTTACAATATAGGTATTATAATATTTATTTAGACTTAATATATTGTATTTTTTTTTTATAGCTTATGTCGGCGGTTACCATAGTATTTCAGAATTTCAAATAACACGACTTAGCTGTTACAAATATAATATTATAATATAGACAACTAGACGAGATCGAAACATATGAGGCCCTGCGTGTAGATATATGTATTGTGTATATTATAATATCACTTGTCCCTGAGAACACAATGCGTATAAATATGGTATCTATATATGGCTATATAGAATAAACACATCGCTAAATAGTAATGTATTATGAATTATAATTATAATACGCCTATACAATATACATATATAATTATAACCGCAATTACAAATAAAACGCAAAACATATTATACGCTTTGTATATTATATTATATTATTATAATGATATGTACAATGTATACCTCTTCACACACATCAGATATATAAGTATAGGAACAGAGTGATCAATTTAACGTATGACACAAATATCAGAAATTACTAACGTTTATGAAAATATTTCTTTTATAATATTATAACTTTATACAACATTTTTGGGTAAAAATTATATTTTTTATTAACTTTAAAGTTTTACTTTTTAAGATGATTAGGTACTTTTTTGAATGGCCACATACATTTTTAATTCCATATTCCAAATCAGAATACCAGAATGCCTATATTATTCGGAGTATTTTATAAACTATAAAAATCAAATTTCTTACAAGTAGTTTACTATATAGTTATAAGTTTATAACTTTAATAAGTTTTAATGAGCGGTGTAGTCGACTAACATTTTACACCGGGTACAGGACTACAGGAGTACCACTGCAGTATACCAGTTATCTATACGTTTAATTTTTGTAAGCGTATTTGAACTCGCTACGTTCGTCCAAAATGTGATTGTTATCGAAGTATCTACTCCAAAAATATTCTTTTTTGGAATAAGGAATTAAAAATTTAAAAATTACAATGATATAAAATAGTAAAAATATACTTTTTAAAATAATTTATTTTTAACGAGTTACTATTTTGTAAAAAATATATTTCAAAAACATTTATGGTTTCAAATAATTAATATTTTACGTTAAATGAATTACTCGGTATATACCTAATATGCACGTAGGTACCTATCTATAATCTATATATATTATACTATTAAAGGTATATCAGTATACCTATATTATGCTTATACCCGTGACATGTATATATTTAATATTATAATGACTACAGATAATCATAATAATACTAAATTAGCTTTTTAATAATAATTAATAACAAAAAGAAAAAACCCAAGAATTAAATGAATGTATCTACCTACAATTCGATTAAGTATTATAGGTATTTACTACATAAGCAATATGCGTAAATTATATTATTTGCCTTCAATAGTATGACCATCATGCTCGGTGCACGTATATTTGTATAAATTATTCTATATAGAAAAAGTAATATTTTATGCTTTTGTTTGATATAATATGTTACGCGCGTGTCTGTGTGTTTGTACACGAAAAGAACCTGTAGTCCCTGGTACACGGGCACAAATTTAAAGATCAATATTTTAATGCTGATATACACCAGAGTGCGCGCGCATGTAAGTGCCATTGGTCCTTACTAGGGACGCCCCAGCATGATGGCGTGGGATTGAACTGCATCAGATCTAACAATGTTCGTTTTATGATTTTTGTCGTTGTTGGTCTTGTCCCGTACACAAAAGATATCATACAATTATCTTTAGTACGTAATAAAAATAAAGTCGTATTTGTTAAGCGCATATATTTTGTTAAAATCCGATTCTTATAGATAGCTACGTATTTCTATCAAATATAGAATACTTACGGGCAGCTCTTAAGTCATAATATTTTTATTTGTTATATTATGTTGTGATGTAAATTATATGTAAATAATGCGTGATATGCGCCTCTAAATAAACTGTATGTCTTCCGTAAACAAATTAAATGACATTATCATAGTCAGCAAAACAATGAGATTATAATAATATAATGTCTATAATTACGTTCTATTATGAAAAAGTGCATGTATATAATTGTATTATCATCTTCGTTATACGATTTTATTCCAATCACAGAAATGAGAACGTCTGAGGTTTAAAAGTTTGTATTGATATACGATAAAAACTAATAACATTATTTTTATTAGTCATAATATTTAAATTCAGATTTTATAAACAATATACGCAAATGTATAAAGAAAAAGTACTTGTATACCTACCTGTAGTAGCAATGCATATATACGTAATATATTAATACATTTTAATCTTGAGATGTATATGAATTATTCCTACATTATAATATATGTACCTACGTATCTTATACTATAAAATAATATAAAATAATGTATAAATGTATAATACATATTCTGTACTCACACTATATAGGTAATATAGGTATACGCAGCCTTCCATGGATTTTATAGCGTATATTTCGTTCATTCGTTGTATACCTATTGATCATTAAAACCCGAAAACAAATAACCGTCAAACTTTTGTTTGTCCGCATACATAATTTTTGCAACCCCTTACCGAGGACACCGAACCCACATTACGTACTCAGTGTTGTCTTCGTCTTACGAAGTTACAAACTTACAATATACCTAGCGAATTTGGGTTCAACAGAACCAATTGTTATTGTCGTTAGCTTTAATATTAGGATAAATCGACTTATAATAAAACGTATTGGTAAGACTATTATTTATAGGGCATCTCATAAGCTTTTATAGTTTTATTGATATTTTAATTATTAAGAGCATTTCTAAATTGTAACATTTTACATAGTAATAAGTAATAACTAACTTGAAAATTGAAACATCAATAAAAACTTAAATGCATTGCCCTAGGTTCTAGAATCTAGATATAATATTCTTAACTTCAAGTTTAATAATAGTTCAATTATAATATTTATTATGCTATAACAACACAAAATTGGTAATGCTAAATGCAAATTTACCGCGTTTGTAAGACTGAGACAACGCGTGGGTTCGACGTCCTTTTATACATGTATTATACTTTGATGCTCTTTTAATTTTTGTCCATATAATATACGATTACTGTACAAAACCTCATCCTGGTATATATCATATTTTATTTTACATACTAGGTAGATATCGGGGAAGTCTAAGGAGCTATAGCTACTATAGTTCCTCTGGTGTCGGTTATAACTGAAAAAAAAGTCCATAAATGGGTACCTGTAGGTAATAATTAATGCTTATAATATAGTTAAATCTAGTCTAGTTAAAAAATTAACAATATGTGTAGGTACCTAAACCACCTTTATAAATTATAACGCGTACCGTACCTATTAATTAAATACCGGTATATACTGCTTCACTTCGTGTACTGGAAACATTATCGTTTTATTCTTACATAATATAATATCATAGTTTTCTATATTATTATAATATTATATACGAACAACGAACATGATATTAACTATGTGTAAAATCGAATACGCGTATCTATTCAAACTGGGTACAATATATTCATATATATTTTTTATTCTTCTTCAAAATCGAATTAAAAATCGTCCATTGTTTGTGTTTTATCGGAATATTTGACCATATAATATATTTACGTATGTCCTGTACGTATATACATATATATTATATCCAAACCGATAATATTATGCCCTTGCGATATTGTGCTCATGTTTATTACTCTATATTCCCCGGAGGTAAATTTACCCTTAACTCTGTCCCCTTGTTTTCTTATACTATATTAAATTCCTGTTTACACAGAGGTCTCTTGCACTAACCCACCATCCACCATCACCACTATGTATGAAAGCTTTTTACCTGCCCCCTTTTAGCAGCCATGCCAAATCAAATAGGCCGATGCACGGTGTGTATTGGGTGGCTATTATTATACTCATATTATATACGTAGTAGGTACCTATATATTCACAAAAATAAACGAGATAATGAGGCGAACCAACAATGAAATTTAAAACGCATCAGCATCTCGTCCCGCTAAGTGTTCTATACAACATAAATCATAATATTATATATTACCTATACTTAAAAAAATCCATTATGCGTTTATAATATTGTATAAGCTACTACAATTTATGGTGTCACGTAATAATTATATTGTCACACGAAATGTAATTGGTATATACTTTGTAGGTATATAATCGTACTACAAATATTTACGATCGTGTTCGATGTACGACCGAAGAGCAATATCCTGCAGCAGCTACAGCCCATAAATTCACGATCATAATATTTTTAGTAGTATATAAATTGTAATGTATGGCCGTATTGGTGACTTTTAATAGGTTTTATTTTCGTAATAATTTTTTTAAAGTTTAATAGCAGCCATCATCAAAAATCACGTTGTGGCGGTCAAGTGTTTGTGCGTTCATGCTGATACGTAATAAAACAAAACAAAATAAAAAAAAATACGTAAAACACGGCAGATGTAGAAAAAAAATAATACAGCGGCGGCGTACTCGACTTCGGCTGCAGATGAGAATAATTGTGTAATGATGAATGAAAACGATTCGACAATAGGCCGCTTGATCGAGACGGTGTATATATGTGATGTATGAGTATTGAGTATATACACATCTAGTATACAATACAATCGCTGCCCGCGAATTGCCAGGGCTACATTATATTATTATACGTCATATTATTCAATATATAATAACATAATATTGCATTATGTGCTTCTGTCGGAGACCTGTGGGTTGTGGTGATGGTAAAGCATAAGCCATATTATAGTATAGGTACATACTGTATAACGTATAGATTTATATGCAGGTTACCTGGCCGCATGAAATCGACACCGACGTGTGTATAATATAATATAAAATATATATATATATATTTATTTGAACAGGTTGTCGGTTCGACACTGTTTTGTCAAAATACGTTACGGTATCTGTCAGTCAGTAACAGCGTTATTGGATTATTTCGTATAAATGCCACAACAAACGTATACACGGGATACTATACACAAACGGTTATTATATTATATTATACGACCAATCGAACAAATTAACGACGGTACATCAAGTCTACCGTTAAGCCAACGAATGTAAGCCACTGCTTTAAGAGGGTTGTTGAAACCGTCTCGTATTGTAGCCGCACATATACGTCTATACTCTATATACAGTATATAATATTATATTATGTATACCTACACACAAATACATATATATATATATGTACATACACAAACACAAAAAAACAAACATATATAATATATATATTTATCGTATGGGTATACACCTATATATTATATACTAAAGGTTGATGTATATAATATAATAATAATACTCGAGTAATATGTATTTGTGTCCATGTCGATCACATGATGGTGACAATAGTATAAAATTGCATCAATTTTATATACGTTTGTCAAAAACCGGGTCATAAGCTTTAAGTCCCCGTGATGGTGTGTGTACATGCGTACTTGTGTGCGCACTTCTCGCGTGAGCTCGTGTGTGTGTGTGTGTGTGCAGGTTATCGTGTGTACAGACATTTTCACATGATTTACGATGTACACATACGAGCGCACGTTAAACAAAAATTATTATTTATAACTATATAGGTACCTACGTGTATGACATTACAACCACATTTTTCTCGGCAACAGCGCATTTAACAACATATATAATACGTAGTTTGGTACTTTAGTACGTACCTAGTACCTACACGTTTTTCTTTAAGCGTCACGCTGCACATTTATGTTCGCGGTAAACTATTTAATTTGTATAACCATATATATAGTCGTATTATAGATTGGTACCGATTATACGCGTGGTATATAATT
Source organism: Acyrthosiphon pisum (assembly GCF_005508785.2). Classification (NCBI taxonomy): domain Eukaryota; kingdom Metazoa; phylum Arthropoda; class Insecta; order Hemiptera; family Aphididae; genus Acyrthosiphon; species Acyrthosiphon pisum. Next base: position 82,954,952 of record NC_042493.1, read on the forward strand.
ATTATTTCACAAACAAACTACGATCATCTTGTATATAATATTATGGACTTAGCTCGATTCCGATTTACATGCGAGTATAATCGCCACGCTTGTAGTATATAGATGATATTATTGACTCTAACAAAAAGTAATATTATTTAGGTATAAGTAAATAACATATTATATTATTTGGTCAAGTTTATTACACTGGATCGCAATAATAGGATATATATATATATATATGTATATACGCACGTATAGACTCAAAATCAATTAAAATACCATATATATTATATACAACTATATAAGCTTCACAATAAGCTATAGACGATTAAAAACGAGGTTGAGAATATAATTTTTATTGATCGCGTCATATTTATACAACGGTATAATAAAATTGGTCATTAGTTTGTTAGTAATAATATTGTAGTATTGTACCATAAAGATAAACGACATGTTATATATAGTCCTATAACATTAAACTTACCAGTTACCGCCATACCGCTATTTTGTTCCTATTAAATTATCACACGATATTTATATAGTATGAAAATTCGATTATCGAGCAAACAAGACATAAAGATGGTATTATATTAATATTCTTTCGTTGTACAATTGTGGTTAGTTTTCTATATTTTGTTTAATATTTAATTTGTTGTGTTATTGACTACTTTGAAGATTTTAGTACGACTAGTTCACTTGTACCCATGAATTTACATTAAACGTAATTTATTGATTAATGATTATATGTTTAATACTTATATAATAATAAATATTATACTATACATAATATGATATATAATATAATCATGTCTATTGCCTAATAATTAGTATTTAACAATAAAGTGATTGAAAACAATCCATAGTAATAATACCTATACAGTATAAGTATAGAGTACCTACCTACTATTTTATACATAGTTGACTATAGTTTGTCACTTAATTGGCAATTTTTGTATAGGTATATATTATGAGAAAAACATTTGACTACATATATTTTACAAGTTTAGGTACGGTATATATACCGACTAGGAAATAAACATGATATCAATTATTATTATATGCCAACTTGTGCACTTTGCTGACATAAAAATCGTATAATCTATGTCTATAGTAATGTCCATGATAGGTACTATATACATAAATATTTGAAAATTTAGGTAGTTTTCATACAGTATTAAAGAGGAC
>NC_042493.1:82956325-83013084 GCF_005508785.2 Acyrthosiphon pisum
GGAGACAACAAATGCGAGTGTGGCGTCCTCTTAAACGAAAATAAATTTGCTATATTTACAGAATAACTTTTAACTACTCCGTACTTGTATACTTAAAAGCATTTGATCAAGTGAAATATCATTCAAAAACAAAATGGTGAAATTGTATTATAATATTGTTCTCATAACTTAACAAAACAGTAACTAACGTAAAAAAAGTAAGTGTTATGAGTACTTACAATTTATATGACAAATAAGTGTCATTTTGTTGATTGCCGAGATATAACTTGTTTACTGCACTGTTAAAATCAGAAAGATAAAAGGAGATTGGTGGACGTCGTCAGAAAGTATACTTAAATTAGGTGTCTGCCAATTCGAATTTATTGCAATGTATATACTTACCTACTTTATGACGTGCTGCATGGACGGGGTACATAAAACTTGATAATGTGTTAATACTAGATGTGTAATAAAATATATAATTTATAATAAAATCAATCCACAGAACGTACAAAATAGGTGGGTATACAAATATCAATATTACAGAAGTAGGTTTAAAAAAAAAGTCTGTGCTATTTACGTACTTTTTTAAATTATACCTATTAGAAACATAATTATTTTATGTATAATGTATGGACAGGGTTTAACAGTTTTTACCATCACATTTTTCTAAAAATTAAATTTATAAATTGGATATTTTTAATTTTTTTTATTATAGAAAATTTTTTTTATTTTCAGTATTAAAAAAAATGCGGGTAAGCGGATGTTGCCCGCTGTACAGTAGGTTACAAATTCAGTGTTGGGTAAGTTACTTTTAAAAAGTAATTAAGTTACTTTACTCGTTACTTAGAGATAAATGTAATTAAGTTACTTTACTTGTTACTCAAATAAAATTGTAGTGAAATTACTTTACTTTTCAAATAGAAAAGTAACTCATTACTTTCTCGTTACAAAAAAAAAATTAATATTATTTTTTTAAAATTTCTTGGCAATTATCATTCTGCTGGCAATAATATAACTTTTTATAAAAATACATTACCTATGCTAAAAAGGTATAATTTTAAAAATGTGTACAAAAAAAAAGATGTACAGTTAATACATATTTACATAACAATACTACAGTAGTAATTACTTATGACTATTAAAAAATAGTACTTATTAATTGTAGCTACTTATCAATAGTAATTAATCATTATATAGTCAAGTATAGTACCTATAGTATAGTTTTGTATTTGTGTCACAAACTGACAACATAAACCTATACCAATACCTATCTGTAGAGTGTCAACTGATCGATTGACACCAAATAAGGAATAATAGCATTCAATCTTGTATTTGTGTATTAAATATTATGTTTGTGAAAATAAAATCATAATACATATTATAGAACACAATTATAACTTATACAATCATAAAAATAAACCTTTTATTATAAATGCCAAATGTGAAATGGCTACAATGATTTATAACAGTGTAATGTTTAAATATTTCGATTTTATTTAATTATCAGAAATATAATGTTATATTCTAATGTAAATGCTAAATATAGTAATAACTAATAAATATTTTCAAATTGAGCAGTTTTTGTACAACACTAAATTATTCATAAAACGTGTATAGTTAATAGGAGCGTATATAACTCATTAGTCCACGCTATAATAGATATCATAGGAAACGTTCTGCAAAGGTACTTATTTAGAGGAATGAAATTAAATAATAGCTTATCTCGTGATTTACCGTGCAATTGGACATATCAAATGTCAAAACAATTGAAAACTGAATTGTGGTGAGTTAAAATTAAATATATAAACATATAAGATTGATTGGTAAACATAATAATATCCACATTATACATATATTTTTTTTTTTTTTAGAAATAGGTAGGTACTTAATAATTCGAAACTGTAACGCGTTATTTTATAGAAATTACTTATCAAAAGTAATTTCCATTACATTTTCGTTACTAGTATATATTCTAATGAAATTACGTTACATGTTACAAGCAATGTAACGCCGTTACAGTAACGCATTACTTCCGTTACGTTACTACCAAACACTGATGATATAACATTATCGTATACGGACAACTATTCTGAGTGGAGATGGTTCGTCAGTCTGGGATATTTTATATTACCTATATTTATATTGCTTTTGCATATTACCTACCTACTTATAATTAATATGGTAGACGATAAGTTGAATTGATATTATACAATTCAAAAAAATAACTAAAATTGTTGTTCTTGGTTATAAAATGTGCACTTTTGTTTTACATTTTCAATCCTTAGTAATAAAATTGAACATTTATAAATTTTTAACTACAAAATAAATATTAAATGTTCAAGCATTTTGTCAAAACGAATGTATAATAATTTTATTGGCATTTGTAAAAAAAAAACTAAAAAAATGTCCGTAAACAACTCGAAACGAGTAAAAATTCCTTTTTTCCCTTAAATTTGTTTTTGTTTCCCCCGGAGTTTTTGACAACTACTGGGAATTTAAAATTTTGACTGCATTTTGACTGCACTCAAACTATGAAAAAATTAAACAAGCTATTGTTAGCTACGGTACGTCCGTACACATGCTGTTGGGAGCTATGGCTCAAGCTTATACATAATTTTACTGGCTTCATTGGCTTATGTTTCTATGAGTCTCCAAGGCTTGCTTCGTGAATTGGGTTTAAGAAAAATATTTTTGGTCAAAGGAAAAGTATGCTACTACGTCTTATTAGTTGCACTTGAACATATGCTAGAAATTCGCTAGACTAAACCGGTTTAAAATTATCCCACATTAACCATGTAAATGATATGGTGCAAACATCCCGGTGCATTATTTTTCACACCGGTTTAGTCTAGCGAATTTCTAGATGGTGTTTCGAAATGGGCGATGTTTTTACTATAAGGGCGTACTATAATTAAGTAGGTACCTACGACTTCTTTTCAGTATGTTAATTATTATAAATATCGAAATCTGTATGCAATAAGAGTATGTATAGAAATAGAACTATACTAGAAGTGAATTTGTCTGCAAGTTATTATTCTTAGGTATGTGATAAGTTAATAATGTATCACCTATAAACTCTCGCATCATCAAAGAGCTTTATATGTATAGTCTATAATAATTTATAAAATCTAACCTACTACACTACTACTTATATAGGTTCCTTTTTATGAAGTGGCCCGGAGGCTGGAATAAATGCACATAATCTTGGATTTTCAATCATATGTTTACTAGCAAATGTATATTATAGATTTATTTTCAGGAAACTTGACAATAAATTAGATTATTAATGATATAAAATACCTATAGATAGCTGGTATATGCTGGTATACCCACAAATATCTATTACAAAACTATATAATAAATAATAATATATAGTATATATATTATATAAATATTATTATGTATATATTATATAATATATAAAAGAAGAAGTTTTAATGACTGACGATTTACTTACTGATTCATAAAATCAACGTATACAGCCTAAACTATATTGTCTATATACCGAACCGTTAATGATTTTGAGGGAATATACCTATATGTATACTATAGTACGTACTCATTACTATATTACGTACAGTGGTGTATTTACGGGGGGAGATCATGGGAATCAATCCCAACTTCTATAGGCTGTATAATATACTATATTATATTATAATATGCAAACGTTTTTTAGGACAGAAAACTAAATACGCCACTGATGACGTATAGATGCACTAAGAAAGGATTTTGTGAAATTCACATTTTATAAAGAGGAAATCACACAGGGATTTTCAGTTGGCTCACGTAAAACGAATATTTTTTTATTTCTATTTAGAGATTAAGCCATTGGTTATAGAAAATAAAATAGTTATTATAATTAGAAATAATTTAAACCTTTATTTGTTTGGTCAAAACCATCTAAATATTACTGTGTTAAGAAACTGTGTATAGTATACATTTAACGGAGTTTAAGACGGGGTAAATCCACGGACATTATTTAATTTGTCATGGACAACGCCATGCAAGATAAACTAGTTTTAAATAAGTACAATGTTTTATATTATACATTTATATAGGTTACCAACCTACCTTTATTATGTAAGCACATTTAACAATTGCGCCCGAAATGTCACAGACCTAATAATCTCATATTTTAATTTGATATACATATAAACTATATTATATTTATCTTAAACAATATTGAACTAGAACTCACGCACTGGTTCAACCGTTGGTTGTATTAAAATGTGTACTTAATGATTAATAATATAGATATAGGTTAAACCCCTATCAGCCATCACATTGGATACTATAGAATACAATTTCCAATGACTTATGGCACTATGAGTATCATTATAAACAAATCGATGAATCGTGGACTTTGGTCTCAATAATATATGAAAGCAGAAATTCAATACGAATAATGATAGAAAATACTATATAAGATTGCCGGATTGAAAAAACAAAAGATGAAATTTTATACGACTGTCTTTTAAACTAGTATATTACGAGTACAAACCGTCCAAAGTCGTTACCCGATAATTAGAGATTGGGCCATTGTGGACCCGATAATACGGAGGCATGTAAAAACACCGTCACAATTCACAATTACCTTATTTTTAGTGTAAACTTAGCTAGAAAAAAAATAAGGTAACATTGGGTTATTGTAAATTCTGTCAGTAAAAAATCAGGTAACAATATAAAATTAATATATTGTATTATTATTTAAAAAAATCATAGTTTTTTATTATAAAAATCGTCCACATTAAATATAAATAGTTACGCGTAATATGCCAAAAATATATATACAACTTAAGACTGAAATGTTTGTTAAAAATATAAAATTTCTATGTATATAATATTAAAAAACAATTTTAATAATAATTGTCAGAACAAATTAATACATAGTAATAACTAATAGATTACAAATATATACAATCTTACTAATAATATTCAATAAAAAATGAATCGATTCGACGCATTAAACTAGTATCTATACATACATTTTAGCGATTTCGACGTATGTCATCGCAACGGATGTCAATGTATTTAATGTAAGAAGGCCTTAACAATGGCGGAGTTTTCATATACTATATATCTACCCATCACAGGGAAAAGAAAACTGGCGTAGTGTATACATATTAGACCTTTTCATTACTTTTTTATCAACCGGTATTCTGGTGGAGTTCACAATCATCCCAATAATACAAATATATATTAAATTAAATTTACCGATTGTATACATTTTAATATCTTCCTAATTTTATAAATATATAGGACATAGGTATAAAATATACATAAATGGGTAGGTAAATTTAAATACACGGAAATGTGCTGTAGGTATATATACACTTTGTGGTCCGAAAGTCTACGTTATACATGGTTGTCGGACACAATAATATCAATATAAAATATGACCAGATCAGGCGGTCGTCGGTCGTGTACCCGAATAAATATATATCTATATATACATATAGGCGTGTAATATGTATATTGCCGGACTATACCTACCATCATGCATATGTTTATTGTAATATACAAAACACATATACGATAAGGTGGTTTACGGGTACACATTTTATTGATCTTTTTTTTTGCGTGGGTTATGGAAAAAAATAAAAAAATAATAATAATAATAAAATAAAATATTCTCACGGCACAGACAAACAAGACCGATACGGTAAAAAAAAAAACGGTAATTTTTTCTTCGCAGTTTTACCCTTCATCGCAATAAATGGTCCGACTATACGCACGGAAATTTATTGTATACGAATACGCGTATTGTGTCCGAGTGCGTGTGTATAATAGTGCGTACAGTGTGCTTATATACATATATAATATTATATATTATTATTATATGCGATGGTCGGATCCACCGCGTGAAATCGACGAAACCGGTAGTGGGCATAATAATAATGATACTATATACATAATATACCAGCTATTATACATACATTATACACATATTATGTATACCTACTGGGCGGTGGCGCGGGTGCGCGACTGTAATTTTTTTCCGTACAATATTTTCTTTTCGTTTTTAATTTTATTTTTCAACCACGTATATGTTTTATGTACGGGGGACGTTTTCACACGTCGTCGACACTATATTACATTCACCTCATATACGGAGGGTGTGTAAATGACGGCGGAAGCCGACGCTCATAATAATAATAACTTTTTCCACGTTATATTATAATATAACATAACGTTTACAACGCCTTTTTATACAAAAAAACGATGATGTGTTTATTATCCATACCGCTTATGCCAACAGTGTTAACGTTTCCCTATAGTTTACATAGAATTTATATTTATATTAATGCGTGTAGCGGCCGCACATATTATATATATATATATATATATATATAGGCAATTATTTATTAAATATTATTGTTATATTGTTAACGCGGACAATGATTTCTCGGCGTGTTTTATATACGTAGACATAAAGGTAATAATGTATTTATATAGGAACCTATTGTGTGGATTTGAAAAAAAATCTTATATAAATTTGTAAAATATTATGTTTATTGTTTATATGTATCGAGGATAAAGTGCAAATTACCTATTATAAAAAATGTATGGAGGTATATTATATTAGATACACCTGTATCTATATTGGACTGACAAGTGGCTAAAATAAAATATAGGTATACCTAGCTATTATATCTATTACGATTTGAATGTGTTGAGTTGTAATTGGAGGAAAAGAAATTTGTATCTCCATAGTAGTATAGGTACAAACAAGAATTTTGAAATGTGGTCTTTATGCATAAGTATTAAAAGATTTCAAAAGTTAGATTTTAAATCACTGTATTATTGAAAAAGATAAAGGAGTAAACATGCTAAAAAAAAAACAGGTATGCATCTCTTAGACTTTTAATAAAATTAATAAACTGATGGTATCACACACATATAACGTAGGTATCTGAGAATAAAAATAGTTTAAACTAAAATAAAATTATTATTTCTTAAGGCACAAAATTGAATCATAATATGTTTTGGCTTAAATTTATCTAGTTAATATTATATAGGTAGATACCTACTATTTTTATGTGTTCTCTGACTTGAAGGTCATGGACTTGACGGTATGAATTTTTGTTACGTTATTTACAATTAATGTATATATTTATTATTTACATTACCAATCTATTTATCATTTTAACCTTCGTACCCCAATTATAAAAATATTTCTTTGAATTAATTTGCTGACTCTCTTAATAAGTGTTTGATATTTGTATATTTACTATAACTGTACAGGTACTTTATTTCATTATTTTTTTCTTTATTTTGTAATTAAATAGTTGTAAAAGCAGCGAGTTGTATCTAATTATTTCTTGATAAAAACAAAATGAAATATATTGACAGATACAAATACCGGATGTTTGTGATTCGTCTCTTTTAGTAAAGATTAGCTATCAATAATGACTATATAGTTAGTTGAATGTATATACAGTGAGATTTATGTGTTATCAAATCAATTAATCAAGTAATTTTGGAATTATCTATGTATAGTTCTTTGTTTTTAACAATCTAATATATATATATATATATATATATATATATAAATTATGAAAAACTTTAAAATATATTGTTATAAATCGTCTAGATAAAATATTGAATATAATATATACAATGTACATAGTTCACGATACAAAAATATTATCTTAAGTGCTGTATTACAATTTACAATATAAGGAATTCGAAATCTAAATTATAAATCATTACAATCATAAAACTATTTTAAATGTGTTATGAAAAATATATTTTATATAATTTTATTTGCAAGTACTTAATGTTTTTAATTTATTGGATATATAGATACAACTTTCTATTCAAATTATAAATATTAATACTTAGATACCTACTCAAAACTATGAATTCTATACAAAGAAAAACGAAACATGGTCGTAGTTCGTATTTGAGTAAATAATAATAAACTTCATCGTTATTAAATATATTATTGGTACCTATCTATGATTAAACAAGGATTTAAACCCATACATTTATTTGTTTTAAATAAGGTGTCGTACGACTTAAGATGTTTTAATTATAAGTTTAAATACATTACGAACTTAAATATTCAAAATGTTCAGCTTCTAAAATTTAAATTTCAAAGCTGCATATTGTTCAATTATAGTTAAAGTTAAACTACTATTTAGAAAAAACGAATAAAGTTAGGATATAAGTTTGTTTCTGAAATGTATCATTTGTCTAACCTAGTTAGAAGTAATTGTTAATAATAACTAGAAGTAAAGTTTAACTTAAAAATATAAATTGAAAAACCAGTTTATTCAAATTTGAATGCAGGTACCTATAGATATAACATTAAATTAATACATTTCTAACCAAAATTATTAGTGATGATTAGGGTTTAGATTTCGATGTATTTTCATCTTTTATTCTACAATGCTTTCCTTCTTCCAAAATACAAAAGGTATACTCTTGAACCAAAATTAAGCGAGTTCTACTCAGATTGCGTAAACGTGTTTTTTCTATGTCGTACGCGTGTAAGATATGGAAACAACACATGCGGGTGCAACACGTCCTTTTAATTTAAAATAACTAGAGCAAAGACTTTCATGCATTTGCATATTTTTTCTGGTAAACTTTATCGCAGTGGTTCTCAAACTTTTTTGTTCGGGGAATGTTGCTAAGAGATTCTACGGAGCCCCAAAAATTATAGGAATGCTCAGAGTATGTTTAATTTCACTAATGCACTAACTTAATAAATAATAAAATATTTTTAGAAAAAACTTAATTTTTAGTTTAATATTGGCGTACTATTCGCGTAATATTACACGTGTAATTTATTTTATAGCATATTTAATTGTTTGTATATTTTTAATTTATGGTTCATTAGTAGGTAATACATATTTTAAATATATATTGTATGATTTCTTGTGTTCATAAAAGTCTAAAGGGTGCAAATCCCCCCCCCCCCCCCCCCGCAGACCCCCATAGTTATGCCAGTGATTATGCACCTAGTTACAAAAATATATCTAATTACTTTTTGTTTTTATTGCGTAATTTTTTTAATAAGAGGGAAGGTAACTTTCCTACTTAACTTTAATTTTCTTACTATAGTAAATAGTTGGTGTTTAGTTTTAAAAATTTTCAATAATTTATTTAATTTAATATAATAAAATTTAAGCTTTAAAGTACACAAGGGTTCAACTCAAGGATGTTTGCTAATAATCGTGTAGTCGTCAATGCTTATTACTAAACTATAATAAAGAAAAAAAATTAATTAAAGATGACATATAAGGTAAAATTAAGCGTAGCAATAATTATATTTATTCGGAGGTAGGTAATAAGTATATACTTATCAGCTATTTACTATTTTTTGTATTTTTTTATATTATTTCTAGAATTTATTATCAGTAAGTTCTAAACCAGGCGCGTACACAAACAAATATTAAAATTTTTGGTAAGAGGGGGGTTGGTAGTTCTACTTTCTCCCACTTTTACTCTATAAAAAGTAAGAACTATTGAATAATTTTGAAACGTTTTAGAAGACCACTTTATTGTTTTGTAAAAAAAATAATGATAAACAAAGCATAACTATATATTTTAGTCTATTGCAGGTATATATATGCCTATATATGTTTATACTTAATAGGTACCTTAATTTTGAGCTCAATTATATATATTTTTTTTTTTTATCGTTTATTTAAATATACACAATCTGTAAATGTTGTTTTACAATAAATGCATGTGATGGAGGTGATATGGCTTGAGTGGCTGGAGATAAGAAGCCGCCCATTGGAGGCACTTAGGGTTAGGATTTTAGGCTAGGATTTTAATTTGCTAGTAAGAGAGGGCAGCAATTATATATATAATTTAATTATAGCGTATTTTATGTTCACATACCTACCTATATTGAAACGCTTATTAGCGTGATTTTGGCCGTCAGGGATGTATTTATAGATTTTAAAAAAATGGCGGTCTATAGACAAAAAATATGCACTTATATATAAATGAAATGCACATATAGCTTTAAAAAGTGATAAACTAAAATAAATAATAAACATATAAATTATCAAGTATATTGTAGGTAATATAATATATAGGTGCCTACCTAATCTATTAGGTACTGTTATAACTGCAGTTAGAAAATTTGTAAAGTGTTTCACCTATTTGGTGAACAAAATAATATATAAACTGGACTGTTGCAGAATCTTTGAAATAGTACCTAGTTACCTATTTATAGGGGGGTGGGCATAGCTGTCCAATCTTGACAGGATTATTTTTACACAAATATTCTATAATTACATTTATTTATTATGGTTTTTAGATTATATTAGGGAAGCAATAAATTAATTGATTTCAAAATAATTATATATTTTATAATTTTTATTTTTTGTTTCTGTGCACATGAATTAAAGTAGAAAAAATACTTGGATCTTAAAATTGTATGGTGGTTTCTGGAAAAAAATGTAATCTTGTTGGTACTTTTAGGGAATCAAAAATGAAAATTCTCAGTATTTTTTAAAATCATCAGGTAAAATAAAAAACAACTAGGAAAAACGGGAATTTTAAGCAAAACTAGATTTTGTAAGATACAATTATATTTTTTGTAGTAAATCAAAAATAAATTACCACAGAGACTTGATATTGTCACCAAATATTCATATTAAATGTATAATAAATAGCTTTTCAATAGTTTTCAAAATTATCTAGAAAAAAAAACAACAAATTTAGGAACACTGAGATTTTTACGCAAAACCAGTTTATGAAAACATTTTTTTTTATTTTTTAGTGTAACTCTAAAAAAAAATAGCAGAATATAGATGATATTTTCACTGAGTGTTTATATTAGAAATTTCTATGAACAGTAGCATTTTCGAAATAACATGACTTTTCTTTTCTCTAAATGTAACTTGATGTATTAAAATATAATTTTTAATAGTTTAAAAATTTAGTCTATGGGGGGGGGGTCTGGACCCCCCCTGATCGTATGATGAGAAATCATTGTTTTATTATGTTTGGAAACCCATTTTCGTCATTATTTAAACTTCAAACGCGTTCATAAAAAATATTTGTGGAAATTCTTTTTTATACTGTATACTAATCACGAGGACATAATAAATGATGAGGAACATTGCATTAAATATACACAACTTTTAAATATTTACGTTCCAGTCTCCGCTCTATATAGTGTTGTATAAAATATTTGAATATATTTAAAATTATAAACGTCTATATAATATTGTGCATTTTTCATTAGTTCGATATCATTGGTATAGATGCAAAATATACCATACAATTTCTTGGGCGTGATTACTGATTATTAAGTATCGCACGAACAAGAATTTGTAAAAACATTTTGGTCGATATATTATAACCGAAAAAAAATATGAATAACAGAGCCGACCCGGGCGAGAGACGAGTTATATAGCGTACGATGATATCGCACGCGCATCTTTTATCGAGCGGGCCGCCACGTGCCGCTTGCCACCACCGACGCCACCGCCGCGAGACGTAAATATGGCGCGCGTATTAAAATGTATATTTTAATCGATTACGCCATGTACTCAGCATAATACACGTTTGTGGGATAGGTACGAGTGTTGCGCGAGTTTAACAATTATTTACAGTAACGTTACCATATTATTTTGTTTTGTTCATTATTCGAATCGATGGTGGGTGGGAGAGGACATAATAATTTATAGCAACTGTTCATCGTCACGTAAAATAGGTGTAATATAATAACGATATGTATGTATTGTTACGAATTATAATAGTCAATAGACATACTTACCTATGTTTTTCATCATTAAAGTCGTTACAGTATAATATTATGTATGAATAAACTTACTCGAAATTGGCTTTGGGCATTCATAGAAAATAAAATGTATTATACAATAAATCATATTATATACCAAAATATAGGACTATGATATTATAAAATTTTTTTTCCATATATCCAATATTCTTTTTTAATATACGAGTTATATCGTTCGTATTATATATTATGTGAAAAATAAAACCGAGATTTACGAAGGGGCGCGTGCTCCCTCTTTTTCATCTATATCACTGCGGATTGCACGTTGGGAACCGTACGAAATTAGACGTCGTGACGCCCGGCCACCGTATATATATAATATTGTACGCGTATTACGCCCGAATCACGGCGGCACGGGTTTGCCAATATTCGTCCTCGGGCCCTTCGTTTTGTGCGCGCATATATATACATCACACATATACGTGTATAGGATATTGTATTTACTACGATTCCGAGTGGTGGAAAGGATGACGGACAACAGGACGACGACGATTGCAGGGAGGACGTCGTGGCGGCGATGACGGGCGATCATCGACGTCGTTCAAAAACGGGTCGTATGCGGGGCGATTCGTTCGCGACGTGATGCCGTCGGTGAGGCGAGGGGCTAGGGGTTTGAGGACGATGGTGGGATTGGGTAGTGGGTGTTTTGATTGTGTGCTATAGAGAGTACCCCAAACGCGGGAAACGTTGGAGAGGAGGACGAGGGGAAAAAAGTGCCTGCGGGCCGGATGCCGCCAAACTATGCGTGCGGATCGACGGCGGCGGTGGTGGCGGCAGCAGCAGGGACCGGGCGCGGTTATGTTTGCCGTTGGGCTTAAGGGACGCGTTTTCGACAACGACGACTACGACGACGGTCGTCGAGATTGCGATTTTCAAGTGCACCTACACCCCTCCCTATAGTCGTCGACTATTAGTTGCACGCCTTTGCCTTTGCCTTCACCGCCTCCGCCGCCGTTTCCATGGCTGCTCGTCGCGGCGTCTTGCACCGCCGAGAGTTCTACTCCTCCGTTTCGCCATAACTTGTACTTAGATATATATGATATTATGATCATTATCACGACACGTCGTCCCATAACTATACTCACGTCCCGTAATCTGTAGTTATCGTTAAGTTAGTTTTATTTTTACTATACGTTGTGACTTTCGACTTGCCTGGTCTCCGTGGATATATAGTGGTGACTGGCGAGTGGGAGTAGTCAATGAATATAATATATTCATGCGAAAACAATTATCGCCTTATTATCCCTTATTCACTGATTTATCAATATAATATATTCGTCATTGTAGTCAAATTATTTGATTGTGGAGTTGAATCGTTTTGTTGGCGTTTTTTCCCGGTGGAAATCAAATCACGCGAACTCCCCGGTCATCAACCGACCACCCACCCCACATCAACTATCCGCGGTAAATACCATTGTAGTATTTATCGCTCGACGCGCGGTCGTTTACTCTTTCTAAACAACGACCCAGTGCGACACCGCACCACAGCGCCGTACACAATATAATAATAACAATAATAATAATAATAATATTTAACAATAAATATTTATTTGATAATCATCGTGTTGTGGAGGTGAGTTTATGTTTGCGCCACCGCAGCCACTGCTGTTTGTTTTTGTCGGATAATCACATTACTCGCGAGTAAATTCAACTTACTCCGCTACCGTCACCGTGTCCACCGTCGCGGTGTTGACTGACAAATATTTATAACACACACACACAAGGATCACGCTCACAAATATAATATATTGTATATATATAATATACAAGCGTTTATTTATTAAAATATTATACCCTATTTAATGTGTATAACAAAACAAATGCACAAGTATACCTAGCAGACGTTTAATTGCCGCCGCTAACGGTTAATAACCCCTCCCCGTATAAATATTTAATAACACGCGCACTATACACGTCCTCCTATATCGACGATATATATATGTGTATAATATATTATATACTTGCAGCTCGTCTATATATACTTGTATATTTGTAATGCGCGCGTATACTGCTTGTAAATATTATCGAATCGTTATTGGACAAATAACGATATAGCTCTACAACAAATACAATATAACATTATTATAGTGTATATAAACGTGTGTGTGTGTGTGTGTGTGTGTATAATAACTGTATCGTGTCGGATCGCACGATTTAAACGCGATTTGTTTTCACATAAACACGATGTATACACACACACACACACACACACAGTTTTAAATCAGTAAATTCTCGTGGGACGAACTATACATGTATATATACACCGTATCTATATATATATTATATGTAGCAGCCACTGTAGCAGCACGTCCAATAAAATATATATAAATAGGTACACCAAACGACGCAAATATATGCAGTGTGTGTGTGTGTGTGTGTGTATTTTTTTCCACAGATGATGTCCCGACGACGTGTACACGAAACATTGAAATACATAATAATGATAGTACACATATAGCGGGCGTAGGTGCGCGCGAGCTGTATCACCAATTATTTTTTTTATTTCCGACGGCTGAAAAAAGACCGTCGCGCGGTTTTATGTAAAGCGCGCGCAGCACTAGAGGCGACGAGTGTATATTATTATGAGCGTCTATATATGTGTGTAAAGAACTCGGCGGTACCTATGCGATATATTTTTGTGCGTGTATGGGACAACGCGTGGAGGAGGATTACGAGTGTACGTTATAATATATTATATTATATCGGCGGGAGAGCTGTTCCACAAACGCCACCGCTTAGCCGAAATAATATACGCGGGGGAAAAAAACCGCGCACCACCCACACACAACGCGCCCGGCGTATACATAATATACGCGCGCGCGGAACTCAGCGGCAGCTCTCGCGCATTGTGCTGTGACCATACCTATGTATATAATATATAATATACAAACATATATATACATACATAATATGTATACAAACATATTATATACATGATACGTATAATATACGAGCAGGGATTTTCTCTTTCTCTGTTCACCGTATATATTATAACATACACACGCTCGCGCGCGCGGGCAGCACAACAAGACGTCCGACCGTTTTTCGAACCGTTCAAATAATCCACTCGAACTTTTTTTTCCACACGCACAATTATAAGAGCGCGCGAGCTGGCTGACGACGTATAATATTATAATATTATATTTTATATTATGGTCGTGGGACGTTCGAGTACCAATATCGGACGCCACGGAGGGTTCGGGGGGGGGTGGGGACGTGTGCGTGCGTGCCGGCCGGTCGGCGGGCCTTCGAGTGACGGCGGCGGCGGCGGCGGCGGAGTGTGTGCGCGCGGGACATATATAATAATAGTAATAATGAAAACAACAAGTACGGGAATCGTCGTCGATCATATCATATTATATTATTGTACGTATATATACATACAAGCGTAAAATATATCGGCGCTGCAGTGGTTGCTGCCCCGCCACCGCCGCATCGGCGCGGGGACAAAACGCGTCGAGTGCACCACTCGAAATTGTCAAACAGCCCTTACTACGCGCGCCTAGGGAAACACTGCGGTTACCACCTGTCAGCGACGTACACGTCGTACAATATTATATACGTACAGTGTTAGCCCGGCGTAAGCGACGACCGCCGCGCCGCCACCGCCACCACGACTTGGGTGGTATACGACGTTTTTATTATTACGATTATTGTTATTATTATTATTATTATGATTATTTTTCTTTTCATAGACGCGTGACACACGGGCCAACGTATCATGAGTGTGTGTGAGTGTGCCCGTGAATTTTTCACAACAATATACTTACGTCGCGCACCGTTTTTGTTGCAATAACGCGCGCGCATCTTCAAACGGATTACCTACGTGGCGAACGTACACGCACAACAATAATAATATGTGCAGCCGCTGTTGTTATTATTATTTTTTTAAAAACATTGTGACAAACCCAGGCGACGTGGTTTGGCATGTACTCGACAAGATTACGACGGCGACGAGCCGTGCAAACCTTTTTGCACACGATTTCCGACAGCCGCACACAAACATATTATAATACGTCATGTAATAATATGTGATATTATTGATAATAATGTAATATCGTATTGTGTGTGGATCGTGAAATGTATTAAATTGTATTATAATATAATATTATACACCATACACGGGTAGGTTAGGCCCGCCGGAGTAGTAAAGCCACCGCATAATAATATGGTATTTATATATGTAGGTATCTTATAATATGTTAAAATATAATTTATAGGCAATATAGTATTAAAATTGCATATACGTGGGATACCGCGAGATATTCGAAGTACGTTTCTTTTAATTTTTCGAATTTTAAAAGCGTTTCTGTATTATTAATTATCTGTTTGTCGCTATGAAGTTCTACGTATATATTGTGTGAACAATATATGCCTACGTTAACTAATAATTAGTAACCTATGTAATCTTACTTTATATGTAACTACACTTAACATATGTACCTAATTATATAATTTTATATAGATTATAGGTTACAAACGTTAATCAATGAATCAAAAAACCTATGTATATAAATACAGTGTCGTTTTTCCCTTTATAAAATATAGGATACCTACATATGGATCATTAAGACTAGTCTTAAATAATAATATCATATATCTACGCACTACCATGTTTGACACTTGTGATTTGCTATATCATTATATAGCTAATAATTTATTATAACTTAAACTCATTCAATACATTATAATTAATAATAATAGTAGCAATGTTGTGAAATATTTGTTATACGTCTAATGTACCTATGCATATTGCATACATAAAAGGAAATATTAATTTATTTTATTTATTTAAATAAAATTAATCTAAAAGTCCTTTTAGAACTCCATTGCAACGTTTAATGATGCTTCTAGCGGACATTTGTTGTTAATTAAAATATTCATCGCCCATCAGCTTCAGATTTGTTCGTTGGATTTGCAGCGGAAGTTAGTATGGCCACTAGCCATGGACATAATGAGTATACTGAACAGTTTATAGTATTTTAAAAGTATATAACGTTTCTTTGAACTATTTTTTTAATTGATTTACGTAAAAGTAAATATTATTAAAGGTCCTATGCATATAGATCTTGGAGTAACAATATACTACAAGACTAGAATTATTCCAAATATGAGAATCTAGCATCATGTGTGCTTCCGGGAAACAATGCATTAACATTTAGTATTTTTAAATCTGAGTCACAAATCTACAACATTACGTACAGTTTAAAATTCGGAAAATGTAAACCTATAACTTAAACATATTCAAAATTATAATTTAATTGTATAATATTTACTAGTTTGACTTTTATAGAATGGTAGTTTATTTACGATTTACATAAATATAGTCATTATCTTGGTTTTCAAATAAATTTTAATTTGAAAATGGTGGTACTATTGCTACATGAATGAAGTCGATGCAATCAATAACGCCTCAAAATTCTGGTCTAGCATAAAATCTAAAAATATCAACATTAGAAAAAAATACAAGATAGAAAATCTATTTGTTTTAAAAATGTTTTGAACGCTCGTATCTATATAGGTATTTGATGGAAACTTAGTAACAAGGTTGAAAATATCGGTATGATTGAGAACATTTTAAACTATATATGTATATGCATCGAAATACAGAATAATGCAATAAATTGACTTGGTCCCATCAGTGTTTGGTACTCAATGATGATGGTAAATAAAAATATCAACATTCAAACGTACTTTGTTAGCTGTGTCTATATTATAATTCATTTTAATATTCATACTTTTGTTTTTATATCAATTGCCGGTGAACGATTACCGTCTTCAATTAGTGGTCATATCATATAGGTATTGTCTATTAAATGATTCGCAAAATATTTAGATAATCTAAAAATTGTAATAAATATAATCTATCTGACAACACAAATGGATCCACATTTATTTATTTCATTATTCTGGCATGCTGTATTGCGTTTCCTTGTTCCTCAATATTATTAAATAAAAATAAATTTTCCATTTTACTCAGAATTTTACTATTATATTTTACAATATTAATTATTATATCATAATATTATATAGGTACTGTTAATAACTAATGACTTTAATAAGTAGAGTTTGGGACTTTTTGGATTAATTTCATGTTTTTTTAAAGTGGTCGTAGATTATTCTAGGTAAGTTCTAAATTTGTTTTATGAAATGGCGAAATTAAATAAAAAGTTTGAATTTGCATATTTCGTCATATTCTAGGAAATGTACATATTATTGAGCAATGTTTGAGTCAACTACCACGAGCGCAGTTGTTTGCCGTGTGCACTATACAGTCACATATTTTAAATACGAATCTACGACTGTTGTTTAGAATTTATAGTATTTGTGGTGTCCGATATGCATATAGATATAGGTAGGTATATACAATAAAAGTGCTTATAATAAAATAGTCGCCATCTGATGAATAGTTCTATTTAAGACTATTTCACCGAAATATTTAGGGTCGTATTCATAGAAGAATAAATATTGCTTAAGCTAATTTTGATAATTTAAAAAATAAAAATTTGTGATAAATACTAAAAGCTAAGCTTAAGATAGGTCTCGACCAATCTTAATTTATAAGTATTACTTTGTCTTTTCTTAAGCCATAGTTTCGTTTATGAATCTCATTTGAATCAAAACTCAAAAGTATAGGTTCTAAACAATATTGTATATAAGTAAAAGTATATATTATATAAGTATAGGTATACTTATTCTTAAGCATCGACTATGAATACGGCCCTTAGATTTATTTAAATTTTAAATAAACTAAAAAACGTGGTTATATTATTTATATGATATAGATATAGGTAATATACATTATACATTATATAATATAATAATAATATGTACGTATTTTTTTTTACTGGAAAAATAATAATATTTAATTTGTTGATTGTTATTCAAATGGACAACAAAGGGAAATAATGTGCGTCCTTATATTTTAGATTATAATATATAGATTAAAAAATTGACTGACCAATTTTGTCGAAAGTTTCAGAGATTGCAGTTCTTATAGAGATATCAAGAAAGTTTAGAGAGTAGTTTGAATGACATTCGAAAATATAACAATAATAGTGCTATGTATCCAATCCGGTTATCCGAATATACGACACAGACGAATTGCCCATCTCGGTCGAATTAGTTCACAAAGCCTTGTTCACCGATGCCGATTTGCTCGTGAACTGAGGCATACTAAAACCTATATAATATACAACAATATAGCACAGTATTTTATGATTGTTAATTTTTTTCCCAGGCAAAGTGAGTTATATACAGCTATAGTTACGTAATATACTTATTGTATAAAATATAAAAACATAAAAGGTACATACTATGTACACAGGCTTAAAATTACTATAGTATTTTAATATTGTGTACTTATACGTAGGTATTATGTCCGATCGTATTAAGAATAATTTTCAAATGTATTCAGAATACGTATTTAAATGATTGCCGTCGAACTGTCATCTATATTTAAAAACGCATTCGAATACTTTCTTTCAAAAATAAACACTTTACTTTAAAAAATACTTTTTTATTTAATTTAATAAAATAGATATTTTACTTTTTTATAAATATTCAAATTAATTAGTTGATATACGTGCATAGTAAAATATGGAAGTAATTGTCATTGAAATAATGAAATACAAGAGTAAAACGAAAAAATGTATTTTGTATCCATTTGATTATTTAAAACTATAGAACGCATTCAATGTGTTAAACTTCATTTTGATGAAATAATCATGAACATTATTCATTATTCATCAAATGAAATGTGAACTTGAACGAAATTAGCAAGGTACCAATAGTGTACTGATAGTGCATTTTGAACATTTTTTAAATACTTTTATACAAATTTAGATTTTTTTTTAAAAATTCAGTAATATGTTGTATGGAATAATTAAATACTAACTAAGAGTACTCAGTAAGTGATATTTTATAATAAAAATTGTAAATAAGTACATTAAAACTAGTATAATATTTAACAAATTAAACTAAATTCCAAATATATTGATTAACTAATGACAAAAATATGCATAGTATATAATTAACATTTGTATATTTTTTTTAAAGACAACAGAAATGAAAAAAATATTTTTCTACAATCAGTTTGATATTTGTGATATCTAACCGTTAAAATTGTGTACTTAGATATATTATTCACAATACATTTCCAGTATAAGTCTATAACATATCTACACAATAATTGTCCATCATTATCTTTTTTAAAACAATATTATCCACATTATTCACTTTGATGTATAAAGAGGAACAATAATATTATTAAGTGAATAAAATAATAAAAAAACAATATTAAAAGTTGATTGTTTGGACCAAGACAAAATATGCTTGCTAAAACTATCAAATTTAAAATAATTTCAGTCGAAATTTTTTTTACATATTATAGCTTATTAGCTTCTAGAAATATGTACATAACATTTATCAAATATTCTTTTATTGGTATATAAATAATAATGTAGATATGAGTTTGTATAACTAGTGGCAAACGTATACTGTCTATACAAATAATTAGTTATAACAATGATCGATCAATTCTATGTGTTAATTTTTTTAAGGAACACGAAAGTGACCTTATTCATTAAACAAATAAGTAAACGTCAACATGAACATGTTCATCTTTTTCTAGTTGAAAGTGAACAATGAACATGAACAATTCTATTTTTTCAGTGAACGTTTTGAACACTTTATCCTTATATTACCTATATATAAAAGCCAAAAGGACAGGCCTGTTTTACGTAGCAATTTTCTGATGACACTATTGAACTTTTATCCAATTTTTTTCATAGAGCTGTTCAAAATAGGTACTTTGCTGAGTGTCACCAAGTAACCTAATATTTTATTTTTTTGTCTGAGAGGGGAGGGGTGAAGGAGAGAAGGTGTACTGTATTTAAAAGTTCCTGGTTTTTAGCGTGCTTAAATAATTTAACGATTTTTTCATAGAGTTGTTCCAAATAAGTTCAACTGTGTCGTCAAAAAGTTGGTACCTATATCAAAAATATCTGTTCTTTTATATATATATAAGGTCATAAGTATACAGTAAATCACTGATCACAAACCCTATTTGTTGAAAATTAATTATTTCAAAGTGTTATGCAAGGGCCGGTTACCTGATAACTAGGCTAAGATTAAGAAATTATAATTATATGATATAATATCTTTTAGTTTTAACTTTTGTATTACTATAACGGTTAGGTAGTAAAAAATCTATGCATTTATGACTTCATCTATTATTTAGATACGCCGATATACGTAGCACCGAATTGTAGTTATGTTCATTTTTTCCCGGGCGAAGTTGGGTGATATAGCTAGTATTATTATTCATATACATAAAACGTACTTAAGTATATTGAAGTACATAGGTTCCTATGTATTTCTCTCAGAACTTTTTTCTCTGACTTGGATACCATGTTCATGTAATCTTTTGTAAGCTTAATGTATATACCTACATATTTTAACGTTATTTACTGTATAATATTATCTATTTACTTAATTTTTATCCGTAGACTATAATGACTAATTCTAAATATTATTTTATCATTTACATTCCCATTTGATATAATTATAGGAATTCATGTTAATTTACTGACTAATATAATTAATTATGGCTGGTGTATTGTATGTATAACATATTAATATATTGTATATCAATATATTATCAGTTATCACAATCTATGTTATTTCATTGTTATTTTTTTAATTTAACATTATAGTTAATTTAATTTAGTTGTAAGAGTATCAGATAATACAAATTAGGCACAAGAATTCTAGACTAAATCTTAATGATCAATTATTGGAAAAGACACATCCGAATAACAACCGGATTTGTAATATCATGAATAAGAACCCCGTTGGGCGCCATTCTGTGGTATCACCCGTATCGGACGTAATAGTATAGATATAGATATTATTTTATGAATATATGTTTTACTCGCGGGCAACACAAAATTTGATTAAATTGTTGTCTCAAAAATAATGACGCTAACACTACTATAAAAGCCTAAAACTCAAAATTTCAAAGGACACCAAAAGATTTATTTAATGAAATTAATTCATACATTTTATAGTGCAAGCTAACGTTGACGACCGGCGACCACTATAATAAATAATAATATCGATACAATTGCTTAGACTACAGCGTGTTATTTATAATAACATTAATATTGGATAGTAACGTGTATATTTAAAACGAATCATTTTGATTTTAGACTTGCTTTTAGACGTTTGTCTTAGTACATTTTTATTAATGCTTAGAAAACTTTGATTGTTTTTGATTGTTCTACTCAAAGGCCAAATTGAAGTAAGAAGTAACTACTGTCGAAAGATTCCGTTTTAAACTTTCAACAATATATAAACATTTGTAATATAATATCCATTGTCAAAATAAATACGCAGACGAACGAATGTCGTGGAAAGGCCTTAAAGTTATCGGTATTATAAATGTTGTAAGTAGAAAAAATTAATTCAAGTAAAACTTCTACAATAGGAAATCCCAGGTCTTTTTAATTGCGTATTGAAAACGAAAATAAAATAGCGAAAACGTAGATTGTAGATACATGCCGTTATAGGTTCACAGTAGGTGGGGCATAAATATTTTACCTCATCATCATAACTATATATGATAGAATACCTACCTAATATTTGTTGTGTAATGTGAATTTTTACGGACGACGATAACAATAGAATTAAAAAAATAGAACTTAAGCACAATTTTGTTCGTTTCACGTATAGTTTCCGTATAGTTTGTTAAAGTTTGACACAATTCCTCTTTATATGATGTGACTATATTATTAATTTTTGTATTATTCCATTTTTCACATAATGTTCAAGTTATCACTGACAGTTTTATTTAATTAGCCTGCAAAAGCTTGAAAATAACCTACACATAACATAGACATATTATAAGCATAGAACTATAGAAGTGTCAATTTCCTTCCTTCGCTACTGTTTTGACATTAATAATGTCTTTCGGCTGAGGGTCTATCTGAATTTTGTAAAAATGAAGGTTTTTAAGAAGAAAAATTCGATACGTATCGAAATAGAATACTTAGTTACGTATCGACTCGTATCGAAGTCTGAGTCCGATACGTGTCCGGTACGTATCGCTTATATATTGCACGCGTAACTTCCTAAACGCTCAAGAACTATAATTTCTTCCTTGAAAATCTTAAATGTAAGATGCTTTTTTGTTACGCCCAATTAAAATTACCTGTTCGATGACGAGGTACAATCGAAACTTACTGTACAGCGAGTTCCTCTATGATTTTTATGGTCACAGTTATATACGTCTTATAATATTATATATAGTTACATGTCATAATTTTATTTTCAGATTTTTTTAATATTGGTAATGATTTTTCAAACAATATTTTTGTTGGGGATTCTTTTGCATATCGAGGGTGAGTACCTATGTCATAAAAGTTATATTTTCTATATAATTGTATAATTACATATCAATCATGCAGATGCAATAATAGCAGTATTGACACGAGGCCACTTTTGTTTAATTATTTTAAACTGTTTTGAACATTTATTATTATATTTATACCAATTGTTTAATTTAATATATTATTAATGTTCTCGTAAGTTCCAAGTATTAAATTTCATTTTGGTGATGAAAGTATAAGAAGAAAATGTAATTTAAAAATTAACACTTATGTATAATTAACTTAAAAATAATTTAATGTAGGTACAAATTTATATATCGTGGTTATGTAATGGTTTATATTTCCAATATGATAATTTATATTCTTAAAATCATACGTATTAATTTAAATTTTAAATTTAATCAAAAAAATGTATAACTTTGTTTCTTTTATAGCTTTAACAAGACATTCTCGTGCAGAAGGGGATATTACTGCAATCATTATAATTTGGATACTGTTAATGATAATAAACCTTATCTTATTATATTTTAACTACGGATTGATAAATAAAAATTCGGTAAATAACTTAATACCTATAAAATATTGAATAATAATAATAGAAGATTATAATAATTTATATCTTTATATAGTTATATTTACATTATTCTTAATAATTTATTATGAGAATATTACCTATAATCGTCAAACATTTATGAAAACTGATCTTTTTTAGCCTGATTATATTAGAAATTGGCTGATAGCACATTCAATTGCATTTTTTTTGTGTCTTGGAAACAACATAATGTCGGTAAACGGCGGGGATATTCTTTCACCAAACATTGTGGCAATGGGTTTGTTATTTAAATTTTAAACATTATAAAACTAAACTAATTTGAATATAAATTTTTAGTGCTGTTGATTGAGATAATACTTGTCATAGTTTTCTGCTACGTAATTCCATCGGCTGGTGGAAGTAATCAGTTTGCAAACGTTTAAATCTGCAAATTAGAGGCAACGCATCGAAGAGTCGAAAACAACGTAGACATTTTAAAATCAAATGTCAATTATAAATATATACGATTTACAGTTCAATTGATAATTTAACAGATAATCACAGTAAAAAAATCAGCCAATAAATATATAAATCGGTCAATTAGACAACCACAGTCGATGACCACAGCAATTGTTTTTAATACCTATTAATTATAAATACATTAAAATAATTCTAAGCATCATTTGAATACTATATAAACCAATAGTATTACGATTGTATTGCCTGAACAACTAAAAATATTTTTACGTATTTTTTTTACGTCGTAATCTCAATACTAATAGCTAGGGTTCGGATTTGAAGGCAAATGCCTTTATTTTATTAATCATAATATAAAAATAATTTTTATACAAAAATGTGTTTCATTTAATTTCTTAGACAATGGATGCATTTTTTTTTTATTGCCTTTTTTGCCTTTTTGCCTTTTTTTGCCTTTTGTACTTATAAATACTTTTTTTGTGTATAATTTTCAGTTGATTTTATAATTTTATACACAGCTTACGTATCATCGCAACAAATGGGTTTTATTCTTCGCAATATTTATCGATATCGTCTTATCGAGTATTTGGTATGCCATAAAATTACCCGTACACCTATTTGGTGGACGTAGAAAGATCCTTTTCGATGTAAAAAAATATTTTGATCCCAAATCGTAACCATTTTTCTGAAGACAGCTTATCAAAATACATGGTAGTCAATTTTTTTTTAATACCATCGCAACTAGTTTAGTTTGCTTTAAATTAACTGGTATAACTCAACCAAGTTAATTTTTAAAATTGTTTTTAACTAACTCTTAAGACAAACCTGGTTAAAGAAAAAGGTAATCTATTAATACAAAATAGTATAAACTTAATTTAGCTTAGTATTCATGCTCATTTTTAATTTGTATTTATCTCAAAATGTGTGCATTTGAAAGTGTTTAAAAAATGTTCACTATTTCATTTTGTAGTACCTATATTTATGAATTGCCTTTTTATATAAATTAAATGCCTTTTTTTAAATTTTAAATGCTTTTTTTATTGATTATATTTCCTTCAAATCCGAACCCTACTAATAGCTAATAATTAATATATACAGGATGTATCTTATGTCATTGTACGCGAGGTTTTTAACGATTATGAATCGATGAAATAGAATTTCGTTAAAATGAAAAAAGACGTGTTTCTTTATTTTTATCAGGCAATTTTTTAATAACAATTTCAAAATTTTTAAACACGCAGGTGTACCAATAGCAAAATCAACTTTATTTTTTCAAATGGTTACTACTATATTTTTTAATGGATTCCGGTAAAGCTTTTTTTTTTGAAAATTTTGATAGTCAAATAATCAATTTTGGTTCGCTAGTTTATTAACTATGGTCCTCAAAAGTTTAGTAAAATATGCATTAATGCTTTTAATTGAAATAATTTATATAGGTTTAATTTACAAGAGCTAAATCATTTTTTCTTATAACTAACTTTTACAACTTGAAATTTGAACCATAAGTTCCCTATATATTGGTAGGTATCGCACGCAAAGTATGGATTTAGCAGTTGAAATTCTTTAAGAATTATTTAATAATCGTGATTTAAAATAAACTATTTGCAAGATATTTAGAGAAATAGTCAATCTCAATATACCTAGGTTTGTACCTAACTTAGGCATACTTTTAATCTGAGTTAATTATACATTTCCAACATTATTAAAACAATAATCAAATACCATTAGGTATCCTAAGCCACCTAATAAAGAATCCAAATTAATTCTATTGTAAAAAAGGTAAGATAGGAATTTGTGATAGGAAAAGTACGAAATAAAATGTAAATGTCCAAAACTAAAAAATATGAAGGGTTATGAATTTCTATTCCTAAATTCATACTTTGCAGTTTGCATGCGATACCTACCAATATAGGGAACCTATACGGTTCAAATTTCAAGTTTATCCTACTACGAGAAGAGCACCACAAAACATTGCATTAAAATATTTCCTTTAATTGGAATTTTTTTTAGATTATATTTCATGATTTTAATAATTTTATTATTATTATTAGTATTATAGTATTCATATTTACAAAACTTAACAAAACCTAACATTGAGTTTTCTATTTGGTTTTTCATTTCATTTTCTTGTAATTTATTAAAAGTTTTGATAGTTGTTTCCATTATTTTATTATTTATTATAATTTTTATTTTTAAATTACTTTTTTCAATTTCTTTTTAATACACTTTGCAATTAAATATGCTATTTCGATTTTTATTTTTGATAGAACAATTCTATTAAAAATTGTTTTCAATACATTTTTGCATTTCGATTTTAATTATTAATATCATAAGTATTTTGCGAAAAATATTTTTTGGGGAAATATTGCATTTCAATTTTTAATTATTAATATCATAAGTTTTGTGAAAAATATTTTAATTATTATTGCATTTCAATTTTCTGATCGTTCTGCACATTGTTTTCTTTGTGATCTTTTACTGATATAAAATGAAGGTGTCCCAGGACCGGCATATATATACTACTTATCATTATGATATTATATCTTAAATATTGATTAAAAAATAGTATATACTAATAAAAAAATTAATTCACTTATCATAGGGTAGGTACATTTATTACATTTATAAATGGCATATATCTTTTTATCTTAGGAATTAAATATTTAAATTAATCATTAAATTCCATATTTCCATGACAGATAAAGTATATTAAATTTAAGATAGGTACAAATGAATGAATCCTTAAAGTACATTAAAATAGGAAAAACGACTGTACAATTAGAAAAAGGTGGACAAGTGGGTGTCGCTCTGCTATACAGTAGGTTACAAGTGGGTCATTATAATGGATAGCGTTAAATTTGAATTCAATGATGTAATATCATTGCATAAGAAAAACGATCCTGAGCGAAGACACTCAGTCAGCATATAATATTACCAAGTATATTCGATGATATTATTGTGAATTAAGTAATTTATATATAATCAATTTACGCTGAACCTTGTTTAAAATGTTCAGTCCTTAAGATATAAAAGTTGAAAATTTTATACATTTTTAATTACAAAATAATAAATTTTAAATTTGATACATTTTTACAAAATTCGAACTTTAAATACTTAAAAAAAAAAATTGTGCCTATGTATTTTTAATATTTTTCAACTGCAATTAAAACTGATAATGTCCGTAAACAGCTCAAATAGTCATAATTTTATGGTGTATAGAAAATGAAAATATAAACTTTCACTGAAATTTTCATTTATCTACAGAAATTCGTTTTTGAATTACAACAAAATCATATCATAGGTACATGAGAAATCGAGTGAATATCCAATCTTGTAAAAATATGAACTTCGAACGCTCATAAAAATTTTTTTTGATTTGCTTGTAGAAATTTTTGTTTTTGATAATGGTAGATAAACTTATGAGGAATCTTGTATTACATTTTTAAATGTTAGATTTAAATAGAAAATTTTTTATGAATTTCTAACTCAAAATAATTTGCACATTTTCGTGAATTTCACGTTTTTATTATGTCAATATAAAAGCTTAAAAAAAATTTTTTTTCGTCTGTCTTAATTAAATTTTCAAGCTTTTTTACTCAACAAATTGTATTGATATTTATAGAATGAGAAACTAAAAAAATTGGAAACTGAAAATGTCCGTAAACAGCTCAAAATAAGTCAAAACATTTTGAAAATGTTATGGTGTATAGAAAATAATAATATACACATTCAGTAAAAATTGCATGTATCTACAGTCATTTTTTTTAGAGTTACCTACACCAAAAACCAAAATCGATTTTGCGGAAAAATTCCCGTTTTTCCATTTTTTTGAGAAATGAAAAAGGACCTATATATACTTAATATTTATACACACAAAAACACAAAATTCAAAAATGATTAAATTCTTATATTTGATTTTTACAATTGTTTTATCATAATATTATGTTTTTTAATGGTAAAATCCGAGGCCCCCTCCCCATACATACATTGCGAGGCCCATCAGGCGGTAGTAGCGGCACTGGTGTTGATGTGGGGGAGGGGTAGGTTTTACGATAGTATATGAATCAGAAATATTGTATATATATTGTACTTGTATTATTTATTATGTTACAGACTCACGGATTATTCACCAAACTTTTTTACTATAGAAACGTTACAAGCTAGCACGGTTAGAATAATGCCCCAATGTTTTTGCCAAATCAACAATATGTTGTAACATAAATATCTACATAATAATCAAAATCTTGATTATTATCACGAATATCATATAAATAATATAAATAATATCAAATATTATACTATACAATATCTATATGTATATCAAGGATTTTATTAAATAGTTGCTTATCGTAATAGAAAATAAATATTGAATGGCAGTGTAAACTTGGTACGACCTATTCGATGCAGCAACTACTAAATAGAGTGCTTTTACATTGCGAATTATGATCCAGCTATCAGCATTTACGAAAAAATATTCACCTACAAAGACAACATCAAGGGTGATGACCAAATTTTAGGTCTTAGGTAAGGGTATGTGAAACACCATATATTAGGGAGTCAAAAAAACAGTATATTTATATGTATTATATTTTGTAGCTGTTGAGTTCGAAGCAATTTCACGTCTCAGCCTTATTGTACTATTTGTACTTACACTATTGTATTATTTTAATTTGTATTTTTTCAATATATTACTATTTTTATTCATCTATGAAATTGGGAAGATACGTTAACTGAATCAAGAAAAAATCACAAACAAAGACTCGAAAAAAAACACACAAAAAACCAAAGCATAAAAAAACTAAAGAAAAAAGACAGAGGAAATATAACCAAAAGAAAAAAAAAATTTTATATTTTTATACATGTCATATTTTATTTTACATTAGTAATAATTTCCTAATTAAAAATGTCTGATCAATAATCTAACTATTCAGGCTGTGTCAGAAATATTTTTGTTGGGGGCTCCGCGACAGTAGGTACTATGAATATTGGATATTGAACATTATTATATATTATATCATTAAAAACTATAATACAATAATACTATTATACTATTATAGTATTATCATGTTATCAAAAATTACTGATATAATTAAAATCAATTACACAACTTGAATTGCATTAAATAATATTAAATAATATTAGGTTGTATAATATTATAAGGTATTATTAATTATATGATTTTTTAGAATTGTAAATAATTTCTATATTGCTACGTAGTTAACTTAAATGTGTATTTTAAATAAGGTACCTTTAAAAAAATATAGTATTTTGCACTACCTGTTAATTAGCACTTTTTTTTATCATTTTTTAAATAACATTTTTGGGGGCCCTTTTGTATAAATGCATCCGGAGCCCTTTAAGTACCAGACCGACACTGTATCCACTCGTACGTACTTATATCATGAAATTAATAAATAGTAGGAAATAAATTAAATGCAGGACATAATATTATAAAATATAATTCAAATTGGATAACATTTAAGCAAAATAAATTAAATTAAATTTTTTAAATATATTTTTTGTTGAATTTTGGATGGCTTATAGTAAATGGTTAGTTAAATTTGGTTAGTCCAATAATATATTTAAAAAAATAAAAGTTACAAGTAAAAATTTGGTAAGGAACTTCCGAAACATAGTAATATATAGTATAACGTATGGTTAAAATAGTTTGTTTATATTTTTATAATTATTAAAAATTTACAAATTTGGTTTTTATTTTCATGTTTTTTTTCTTTTTCATGTTTTAGTGTTTTTTCTATCTACCATATTTACTATTCAGACAAATCCTGAACATTGTCATAATATTATAATATAGTTGTTGGTTGAACGGCACGATAAAATATTATATAGTACTTAATTATCTATACTACAATATAATATCATTATTTAAATTTGGTGTCATAATCAGTTATAAAATATTTCTTGAACTTATAATAAAAATTAAATCACTAGGTTCATTTAAAAAAAAATGGTTATTGGGTCACTATAAAGTAAATAATATAGACACTATTCATTCTAAACATTCTTAAAATGATATTCTTCTTACATTTGTAATATATTAAGGTACTATTATTATTTATTAATACATATGCGTAGATATAACAAATATTTTAAGAAAAAAAATCTGCTTAAATATTTCTTGCTCAAAATTATTTCATTTAGGAGCATACTGCATCATAGTATAAATGTATAATTAATATTATCTTTCTTTAAAAAAATCGATCAAAGCCGCCCGTATCGATGATTCATTTTTTTGTTATCGACTTATCTAGTTCAATGACGAATTTCGTTTATTGTGGTCAAATAACTCAAATATAACCACGTAAGCGTAATATGTATGGGGACTGGTGAATATTCCGTTATCAACTATATCAACACTAAATTGTCAACCTATAGTCATCGATCAAAGGTTAGGCGTTCATTGTATACAATTACAATAGGTATAGGATTCACACGTCAACCATCATTATGGCGCGTGTATTGATCGCAAAGTCTAAAGGTCTGCAGACGTACACAATTTACCTACTGTAAATTAATTAATCCTAGCTAAATAGTGCTATAATGTATATAAATCCCACAGGATATTAGTCATCTCAAACCGATAACATTTTTATTTATACTACAATAACTATTTAACTTAAATAATTTAACTGTAAAATACGAAAACAAAGTTAGTACACACTTAATAAGAAAAACAATTTTTTTGGTTGTACCTATACGTAAAAAATGTATTATCACAACTAACCTGTTCATCTTTCCAATCAAACCAATTATATCTTAGTATTATAATTATAATTCTACATTTAATTTACTTCAAAATTAAAATTATATCAGCTTTACACTTTATTTGTTTCGTTTTCATTGCTCAAGTTTAATCTTCTGTAATGGTTTAGATACCATATCATGATTATATTTATTATTATTATTATTATTTATGATTATTATCTGTTGTTTATATGTACTATTATTGTATTATATTTTTTCAAGTTATAATCAATGAAATATTTTAATAATATAAAATAGTACAATTTATATGGTACTCGCACGGACTTTTATTTCCGTGGGCTTTTTTTCCCGTGGCTTTTTTCCGCCTACGGTCTACGCATACTTACCATATAGAAAATTTACAAATATCGTATAAAAAAAAGTAATTTATAAATGAAAACGTAAATTTCATTATAATATAGGTATTATATTATAGGTATTTATAATGGGTAGATACGTGAGTTATATTCGTTACGCTGTCTAGACGTATGTATTCAATATTCATAGGCATATTATACTGCAGTATTTTAAAGGTGATTAATAAAAATAATATATACCTATTATTATTTAAATAGGTAGGTATATTATGTATATTCTATAATTTTATATTTTGGTTTAATCAATTAAACTAAAGGATAATAAGATAAAAATTGTTATTAACCGGAATTTGAAGGCAAATAGAAAACCGTTAATTAAAAAAATCCTCCCACCTCTATAAATTACGTGAACAATTTCAACATTTAAATTGGAAAATATCCCTGTAATAATAAATTGTAAAATAATTTAAAGTAGTTTAAAAAGTAAAATTATTATTGAGCCTAAATAATATTAGTATTATCACCCAGTTATATTATTTTAAATAAAATGTTAGGTGAATATATTATTCAAAATGTACAAAAAAAAAAGTAGGTAAACTGAAAATGTTTAACGAATTTTTTGATTAGGTGTCTATTTATTTTGTTAAGGGTAACCAGTTTTTGATAAACACAAATAACTGTGATTAATTATTACAAATACCTAATTTAAAATAAATTTTTTTCAAATAATTATGTTTAAAACATTTGTCGCATAACCAATGATAACCAATGAATTTCTTTCTCCTCTCATACTTTATTCAAATCTTATTTGAAATGATTTAATATTTATATACTCGACCTTAATGGCTATTGCACAACGTATGTACGAATCTATAATTTCTCCTGTATAATAATAATAATATAAGAAAAATTGTGTTTAAATGAAATTTATGTATTCGTCAAGTGGTAAAATCACTATATAGATTATTTTTTATAGAAATATTCAAGTAAGTATAAAATAAATACAATAGGTACCTACTACCTGCATTGTGCATAATACATAAATATATATATTATATATCCATAGTATAATACTCCTTTGATGCGTTAAAAAATCTATACTGCAGCCTCACTACTTTTTAGTAAAATAAAGGTATTTCATTTAAAAAAATGCTTCAGATGGAGAAGAAGAACTATGATTTATTTTAATATGTTTACAAAAGATTAGGTGCTATAGAGACGGAAACATATAAATATATAAATATTAATAATGTATTATACAATTTTACAAAAATATAATTCTATAGTTATACAATATACAATGCAGTATATATTTTGCGTTATTACAGCATGACTAGAACGTCATTGAATAAAAAGCTTTAACTTTTAAATATTTTGTCAATAAAAAGGAATTAAATTCCTGTAAGAGTATAATAATACTATTAGGCTCCCCAGCGTTAGTCTTTAATGTGTCAATAGGTGTTTTGAACCAAAATTTAATATAATATAATTAGAAGGCTATTATAATATTATAATATCATGATATAATAATTTTACTGACAATAATTTAGTATAATTTATATATTGTTACGTAAGTACTATAGAATGTTTAACACTCCGTACAGTAAAACATATAGTTTGAAATGAAAAAATTAAAAAGGAACATACCTATCAGTTTTCAAATGTTCAATAGATATATCAAATTATAAATACATTTGAGATGATAATAATCAGTAATTGCTACAGTCGCGTTGGAATATAACATAAGTACGGTAAACGATAGTGGGTCAAGTGGGTGGTATAATTCAATTTACCGAATAATCCTACCGCGTATACACAAGGGTTTATTTACGCGGTAATGAACACCGAATTTATACTCTAAAATAATATACACCTATAGGTAGGTATCGCATCTATACTTAGTCAATTATTAAGTGCGTATTCTTATAGAAAAAACGATAGTTATTGTACCAAATCCTAACCGGCCTAATAACTGTTTCAAGTTCTGTTATAATAAATAAAAAATAATACAATAAGCTTATTTAAAATGATACAGATCATTTTATGTATAGACGCGTTATAAACTTATTACTAAAAACCTGTAGATATTAGTTCAACGAAACAAACTTAATTACGTATAGGTACTTATTTAATATAGACATAATATAGTTCTGATAATTTAGTTTGATTATGTGCAGATTTAATGATTAACATAATGACAACACTTTATTGTATAATATCAAGTCGTAGGTACTATATATGGTTTTAATTTTTAAATACCTAGGCGAAAAGTAAAAAAAAATTGTCGTACCTACTTATTATAGTGCAATATTATTTATTATATTATATACAATAGCGGACAAGCGGCTTTACAGCATTATAATATTATATTACAATATTCTGTCACCATGGTATAATTGTAATTTTCCTATTATATTTTAATCTAATCTTGAATTACGTCATAGCAGTCATATATATATATATTAGTAGGTACTTGCTACATTTAAGAAAAAAAAATCACACTTTAGAACAATTTCGTTCGTCTATTATACAGGCTATTATAATAGGTACACCAGCAGTCGTTCGTTTCACGCTACCTACGTTGATGTTATTATATGTAACTATAATACAGAAATTATTTATACATATTACGCGTGCAGCCCACCGCAGATGGGGCATTGGGGCCGATATATCGATTTTTGTTGGGCCAACGATATACATAATATGCGAACCGTCGTAAACCAAAAAAAAAAAAATAAAAATTATATTTATTTATTAGGCTGTGGAAAATAAATGTAACATTTTACAATATTATACAATATATTAATATAATATCTACACATCGTGTATTGTAGACAAATATAGACCTACGAGTATACGTATAAATATAATTCACATAATAACACAGCACTCATAAGTCGGGGCATAAACTTGATGAAATCGACGTAACGGCGACAAAGTTTTACATATATATATAAACCACGGGATTTAATCGGCTATAGGACTCGAGACGGATTTCAGCCACGGCGCGCTTTTTTGACGAAATGAAAATTGAATCCCACTGCTCTGGTCAGTCGTGCTAGATCCGCGGCGGCGGCGGCGGCTGACCGTGCCGTGACACGAGTTCAACGGATTAGTCCGTTGGGTTCGACGTGCGTCCACTACGGTTTTATTGCGTCGGACCGCCGCCGTCCACACGGTATGCGACGGACCGTCGTTAAAATAAATTGCCAACGGCTATCAAAATAATACCATAATATATATTGTGATATAAATGCATTATTGTTGTACTGATGAAATATTATTATTATATGTACGATAATACACATTCACGTCGTTTGAGTAATTAAATCAAACTTCGCGTAATCGCGTATGTTATATACGCGCACGTCACCGTTGTGTAGCTTAATAATAATAATAATATATTATATTATGTACGTTGTACACTCGCTCGCGAATATGCGAAACCGTCTGTGGGCCCGCGTGATTAACGCGTAAGAAAAAAAAAACGCGCGAATAAAAAAACAAATCCGCTCGCAATCGGTCCCGACGACCCATAGGGGAGGATGTGAGCGAGGGTAGGGGGGAGAGAGAAAAAAATCAAAACGCGCTAAATTGGATTCGACAAAACGTTATTACAATACCGCCGCGCCGGCCGATGATGTGTACCATGCGTTTGTTGCCGTTTATTTATAGTCTTTATAGTCTTTGACCGTCGATTTAGCGCACCCACCCGTTTGACATTGATCCCATTGTGAGCAGACAGACATACAATTGATTATTAACTGTTGTTTTCCCCTATTATATACGACAGATCGTAGTCATAGTAGTGTAGTTGTAGTATATAGTAGTAGTGTATTTGTAGTAGTAGTAGTATAGTACTATTGATGCACTAGTATAGTAGTATTATAATACTAGTACAGTTGTATTAGTAGCCGTATAGCATAGTAATAGTAGTCGTCGAAGCCATCGTCGTGGTCGTCGACGCCTCCACCGTCGTGTATCGACTAATCCTCCGACACCACCGCCACCACCATCAGCACCCGCTCGCTAGTTCGCTCGCCACCCCCCAAAACTACGCATACGTCTCCTCGTCGCGCGTATCGCGGCCAAATAGATTTGTCGTCCGCGGGGCAGTTATTGTTCCCCAAACAAGCCGTACGAATATAATCTCCGCCACCGCTTTATAATATTATATAACACTGCTGATGCAGCGCCGTCACCGGCTCCTCTCACTCTCCCGTCCTCTCGCTCACTCTATTAGCCACCCGGGCCGTCCCCCAAATAAACCGCCCCACGATGAACGCTCAAAACATATTTGTTACGCGCGGGCCGCCAAAACACCATAATAATAATATATATATTATTTTATTATGTACGGATCTGTTATGGTGGCGGCTGCAGCAGCCGTTTATCATTATTATTCAATCGTCACCTATTATCGCTGCAGAGCCTCCGAATTAACTGTATTATTAATATTATATCGTACTAAAGCGAAAGCGGCACCTCTGTCCCCTCGCGCGGCGCACTGTTTAGGCCGTCGCCATTGTTTAATATAATTCACTCGCAGCAGCCGTGCAATATAGGCGTGTAATTTCACTTTTGTATCGGATATAGGTACTGCAACATGGTTGTTGAGATTAAAAACATAATAATAATAAAAACCGTATACACACATTACCAGCAACCGTGCTATATCCGCGTGCATGTCTGTTTGGTATTTTCTAGATTTAAGCGGTAATCGTCGTTTTTGAGCCCGTAGCCTGCAGACTGGCTCAACCACCCTCCCCTATCACTACTGACCTCACTCCAACGTACCCTATAAACATCTATATATTATGATATAATATGCAGACCATGTCCAAATGTCCATTTTGCTCGTGGCACTATTTCATCCCTGCAAATAACAGGTGCAGGCCCTGCAATACTATAATGGTTTGCTTGTGCCCGGATTAATATATTATATATATATTGTCACCCTAGGTAAATAAAAATCCTTTGCACCCTCGCCCTTAAAAAAAAGCAACTGATTGCATATATTTAACTACATTATAGTATGTATTTATTTATAATTATGGACATCAATAAAATACAAAACGTCATTAAAATATTTTTTTTAATTATGCTCTAAATTTGTTCAATGGATTATTACAAATCTGAACGTTTAATTTTTAGTAAGAATGTTTTCTAGAAATAATATTATTTGATGTTACAATATGCTTTCGTGGTAAATCACGAACATGATCATCTTATAAATTGTTGAAACTATAATACACTAAATGGTCTACGATCTACCCTATTATCTTCAACATGGAAACAAACACAATTCAGTTGGTGACTGGTGGGTATATATACAACCATTAATCACAACTTTATACTTTTATATCCGTATAAAGATGAAAGAGCAGGAGCATTTTTAACGTCAAACATAAAATTTTCATTTTAGTTAACAATAGCTAGTAGATATAGAAGTGGTTTGAAATTTAAATATTTTGTTTACATTATAAACGTCATATTTTTTTTTACAATATCTATTAAAATATCAAAAATTGTTCATATACATATAGGTAGGTAGGTAGGTAGCAAATAGCAATAAATATCGGTAAGATACTATGCTACTAAATTCAAAGTGCATTCTCATATTATGATTAACTAACATCTATAGTTTGTAACTGCTTTTGAGTTTTTAATAAGTTAATATCAATAATAATTATTATGAAATAAGTTTCCCTAAGTAAATCTGTCATCAGTTAACTTTTAATTAAAAATAAAAACAGTAAAATCAAAATATTTAACTAAAACCTCAATAATAGGTAATTGCGTTTCTATGTAGGGCGAAAAATAAATGAACCATTACTAACGAATTTTTATTAGCAAATATATTTGGTAAACAATTATTAATATGGGTACACAATACACATAATGTTATATAAGGTATAAGCTAAATATGAAAAATTAAAAAAAATTCTCCAACACATATCGAAGTGAATATTATATTAAAGACTATAAAGTCGATCAGAAATTTCACCCTACGATGTGGTTGTGGGTGAATTGGGGGGGCTCACATGGTCTCCACGTTAACTCTGCTGGTCCTGGCGCTATTTTTGTACCGCGGTATAGTCACCGTGTGCAATGTGAGCTGTGACCATAACAAACTGTTGTCGTCGATTTGTGGGGCGTACACGTCAAGTCGAGTGCCCGAGGAGTGTGGCCCGAGACAACCGACGGCGGGTGCACACTTATATACACCTATAAAATAATATAGGTATATAATGTACCTTTATACATTTACCTATATGTACCATGTACCGTCATAAAATTCATTCACACATCAATAAAACCACCCGATAAGCTGTGTTGTACGGTCGCGCGGCTAATATATACACACTAATTGTATATTATTATGATTTTCGGTGTGTGTATAATAATGATAATGTACAAAATATATAATAGATAGTAATACTATTATGATATACGTTCGGCAGCGGTGTGTGGTCCGGTCCACGTCTCTTAACACGTGCTGCGTTGTAAAACCGCGATGCCGCGTGCTGATGACGCCTTACGACCAACTGCAGATATCGACAGATGAAACATTATCATACATCGTGTAAACGAATTAAAGGCTTAAGACGACGGCAATAATGACGAATAATAATCGCTCCGCAACAATTTCACGGACTGGACGTGGCACTAAGGCGGCGAATAGCGATTTCACGAGCTCTTTTATCGACCGCGGTCCACGTACTTGGTTGGAGCGCGCGCGCAAGCTTGAGTGTGTGTGTGTGTGTGTGTGCTTGCTTGCAAAGTTGCAAGTTTGCATATAATATATATATTATATACATGGCGTATCAATAGATGTATGTACGTGCGTGAGTGTATATACATAATAAATGTGTCGATTTGTATAAGTTTAAGTGTACCTAAGTGTAAG
Organism: Acyrthosiphon pisum; assembly: GCF_005508785.2. Taxonomy (NCBI): domain Eukaryota; kingdom Metazoa; phylum Arthropoda; class Insecta; order Hemiptera; family Aphididae; genus Acyrthosiphon; species Acyrthosiphon pisum. The sequence goes on from NC_042493.1 coordinate 82,994,472, forward strand.
TGTGTGTGTGTGTTTGAGTTTACTATAAATACCTAAACTGTACGCGTTATACTATCGTGTCGGGTACATGCAAAGTCCGTTGGAATTAACTGCAGTTGTCGTTTTGCTATACACAGCTGGCCGCTTGTACATATATACGTTCTTACATTATGCAAGTGAAGATAACATATTATATAGGTATATATACATAAGAACACGTCGTCGTCGTCGTCGTCGTCGTCGTTGCCGCCCGTTTTGCGTTATCCCCTATATATTATATATACACATTGTCATGTGCGTGTAACTTCTTGTTAGGGACTGTTTGTGCAGCGGTGTGCTTTAGTGTTTACACATGAGCCCTTTCCCTATCCTTTGCTGCGAAGGTTTTATACTTAATAGCGGCTGCACGATATATGGCAGCGACCACGGTGTCCGTCGTCATCGCTGTCATCTCTTGCGTGAAGTGCGCCATAACGATTATAATAATAATAATAATAAATTGTTTCAGCATGATAATATTATATAGGTACGATTTTGTGAGATGTGTCGGGCTGACGATATCGTATAACTATAGGTATGTACAAGACGTATAGGTAGTTCAGATTATTATATAGGCATACTTTATACTCCATGTCTCTATAGTAATAACTATTAATACAATAATATAAACATGTTATACACAAACGATTTTGTATGTGCATAGTATATACACATTCACATATATATAAGGATTTTGCAGTAATGTAGGTTACGATAATACTTAACGGCTTTATAGCTGCCTTTATGTTCATATCATAATACAATATATTTTGTGTAAGTATCTAAATTCCAAATACAAAACATTAATCGGAACATAGCTATAAGATAATAAGATATATAAGATATTCATTAGGTATATGTTTATATAATTCTGGCCTCTGGGTGTAGTTATCGCCTTACGCCTACCTATTCAATTATAAAGTTTTATTTGACAACTTTAAATACTAATAATACGTTTCAAGTGTTATTTTGAATTTTGATAGGATGAGTGTCAATATTCACAATAGTTTAAAAACGTATGTATATTATCTATAGGTAATGAAAAGTTACTGACAACCGTCAAAATATTACAGTTCGACTAATAAGTCGTTAAGTCATTAATATAATATAAAAGATGATAATTGTTTTAATGGAGTTCTGTTCAAAACCGGTTATATATACAATTGTATGATAATTATCATAATATTACTTTAAAATTTAATAGATAGGCACATATAATAAGCAAATAATAATACAACACAATATATCATTCCATTAATTATTTGATATTATTATTTTTATTGATTTATGTTTTATTGTTTAAATATATTCTATCCATAAAATGTACGGTATAAAAATTACTCAAAAATATAATTATCACCGAGTTGCATTTTTGACATAAGTAAAATAAATCTCATTCCCATATAGAAACTATAAAATAAATTTATTTATAGGCATTAGGTGCCATGAATGTATTAGTTACTTAGCCAAAGGAGGGCAAGTTAATGAAAAAATTTACTTGAGTTAGCTAAATTAAGTTAGTTAAATTAAGTCAACTAAGTTATGACTTATTAGAACAGTATATTTAGACTGCGAAAAAGGGTCGTATTTTCGTACATTGAGACCAATAAGCGGAAGAAAATAAATATGTACTTCCAGAAGTCTAATTTTAAATTTGAAAAAATATTTTAATTTGTTGTCTATGTGTTGTAGGAAATTAATTTTATTAATGTTAAAGTAAAAATTAATTTTGAAAAAAAAATATTTCTTTGGTACTATACTTCTATACTAATTAAAAATAGAAAAAAATTGAATATCCATTTTCTGCATAACCTAGAAAAGAGAATTAAGAATTCATATTTGTTTTCAAAATTAAAATCCAGCTTTCAATACTGCAGGGTGAATTTTTCTTCCGCATTTTGGATCTTTCATGTTGGAACTTTTTTGATCGCAAAATATAGTGACGCACCGACGCGTGTGACGGCATGTATGTAGATACGTTACGTTACGTTACGATACGTTATGGATTTCCAAGAATCTTAGCCGTATGTAGTTTATCTTTATAATTACATAAAGCGTTCGTGGAACTCACGCTCACAAATTATCAGACATCATTCCCTATACACATACAGTCACACATCGCTCACCATAGTTATAAAATATTGCCTAAATCCGACTTCTCACAAATGTTTAGCTTTCAACAGCCTTAACTCTATAGAGTTTTCTATAGATGTTAAAAGTTAATATCTCATTATTTGTATACCATCCGTAATGGCACACAATATAGTGATTGTGCAAATTCAACATTTTTAAATTAATTTTAAAAACAACAAAAAAACAACTTTTTTTTTTAGTTCATTTGTTAAAAATGCATAATTATTATAAATTTATAAGTTATATTATATTCCTTCTTATAATTATTGCACTGTACTTATTGTTGTAGTGGTTTGTATAGGAAATTATATGTCATGTCAGCTAATTATTCAATCCAGACATATTTATTAATTATTTGTTTATTGATCATCTAAAATCGGTGTATACAACATTATAGTGTGATTAATCAATCGTAGAAACGATAATTTTGTATTGCATGTATACAAAGCTAATTTTTTTATTATGAACAAATATTAATTAATTATAAAAATTATGTTTGTACCTATTTGCTTAAAACATTAATTTGTCAATGTTGGGAAATATTTACTTCACTCAAAAGTCATAACATTATAAATATACTATTACGAATTAATAATATATTAAGTACATAAATACCTATAAGAATCTATCAAGTACCTAATCTGAAATTGAATATTGTGTAGGTAGCTAGTTTTTTTTTTTAAGCATTATAGTTATTTATAAATAGTATACCTATATAACCTATGTTATGTTGTAGTTATATTAATTAGTTTTTAATATATTCATAACAGATCGAACGTTATACACTACAGCATATTAATATAATACATAGTGTACACATACTTCGATAGCTGTTCTTTTTAAAAATGTATTTTATTTAAACAAATTGGTTAAAAGCCCCATAAAACGTGACAATATATACGTAGGTAGTAAATTATTCACTTTTTTCAGTTTTTCACACATCATAGTTAATTTAAATTAACAGTAGTATAAATTTATAAGTGTGCCCGCAGAAACATAAACCGATTGATTTGGGTGGGGATCCAAAATCTCTGATAATATTTTAGCAATTATTAACTAAAATAGCGGGAGCCACTCCCCTGCGGTCACTCTTGTAAATGTATACTCTGTAAACACTGAACAGTAGTACATGATACATATAGTAAAAAATTGGAAACTGCAGGTACTAATAATTGATATTGGCAAATGCAATATTGTTGTGTTTGTTGTTTTTCCAAATTAAATTGATTTTATTATTATTCAATTACTCGAATCTTTATTTTATATTTCAATAACATACATAATATAACATTATTCTCCTTATTCGACCGTAACATGAATAATCCACTACTACACTATCCGTTCATACATTTGTACCCTAATGGTTGATTAATTCAAAAAATTATTAAATGGGAATCTTACCCCCTCTTGGCTCTTACTTTATTATATCATGTTTTTATAAAGTTCCTAATCAGTTTCGTCATATAAGTAGTGTTATACACATCTCAACGTACATAGGCGTAACTAGACCTTAAAGTTAAGGGGGGAGGGCTTCAGCCCTAAAATATTTAAAATAGGTAAAAATAGTAGGAGGCTCCGCCCCACACCCCTCGAAACTCATCCCTCAAATGATATTCATTATTAAATTATAATATTATTTTATTATTATACACTGTGTGTGACATGTATATAACAAATAATAAAAAAAGTAATAAGTAATAGCGATGTTGACCCGAGTACCAACTATCAGACGCAAACACACAACCATTGTACTCTAGCTGAAGGACGAAGATAATATGATTCTATTTTTAACAAAAAGCCCCTAGATTCGGCCGGCAGGGGCAGGCACAGCGATTGTCGTCTGGTCATGGTTACTCGTTAATCGTTCTCATTTATCACCATTAATAATCGAACGTCTTTTACGACTATTTATGTGTTTAGTTTATTGACAACTTCTATCAGTTTAGGTTTCTATAAGTCGTATTTTAGTATTTATGTAGTGAAAACTACACGACATGATACGCCTTACACAGGGTCATTACATACAATAATATAGTTTGATAACCAAAAATAAATAAATATTTTTCCAATTTATTAATAAAAAAATAAAATTAAAGTTTAAAAATGTAGCTACCGTTAGTGGGACTAGGAATTATGACAGGGGAGGCTAAAACTGATGTTGGGAGGCTTAGCCCCCCAAGTCCCACCCTAGTTACGCCTATGCCAAGGTATTCTCTCATTATTATTATGAGAATAACAAATCACTTTCCAATTGTATGCCATTAGCAAACTTTAATACTTCCTTAACTTTTTCATGAAAATAAATATGTAATATGTTGTGTATAGGTACTAATGTTATTAGTGTTATTACTACCTGTATACATACTAGTTACCTATGTAAATAAATAAGTAAAATGTATATAATCCTAAAATATGTTAACAAAAACTAACGGCCTGATCTTTGCTGTAACCATTCGCATACCAATATTGCATGTATTATACAATAAGCTTTTCCTGATATTAAAGACTATTCGTTAATTTAATTTCGTCACATAACATTATAATTTATTGTACCTATTATATAGGTAGATATAATACATATATTAAACATAACATCCGGTTTGCCTGATTTTCGCACGGAAGAAACTGAGACACTATCATCTGCAGTTGTGTGCCCCGGGAAAATGACAACATATTATATTATAAGAATTCGGAATCAAATGGCATTTAAATCGTACAATATTATATGGTAACAATATGTCCCCATAATATTATATGCTGAGTTCGTATATTATTATTCTATATATATTTAATTAAAATATCCCTTGTAGTAGAGGCTATTTTATATTATTGTGTTCCGTATAGAATATTATAGCCGTAGGACGAGGAGGAGAGTTAATATCGCCGCGACGAGATATTGTATGCAGCAGTAGTTCAACCGCCGTGCTCGCAGTTTATTATTGTATATACATTGCGCACACGAATCCACACACACTTATACACGCGCGCGCGCACACACACACGCTCGCTCACTCTCGCACACAATATAAAACAAGGTCGCCCCGCGGGGGTGAAAAGAGAGTCTACACCGCTGGTCCTGCAGGTCGCGTCCTCGAGCGGCGGCAGCAGCAGAAGCTTAAAACGCGCGCGCGGAGCACCATCGCCGCCACTTGCTCACTCGCTCTCTCGCGCACGCGATATATAATATGCGCGGCCGCGGCCCGCCAGATGGCGGCGACCCGTCACCGCCTCCGCATCGGCACAAGCAGCAGATACCGCGCAGGGACTTTATACCCACACACACACACACACACGCACACATATAATACCCCTTAAACACCAGCATCGGCCGACACACACACGCACCCACATTGTGTATTCGTTATTACCCTCCCCCATCCCGAAAATCCCTTTAAACTGCTGTTTATTGAGTTTTCCCGCCTCCACCGGCCGTGCATATATGTGTATAGTGTATACGCGCGCAGCCAGCGCGCCTTTTGCGCGGCCGCCGCCCGTCCGTACTCGCGCGTCGGCGGCCGCGCCTGTCAATCAACCGCTGCCGCCGCTAAAGCGGCCCCCGCCGGCTTATTAACAACATGTCTCGTAGTCGTCAGCGGCGGCGGCGGTGCATACAACAATAAAACGTTTAATTACACACGCGCCCGCGGCGGTGTACACATGTCCACCTCTGCTGTTTATTATAATATATATTTATATAGTGTACATAATATGGCCGTATTATAATGTAGTAAAGTGTGTGTGCTTGTGTGTGTGTATAATATGCATTGTAGTATTATCGTATATTTATTGTTATTATACAATCGTATATTCTTAATAATACAGTTTACTGTAATCAGCACAGTTCTGTCATCGTGTTAACAGCCCGACTAATATCAAACTGTTATACTGTATCTAATAACTGTAATTGATAAGTTATTTGCTTTGCAATGTATTTCTGCACCGTATACTATTCGTTTTAATTATAAATAAATCGTGAGTTGTAATGTGATAAATCGCTTATTTTCTTATATATCCGTTGACGATTTAAAGGCAGCTTTGGAAATTAGATTAGGAAAAATTAGGCTATACCTACTGTATGCTGAACTTTATAATGTTCAATAAGAAATATGTAATGCGCCAACGGTAAAGTGAAGAATTAGACATGTAACAAATGGGTGATTCTAATTAATTTGTTGTAAGAGCGTAAATATAAAATAGAGCGTTTCATTTTGAATATCAAGCATAGGTATGTAATCACATAATATTAAATATATATATACACAATATTATCAATTTTATTCAATTATATACAAGTAATAAAATTAAAATAATGAGAAAACAAATACTCCACTAGGACTCATCAATAATAAAAAAACTAGGGGGGGTTGGGTGGGACCATAGAACAATCATATTTTGCTACGCCACGTATTTACACATCATATTATATACCTATGTGGCATTCAGTATTGCATGTTTATGTGTGAAAATTATTTTTATTATATAGTGCAGACATTTTCAAAATAAGTTTATTGCTATAAATGTTTACTTGGAGAGTGGTGGTTTTGAAGCCAGTTATAATATTATATATTAATTTGAACGTACTTATCCTGCTATATTATTTGCATTCTAAACATTGGCTGTTGACTGCCTATTATTAAATTTTGTTATACAACTGTCACTAATAATAACAGAATAATGTTGTAAAATATAAATTTGATTATATGCAATTATTATTATTCGGATTTAGGTATATGAGAATTAATATTGTACCTATTGATAAACTAAATCGAATGTAAATATTTAACTACAATGATTTTTATTACTGAACTCTATATGAACAAACTGTTTAATATTATAGCTCTGCATATTCAACTGTAGTGAAATATTACTTATGATTTATATTACACTTGTGTGGAATATAAAATACAAATACTTAATATTTTGGACTTGTAATTTGTAATTTGTATACTCAATACTCGGATTCAATATCTACAAATGTATTTGAATATTCTTATAAGAAAAAATATTCCCTGAAATATATTATGATGTACCTATTCAAGTTCGGATACTTTGGGATTGGGAATCTTCATAAATTATATTTGGAATACGTGCAAAAGAACAAGTATTCAGAATTTTTTAAAAATGATTTTCGATTATTGTTTTAAGAATTTTAATTTTCTTAATTTGTATTAACTATATTGTATAATTGATCGAATATCTGAATTTCAGTCTTCTGCGGTGAGTGTTTTTTAAGTAGGTAACTATCAATAGTTAATTTTTTTTTAATTGGCACTAATGATAATTGATCTCCATTATTTATCATACGTTTGTTATAATAGCTTTATAATATTTGTCTTTCTAAGATAATGATAAACAGTAAACCCTGAGAATTTTACATTTATTTATAAAATCGTGTTTTTTGTTGTAAAAATGGATCAAAGCATTAAAAAAGAATTGTTTTCAAGGAAAGGTTGGTACTTCAAATTCTCTTGAAAATTAGTATTTAAATGTATTTTGAATAATAATTCAACAATGATCTGAATACCACTACATAATACTGACTTACACACATACTATTAGCATTGTATAATAGGTTTAGGTAGGTAACTTATAGCTATAATATTATGTACAAACTACCAGTTATAAGAATCTATAGTGTTGGATATTCACAATTTTCCGATTTAGCTGGGCATCTGCCGCAATGGATTGATAATTTATTTTTTGTATAAGCTACTTAAAAATAGACACGGTCTAGGAAAGTCCGAACTTAATTGCAGTGTGTCACGTGATGAACGGGTGCAGCTCATATTTATTCATATCTACAGAAATAATTTATTGTTTTCATCAAATAATTAATTTTTGCCACACTGCAGACGACGGAATTTAATTTCACTATTCACACTATCTATAACGTGTACCGACCACGTTGTATTTAAAATGTATTTAATTTTTTTATTAATATTATCTTTCTTTTTTTTGCCGTCGAGCTATCGGGACGGGGAAGCATACGCGAATCCCGCCGCCACGCGCATAGTAATAATAATAACGACGACGGTTAAACGTCTGTAATCCTATACGCACAGGAGGCGCGTGCGCGGCCGCCGGCCGTCGTGGTGGACCCACTACGATGACGATCGCGTTAAAACAACACCACCACTATACGGCGTCTCTCCGGCAACCCTCAAATCTCCAGCAGAATTCATCCCCGCGCACACACGCGATGAGGTGCCGCGGACACGACGACGATATACGCGTTGGTGACGATGAATCCCGGATGTAATTGAAAAAGAGGCCCCCGTACATGCCTAACCCTTTTTTTTTTTTTATCCTTCGGCGGCGGTGATCTGTTGCCGGCGGTGGTGGCAATCTCGTTAAACAAATATGCAGCGGCCGATGAACGTGGCCGTCGCAGTCGTTACATATATTACGCGCGGCTTATGATACAAATAATATGCGCACGCGCGCGTTTATCGTCGTCGTCGTCATAAGTTTGCGTGCCCGCTGAAATTAAATAACATTTTATAAACAATAATAGACACGCGAAAAACGAATTGCGTGAACGCTGCACGCGTACATGATTTTTTTTTTTTATACTACCTACGACCAGCCGATTTTGTTTTTTTTCGAGAGCTTCAAACGTGCGTGTACCTATTATAGGCTATACGTATAGTCTATATTATATACACCGTCCGTGCACGCGTCTATAATATTATAGTATACTAAGGTCCCGTTTAGTATACAAAATAATATACAAATATATTTACTACTGCTATTTTATATAAATATAAACTATATCTTTTTAAGTATTTAAATACAACGAGTTTTTAATCTTTTCAAATATATGCAGTCTTACATATTCCCATATGAAAACCAAAATTACTTTAGTATTGTATAGTACTCGAAGGCAATACGCATACGAGATACAACATTTTTGCACCTTGCGTCGATTAATAATATTATAGGTTTTATATATATTTATATCGTCCGACTATTAAAATAATATACCTTGTCTATAACTGCGCATGATGTATTTAAAATACAATGTTTATCACTATAAGAGTATAAGACACACACGTTCGACAGTGCCGAGATATAATGCCTCGACAAAACTTTATGTATTATGTATAGTAACGTGTAATTTATACATAAAGTTGCGGGCTCCGACGTCGTATCAGCGTGATTGCATTGTTCGACGATTATAAATACTATGCTATACGACGGTTACACGGAATGGGGGCGAACAAAGGATAACGACGACGAGTCGCGGGCTATACGACCGCGCAGAGTGGCAAAGGAGTTTGAAAGTTTTGCGATTCGCATTTTACCCACCACCGCGCCGTCGGCACCGAAAATGTACAACGGCGGCGGCGGCGGTTTTATCTGTTGCCGGCGGAACTTCTCGGCGTGCGCTCAGATACGAAATGCAAATATACGCGCACACACACACACACACACACACACACACACACACACACACTGATAAAACTGTACAGCGCGACAAACGAAAATAAGACGCTGAGCGTTCTCATATGCCTCCGAGATAAGCCTATTATTATACGACGTATTATTGTTATACTCGTGTAATACGCGCGCTCTCGATTTAAACAATATAGGTACCATCGCCGAAGCCTTTTATTATACATATACATGTACCTGTATTGTGTATATATGTATAACACAATGTATATATAATACAGTATATTATTAAACATGTCACATGTGTGTGTGTGTGTATATAGGTATTATGCCGCAGCGCGCATTGTCTTCTGTCACCGCCACCGCCGTTTAACGCTACCATTGTGACAACCCATAATAATATGATATTATATTATTATTATTTTGTCATTATACATTATATTATAATATTATATAATATTATTGTACACCCGTGCGGTGGAGGGATCGTCACCGTCGCGGTGGCTAAATATACATAATATACTAATATTACGACCCTTAATAATTATACAATTTTATGCTTTCACTCTCTCCCGGGAAAATATAAAAAAAATTCACCGTGGTCCGTCGTAGTATACACCATACATATATAATATATATATGCCTACGTTGTATTATACTATTTAATACACATATATGTATATATATTATAGGTAAGTATATAATATATATATATTATACAGTCATCGTGTAAGCCGCCGCCACCGAGGTATACAGAGGAGTGGCTGCTGTAGACCTCACACAGTCCCGCCGCCGTTTTGTCAACAACTATAGGTGGCGGCTGTATAATATTATATATTACCTATACGTTTAGTGGTGTTCATCATCATCGTCGTCGTCGTCTTCGTGTCTATACACACACAAAAATATAATAGTTTTGAGAAAAAAAACCACCGGCAAACAGGAAATATCATGATCACACGGCGTGCAAACAAAGTGCGTCGACGTCGTCGTCATTGCGTACCTATATCGGAATATTTATGTGGTGGCGGTGGTATATAATAATACGATATTGGGCGTGCGCGGTGGGTAGAAGTGGGGTGGTGGGTACGGCACTCGCGATGGCCGATGGGAGATGGGATGGGTTTTTATTTTTTTTTTTGAAGCAGGTGACGGCGTGGCGGCGGTTATAAAGACAAAAAGAAGAGATTGTCAGCGACGGTGGCGGCAGTCCAGGTAGTTACTGCACCGCGCAAACACTCTCGCCAGCACCACTCACTCATCGCCGCGTATATACCTATATATACGGTTTTATATGCGTTGTTGTTGTTCAAACAGTTCGTGGAAACAAAACGAGAAAAAAACGCTCACGCGGAGGAAAACAGGGTTGGGTTAAATGGGTAGATAAATAATAATAAACCGCTCCGTAGTCGTCGCAGTCGTTTCCCCGAGACCGACGACGAGGACGACCGTGCGACCCGGGTACATACGCACCGCCGCTCGCGTACATTATATTATATATTATTATATTATATACATCGATGCGGTGTTGTGTGAGAGTGTTTATATATACGTGTAATGTATGATTAGGTACACCTATTATATATGAGCTCGAGCGCCGTGTACCTAAAAAACCATACTGTATGTATGATGGTTTTTTAGAATATGCATATGTGCGCGAGAGCAGCGTATATAAGTATATTATAATTTACATATATACATATATGGCATACGTACAATATTATGTTATATGTACGGCGGGCACGACGAGCGTATGGGCCATTGAAAAATGAAAAGAGACACATGCGGTTAAAAAATAATAATAAATAATAATAATAATAAACCGCTGCCGCCGCCACCGTCGGCGGCCACTCGAAATTGCCGGCAATTGATGGCGACGGGGGTGGTGGTCACCCTTAGAGAACGACAGTGTATTGTATATTATATATATAACCTACGTGTGTTTATTAATAAAAGAGCGATATTTAGGGGACGCCAGCATACATATATATAATATACGACGACGACAAATACGCGAGGCGGTATTTATTGTTTTTACGCGCCGCCGTGTTGACCGACGAGTATGTATACTATACATAGTGGTCGCATACGTCGAAACACACAAAGGGAGAACAGTTTATGACGACTACGCGATTCGGGCCTATGTCGGCGTCACGAACGATAATATTTTTCTTATTAAAGCGAATTTATCTTTCCCCAAGCATGTGCGATGTATATGTATAACATAATATATACCTATACCAATTTTATATACGTACCAATATCTAGAGCACTATATAGCGTCCAACATTATTTTAGGAAGTTACTATATAATGTATAATACAAAAATGCAAAACTTTAACCAATATAATACACTCAACTGACGTCTGCGCTTCCTCTATGGCTCTATATATAAGTATTTTATCATAACTTTAGTAACTACACGTGAGGATAAGATCGATCTTTCATTATGCAGGGGTGGCTAATGGATTTCCGCCACAATAAGTCGACGAAGAACTGCAGTAGAGGAAAAAACTCACAAAATCTATTTGAATGTACCTATAACAAGCGAGTGAATGTACCTCATAGTATAATTATATAAATATACAATTATAATATTATATATATATATATATAATTAATATTAGTATTAATATTACAATACTTCCGCGCCTTTGTATAGTGCATATATATATACAGTGTGTAACGGGACTGTTTGACAAATATAGCAACGTTTGTAATGGCAATTTGTTAAATAGTCCTTGTTACACCTTATACATATAAAATATGTGTACTTACACAGACACACACACACAAATATAATAAAAATATATTACTATAGCTAATAGACTCAACTTTGAAAGCGTATTACATAGATAATATTATATAATATATACAACACATGTATACCGGTATACCACTTTTAATACCATATCATAATATGCTGTCATGTGTGGTACATTTTTGTATGTGTATAGGTACTTATATATATTTATATTATATTATATAATATACAATAATTTGCAGCCTAAACACGTAACGGTGTTCCTCCCGCCACCGCCGACCTTTAAGCTCGGACTTGACGCGTTGTTGACTTTTTAATTTTTCCATAATTGTTGCGAGTCACGATGATTTGTTATTCGTAATTCTCGGACACCGACGGCCCATATGTCGCGGCAACAACGGACGTGGAAGTGGTCGAGGTGGTGGATGGCAGTGGTTCCGGTCAACGGTTACACACACACACACACACACAAATGACGACACGTAATTTGACTTTATGTACGTAGCTACGCGAATACGTGGTATTGCACCTGCTTGCACGCCTCCCCCACCACTGCCCCCGCTCGTTATAGAATACTGCAGCCGAGACCGACTTTTTCGAATTATTTTATAAATTGCCGCTGCACTCGTCACTCTATTAAAATAAATGTTTAAAATAATTATTACAAATCACGCTGTTGTCGTGCGGACATCTGCTGCACACTGCGCGTGTTGTGGGGAGACAACAAAAAACTTGTATACGGCGAATTTTTAAAATATCATACCTGTTATGTGTTTTGAAATTTGAAATAGTCACTATAGTCAGACATACACTGGATATAAAATTATTACCTACGTACACAGTCACTGTGTGGTTTAGTAGTCTTTTGCGTATTGCGTGTACGAATACCTACTTATAGCATTATCTTTATTGTATCGATACATTTATTATAATCGGACTATGCGTTAATATCACTACCTATAGTATAAGTAGTTGACTAGTCTAAGCTGTGGACTGTGGTACCATATAGGAATATTATAGGATATTGTCGCATAGTTCTATTACTATGATAATTTTTAAAAGTTGAAAAGATTTATTTATTTAGAAATACATGAAAATAAACTTTTTGTATTAACATATAATTTTAAGTAAGGTACCTAACCTACCTACTTATGTAATCGGTGTATAGCTAAATGTTTATACAAAAAAAAAAAAACATTAAAATACAGTTATACGTTAGGTACCTTTATACATTTATAGTTATAAATACAATTTCGTATTTAAAATGATAATATCGAAATATCCTTAAGCGGGCAGAAAACCAATCAGCCAAACCATCACATTCCGTGAAAAAAACACACGTAATCTTTTCTTAACTTTCTCCTCTCCGAACTTAACTTTTTTATGCTTCAGTTGTTGACTCTAATGATATCATAATATCATCCAAGATAACTACAACAATGCTATTTATCGTATTCATTATCCAAATCTTTGTTCGAACTAACTTCACTAATTATCCTCACTTAGTCACTCTTCTTACATCTTGTATTACAAAAATTTATTATTCCATAGTGTTTATATTTTGCATTTCTTTGAATTTAATTAGGATCTATTATTCCACGAGATAAGTTATCTCATATTATTAATTAGCCTTTGCAGCTATATTAGATATCGTGCAGTATAATGTACTATTTAATTATATCTATTTTATTTTTCATTATTATATCATACTATATCATGTTGACATATTATAATACCTACTTTACATACAAAAATGCAAATTGCACAGCTATCACAGTTTCACAATAGTAACTAATTTGTATTTCATTTATATCGAATTTATAATACAATTCAACAATATATTGATTAGAATTATAAAACTCACAGTTCTTATAGGTATGGTTTATCTCAGCGTTAATGGAAAACACAAACTTTCCAATAATATTTTCTGCAAATACAATCTCCTGTATACATTTTTAATAAATAAGTTTATTTATAAGTGTGTAATGAGTATACACTATAGTATTATATTTATAGAATTTCTTCAGTGTATAATATAATATTATACATTTATATAGATATAATCTGTAAAAGTATAATGCATATCGTAAGTACATGATTGATATTCTATCAAACAATCGCATACAGTGGCGTACGCAGGATTTTTCAATGGGGAAGGGGCTTAAAAATTAGTTACAATTTTATTTTTATTTTGTCCAGTCTAATAATTTCAGACGTTTATTTGAGGTATTTTAAAATGTTTGTAACTTCTCAACATTTCTGGTAGAAAAAAATGCTCTGATCATAAACTTCGATGCTCGATGTATGTTTTTGGAAGCAAATTGGATCTAGTTGGTACTTTTAGGAGGTCGAAATTGAAAATGCTCAGTGCTTTTAAAATAATTGGAGAAAAAAATGAACGTTTTTTAAAATTTTTTAAATGGTAACCAGCTTGATTATAATATTGTCACTTGGATTGTAAGTATTTGATTAATTCAATTTTTTTTTCTATAAATGTCAATTAAAAATTATTTATCCGGTCAAAAAGCTTAAAAATGTAATAATTACGTAAGTTTTTATTATACCTAAAATATTAACGATACATAGGCATATCATATGGTTATTTTTTTATGAGCATTTTAAGTTCAAATTTCATCATAACCATAGTTAATTTGTAGTTCAAAACTTATAAAATATTAAATGTGTATAGCTAAGGCTAGATGTATTCCTACAAGTAGTTTATACTTTTACTGAAAAATTACAGATAATTTTAGGAAAATTGGTATGCAAATACAATGTTTTTTCAAAAATGAATTCATTCTGTAAGACGTATATGAAATTTACGTCTTGCTTACTATAATTGACAGTTGAAACTTGATAAATATTTTATTTTTTAAAGTAATAATAATACGGGAAATGGAAAGGGGTTTCAGCCCGTTAGCCCCCCTCCCCTGCGGACGCCACTGATCGCATATTATATACTTTTCATTTCCAAGGGAATATCTGAACTCTTAAGTTTTAACTGTAGCTAGTTATATATTTGGGACTTTTTTTTATAGGGCCTATACTTGAATACTTTTAGTGGATTTTCGGAGTATAAACCTGTATATTATAATAAATCTAAACAACCTAATTATATAAGTTGTCACTATATTATGTGAATAGTTACTTGAGTAATATACTGAATTACTG
Source organism: Acyrthosiphon pisum (assembly GCF_005508785.2). Classification (NCBI taxonomy): domain Eukaryota; kingdom Metazoa; phylum Arthropoda; class Insecta; order Hemiptera; family Aphididae; genus Acyrthosiphon; species Acyrthosiphon pisum. Next base: position 83,009,953 of record NC_042493.1, read on the forward strand.
GTGCAGTATATATAATATAATACTTATATATACAGGTAGATGGCGTAGATATACCTAATTATATTCCAACTAATAAGTCTATCTATTACCTACAATAGCTATATACGATATTATATTATTGTTATCACGATTATGCTGAGCTAAATATAATATTGTGTACCTATACATATAGGTATACCTATTCACATTGCAGTTGCATACCGCATATATTATATACAGTGTCATTATATACAAGTCACAACGTTTTCCTCGGTTTTCTCCATTACTATAAATATAGGTATACGTATAGGTACCTACTACTGCAGGGAGAGAGACAAAATGGTAAAACCTTGTTAGGCCTATGCGTGCGGTGTATTATATAATATATTATATGTACAAAATAATGAACAAAACTATAATATCGTATATATACATAATAATATACATATATATATATATTACAACAATAAGTACAACAACTGTAAGTCCCTAAAGTGGCGACCGCCGTCGCGTTTATTTGCCAAAGCTCGCTCGACAGCAGTCCGGTGCGGCGGCTATGCACAGGGAATAGTAACACACACACACACACACACACACACATATATATGTATATATATACACACATACGCACGTGTACCACCGTGGCCGAACGACGTCCCGCCTAGGGATGCACGATATCCGACGAGTCGACAAATGGGTGGAAACGGGTGGGCCACCCCACCGCCGCCCACACGCGCTGAAAATCTCAGGCCGCCGCCGATGATAATGATTAGTGGCGCATAAACGGCGACTGCGGGTATATTATTATGTGTATATACGAGTGTATATATATATATATATAGTAAACGGCGCCGCGTAGTAGCAGTGGTAGTATTATTATTTTGATCTCTCCAATCTGTTCCACCGCGGCAGGAGGATGATGTAGAGGGGTATTTGATGTCGGGGGGGGGGGGACGGTGATGAATTAATTATTATCGTCGGAGCGGCGGTGGCGGCGGATAGCTACCCCGTCGGCTGTGTACTCGACCGCGGGGCTCGCGGCTGCATTGGAAAATGGGTCGGCGAGGGGAGTCGTTTCCCCCCGGCCGCCTCGCGCACAGATTCGGATGATGGAACCCCCGAGAGACCGCCGCCCCGTTACGGTCGTCGTCGACAACGGCGGCGCGCATTACATATATTACAATAAATCACCGCCAACGGCGCGCGCGATGGCTTTCTGTTTCTATATACAAATATATATATATATATATATACCTAATAATATATACCAATTACTATTAATTATTGTTGTTGCGCGCGCATCGTCCCGCGTGCGTATATATATATATATATATATATATATAGGTACTATATTATAGACTAGCGTTCCGTCGGCGGCGTTTACTGACGACGAAGACGACCCGTCAACGGCCCCGCATAATATAATATATACCTAACAATATAATATTATAATAGGCATATAAGCTGAGTTATAACTCCGTGAAATCTCATAAGCACACACGCGCGTCTTATACCGTTCCCATACTACAGTATATTATTATAATTATTATGTATTATTGTTATTATAATAATGGAATGCGATAACGCTTTAAACCCACAACTCACGAGTTTATTAGATGTTCATATTATACGCGTTTAACCGCGTAGTCTGCACCATATTAAAATATAATTTGTTCAATACAATATTATTTGCATGCATTAAGTTTCGATTTGGGCACAATATACTCGCATGGAAAAATTACGGTGTACCTACTTATGTCTTATGAATATAAAAATAAATACCTAAATAATCAGCGCAACGTTATATTGTAATGACGTAAACCCTGCACATCGACGAAAGTTGTAATAAAATAGTATTTAACACTTATATTACATAGCTATATCAACACTTATTGTTTTGTATGTGCGTATATAAATGTTATGACGATATTACTAGTTAGTCTAAATTAACGTAATTATGATAATTAAATTAAACCGTTTTTGAAAGTCGTAAAACATTGCGCACCTATATATATATATATTTACTATTTAGTTTGTGTCTCTAAAACATGATATACCTAAGGTCTGATATTTATTTTGAGCGTTCTTCACAATAAATTATGTTCTTTTTAACTTTAATACTTTTAATATTCTATTAGTTTACTATTGATAACAATAAATCGGACCTTACAATAGTTTTGCGCTGCAATGTTTTCCTCTCCATTCGCATCACATATTGATATATAGTTATTTTTCTTATCAAAAATTATTATTCCCACACTGTTATTTGAATAGTAATATTTATTCCCACGTCAAATTATTTTAATTTTAGAAACAAAAACTATGGACTTTGGTAATTATTGTACAAATATTTGTTGCATCCGATTAAACAAAAAATTTTCTTTCAGGATACATGAATAGTCAAAGTTCTTATACGTTGATAATTTTACTATACTATAATTACCAACTTAACGTAATTTTTACAAAAAATTTTCTTTCAGGATACATGAATAGTCAAAGTTCTTATACGTTGATAATTTTACTATACTATAATTACCAACTTAACGTAGTTTTTATAAAAATTAAATTGAGGATTTTTAGGATGGGTTTAAAAACATTATTATTCCTATAGGTATATTACACCCAACATGTTTTTGGTTTATTTCTGCTATACAGACAATATCTGTAGTTAGATACTTGTAAGTGTGATATATAATTAAATATTACCTACAGAGCAGGGCTTGCATTTGAAAAAAATTCTGTTTTATGTTATATTTTAAAACGTTACACAATTTTTGCGTTTATCGTTATTTAGAATAGTGTTAATATCTGTTAAATGTATTAATAATAAGTAATAACTATAATGCGGGCAGGTAATGGTCCGGATACGGAATATAATATAATCAATTTGAATGTCCGTATGCATGAAATAAATATTTCTACGAAACCAATATAACTTTTAAATAAATGGATTTTAAATAATTTTATTTTGCGTTATCTTTCGTTCAATGAAATTTTATAAATTACGTTTTGCGATGTTTTTTGTTTAAGGGGATTCGATACCGTGATTTTCTGTTTTTGTCTAACACACGGGTGACATAGTATTTCGGACTTGTTTTTTGCCAAATATTACAGTTGATCTATTGTAAGTGATAAGATTTCTGAAAACAGATT